>NW_027185771.1:4532824-4596956 GCF_028583685.1 Petaurus breviceps papuanus
CAGAGGGCAGCTGGGGGGAGAATGAAGACCCTGTGCTGGCTCATGGGAACTCAGCCAATCCCCATTGCTCCTAAAGAAGTATTTCCAGTGACTCTCTACAGAAGGTTACATATTTAGTCAGATGTGGTCCCTCTATCTTTTTGCTTAACTGTTCTTCAGTAGGAAGAAGGGCTCAGTTGTGTGAGGTCAGGAGGTGGCAGGGCGGGAGGTTATATCCAGAAATGATTATGATATAAAAACAGTAGAATAAATAAAACTGATTTTTATCATTATTCAATAAAACTTATTTTTAAAAAATAAAATAAGGGAATTAGACCAGATTATCTCTAAGACAGCTCAAAAACCTATGATCCCTTTGGAAAAACCCATCTTGTTTCAGTCAAACCAAGGGATAAAGAGGGATTTTTCCACACTTGGTCAAAGTAATTTGGGGCAGAGGCTCCTAATCAGGGGTCCTGGGATGTATTTGAGGGGGAGGGGTGTGCATGAACTTGGATGGGAAAAATGTATCTTTATTTTCACTAATCTCTGAGTTTAACATTTCCTTCAATTATTAATTTTAAAAACAAAGCATCATTCTGAGAAGCAATCCTAGGCTTTTTGGTAGGCTGCCAAAGGGATCTATGTTCTGACTTAGGAAAACCAGCACCCCCTTGAGGCCACACAGGGTTACAACAAGAGTTGTTCCAGTTACCCAGATGGGACAAGAACTGAGGGAAATAGGTGTCAGGTTGCCAATTGGTTTTCAGTAATGTTTGACTCTTCATGATCTCCATTTGGGGTTTTCTTGGTAAAGATACTAGAGTTGTTTGTCATTTCTTTCTCTGGCTCATTTTACAGATGAGGAGACTGAGGCAAACGGGGGAAGTGACTTGCCCAGGGTCACACAATTGGTAAATGTCTGAGGTTGGATTTGAACTCAGGAAGATTAATCTTCAACACTCCCAGCCCAGTGCTCTATGCACTAGGGCTCCACCTAGCCTCCCATAGGTGTCAGGACTTAGCTGTAATTCGTGATTCCTTCCCACCTGGTGTTTCTCCTTAAATCAATTAGCAGAACCTTTGAGGAGATGGTCTTTGTGAACCCCTTAAACTCCTGTGAGGAAGGAGGAGTGGTAGTGGAAAGACAGATGGGGTCAAAGCTGAGAAATGGGTCCAAGTGTGAGGCCTTCTGCTTGCTACCTACCCTGTTTGACCCTGGGAAACTCAAGGGAACATAGATTCAGAACTGGAAGGAGCCTCAGAGGATACCCAGTCTAGTCTTGTCCCTCAGTTTACAGCTGAGGGAGCTGAGGCTCAGAGATTTTGTCTAAGCCAAACCAAACCAAAGCCTAAGACAAATCCAAGTCTGACCTCTGTCCTCCATGCCCAGAGCCACCTTTTTTCCAATGCATCTGTCCACTCTGTTTCTTCATCTGTGAAATGGAGGCACTGGCTTTTAGGGGGTGATCTCAAAGACCCCTTCTTGCTCTAAGCTTACTGACCTGTGGTTTTCAAAGATGGCAGGCACATAGTAGAAAGATCAGGGGTTCTGCCTCTGATACTTACTGCCTGTGTGACTTTTGTTGTTGGCAGTCATTTCAGTCATGTCTGAGTCTCCATGACCCCATTTGGGGTTTTCTTGGCAAAGATACTAGAATGATTGGCCATTTCCTTCTCCAGCTCATTTTACAGATGAGGAAACTGAGGCAAATAGGGTAAAGTGACTTGTCCAGAGTCACACAGTCAATAAGTGTCTAAGACCAGATTTGAACTCAGGAAGGTGAATATTTCTCTCTGTACCACCTAGCTGTCCTCTGGCAAATGTTATCTTAGACCAGTCATTTCATCTCCCTGCTGGGCCTCAGGTGACCTTTGAAATCCCCTCCAGTCCTAAATCTGTGCTGCTGTGACCTCTCTCAGAGGCCTCTTTGCAGGTTGGCCATCTTCCTCACTCTTGACCTGTGACTAATGACCCCAAAGCCCCACCTATAGCACAGCACAGGCCAGGAGGACCACTACCATCCGTCCCTTGGCCCAGCTCCCAAGGAGAGCTGGGGAGGGAGCTGGGCCAGGAAGTTCTGTCCAAAGAGTCCTTGTTATTGCCAAGATCAGCAGACTCTTGAACATCACTGATTGAGTGAGTAATGTGGGGGTGGCGGGGAGGGAGCTGGTGAAAGAAGCCCATCAGTCTGTGCCAATTTAGCTGGGATCTGTTGAGTGTGGTCCAGGCAGCAATTATGATGGGCTAAGAGTTCCCCAGGCTGTCTCCTTTCTTCTCTAGATACTGTGACAAAGCGAGATTAGAGTCATTATTTTGCTATCCATTTCAGAAACAGCTGCTCCCCTTAAAGACTTTCTTCAAAGTCCAGCCCCAAAAGAGAGCAGCATTGTTCACGCCTCAAAAGAAGGCTTAGGATGCGGTTCTGGAAGGGCTGTCTGTACAATTGCCCATTGGGTGCTGCCGGCTCCTGGGGCGGCCCCCCCCACGTTCTGTCTGGGGTTCTTCATCTTTCTCTCTTCTTGAGCTCTCAGAATGTCCTTGGGATGAATGGGTCTGGCGCCCGAGGGGCAGGGCTCCAGAGAGGCCAGGTCCAGGAAGGAGGTGACAATCCTAGGTCCAGCCTTAGAACTGAAGAGTCTGAAGCCAGTATCAATAACCAGAGGAAGTCTGTGCACCCCTAGGCCATTGGGACAAGCTATGTACCCAAGGAGCTCTGAGGGTAAAGCAAGAAAAAATGAATGCCCTCAGTTGGAGACAAGCGTCTCCCCCCCCCCCCCAAATGAGATAGGAGAGCAGGAGTGGTCAGAGGTGTGACTAGGGTGAGGCAACTTGTGCCTTGCCCTTGAGGAGCTCATTTTAGAGGGCATTGACAACACAGTCTTTTGGCAATCTGAGGTGAACTTCTCCCCCCTCATACCTTATCCATCAACTACTCCATGCCTATATACTAGGTTTCCATCTCTGCCAACAGAGTGCTATTGTGCCCTTCCCACCCCCAGCCCCACATGTATACATACACAACTAAGGGTGCCTTTCATGTTTCTTGCTCTGGCCATGGTTTGGAGGACTTGGCCCAGGAGCACAAATTCTAAGTTATAACTCTGAAACTGGATAATCTCCTTCTAAGAGGTGGTGATAGTGGGATTCCCCACTTCTGAAAGTCTTTATTAAAATAAGAATAACTCAACATTTTTTACAATGCTTCAAGGTTTGCACAAGTGCTTTGCAAACATTATCTTTTTTGAATCTCACAAACAGCCTGAGAGGTAAGTGTTATTACTTATTCCAATAGAAAGTAAGCACCTTCAGGGCAGGAATTGTTTTTCCTTCCTTCCTTTCCTTATTTTTCCTTCCTTCCTTTTTTTCCTTTCTTCCTTCCTTTCCTTTTTTTCCTTCCTTCCTTTCCTTCTTTTTCCTTCCTTTTTTCCTTTCTTCCTTCCTTCTTTCCTTTCTTCTCTCTTTCTTCTTTTCTTTCTTTCTTTTCCCTGCACTTAGCACAGGGCCTACCAGACAGTATGCCCTAAAAGAATGCATGTTGATTGGTTGATCTTCTTTCTTAGGGGAGGAGCTGAAGTCTCAAAGAAGTGAGGCTATCTTGGTTCATACAGTCAGGGAGCATCAGAGGTGGTATTTGAACCCAAGCCTTCCTGAGTCCTACACTCTGACCCTGTCCCCCAGGGTGCTTCTGAAGCAGGAAGAAGCTGGGAGACTGTCAGGCCCACGGCTGAGTGGATTCTTGTTCAGGGTGGGCTAGATGGCTTCCGAGACCCCTCCTGCTTCTGATGGTCTGAATTCCAGCCATGGTAGGGAAGGTGAATTACCTTCTAACTGGGGCTCCCTGTCTCTGGCTGGGAGGAGAGAGGCCTGGCTTTCCAGAGGCCACAGGCAGAGGGAAGGACATCTGCGGTAAGAATGACAGCAAGTACATAAGCCCAAATTGCCTGGGAGCGTGTTGGCACACAGACCCAACTTGATTTTATACCGCCCACATCCCCTACCTGTCAGTCACCATCCTTGGCCTCCTCTCTCACCCAGTCACCCAGGCTCATAATCTCAGTGTCCTCTTCACCCCCTCACTCACACTCACCATCCATGTCCCATCTGCCCTTAGAACATCTCTCATGTACAGCCCCTTTGTCCACATATGCAGACACTACCCTCATTTGGGCTCCTATTGCCTCTCAGCAATAGCCTCCTAGCGGGCCTATTCAGTCTATCAGTGCCTACTAGGTGCCAGACACCATACTAAGTGCTGAGGACTCAAACAGAAGCAAAAGAGAGGCCCTGCCCTCAAGGAGCTTACAGTCTCATAGAAGAGACAACATGCAAACAAATACGTACGAAGCAAGCTAGATACAGGATAAATAGGAAATAACAGAGAGCAGACACTGGAATTAAGACAGGATGGGGAAGGCTTCCTGGAGGAGGTAGGATTTTAATTGGACTTGAAGGCAGCCAGGGAGGTCAGGAGTCAGAGAGGAGGAGAGAGAGCGTTCTAGGTATGGAGCACAGCCAGAGAGAATGCCCAGAGCCCAGAGATGGAGCATCTGGTTTGTATAGCAGCCAGGAGGCCAATGTTACTGGAGGGAAGAGTACATGTGGGGGAGTGAGATGGAAGAAGACTGGGGCTGGGGGGAAGGGCTAGGTTTCAAAGGGTCAAACAGAACATTTTGGATTTGCTCCTGGAGGCAGTAGGGGACCCCTGGAGGTTACTGAGTGGGGGTGGGGTGGGGGTGAGGGAGGGTGATGCAATGGGATCTGTGCTTTAGGAAAATCACTGCGTTTGAGGCAAGACTTGAGGCAGACACACTCACCAGCAGCTGCTGTAATAGTTCAAGGGGATGGCAGCCTGCACTGGAGTGAGGGAGGTGTCAGAGAGAAGGGTGCCTATCCAAGAGATGTTGCAAAGATTAAATCCATCCCCTGCTCAGCCGCCAAAGGGATCTTCCTAAATCCCCAGTCTAACTTGGTCACTCCTTTGCTCCATACACTCTAATAACTCCCTAGTACTTCCAGAATCCAATATGGAATGCTTTCTACAGCTTCAGAAACCTTTCATAATTTGCTCCTTCCCCCGATGCCCTCTTTACTCACTGCTCCCCTCTGTGCATTTCTGTAGTCCCCCTGCACTTTCCTTTCTCTTCCTCACACATGACATTCTATCTCTGTAATGTTAATGACATGAGAGGATCTTCCCTGCCCATTAATAGGCCTATGTGCCCATCCTGAATCACATAGAGCCCATGGAAGAGGAACTTGCTTAAACAGAAGCTTGTTTAGGGGAGGCTTGCTTGCAGGAAGGCTTTCACCCCTTTTGGTACTAACATCATTGGGCACTGAGTGGAAGGTTTCGATACCTTCTGGCTCTGAGAAGTGTATATGTACTCTGAGTTGATATTTTTCTTTGGGGGTTCGCTCACAAGAAGGATCTTTTGGTTTCCTGTAGCCGTTTATTCAAAGCCCCCTCCCAACATCTGTACTCTCTTGATACAGTGATATATGTAAAGTGCATAGCAATATTGCTTTGTTCAGACAGGGTGTCTGCTGTTACAGGCTCCCAATTCTGGGCCTTTTCACTGGCTCTCCCCCATGCCTAGAATTCCCTTTTTCTGTTTCCTAGCTTACTTCAATTCTTACTCTTGATGGTAATGCTTTCCTGGTTACTTCCTCCTGCTAGTGACTTTCTTCTGAAATTACATTCTATATAGGCGGGAGGCAGAAAGTGTACTTTAAATTCACCCCTCATTCCTCCCCTGGTTCTGAGAAGTCCCAGAGCCCATCCAGGACTTCCCAAGGTGGGAAGGGCCACCAGAACCAGGAGGTGCCCTCCCCTCTGGCCCAGCTACTTGACTGCTCATAGGATTTAGATACCATCAGAGTCAATAGTTCTATTTCTTCTGATGAGATGGAGGACCACCAGGCCTTACCATCCATCCTCTCTCTTAAGTTACTCTAGGCCTCATCATTTAACCCGCCTCTATGTCCTGCACTGTCATGGCACTGTCTTCTTACTTAGTCATATAATTTATGGATCTCCAGGTGGTGTCATCTACACCCCCAATGCACCATTCCAACTTGAAAGACTTTCCATCATTGTTGCAGCTCAACTTTTTAATGTGTTGTCTCCAGTTAGAGCTCGCTGAGAGCAGGGACAATGCCACTTTTCCTATTTGTGTCCCTAGCATTGGTACATTGCTTAATAATTTTTTCACTCATTCATTTTTACTATGTGTAAGTATTTGCACATTGTTTTCTCCATTTGAATGTGAGTTCCTTGATTTTTCCATGTTTTTGTTTTTCTTCTTATTCCCAGGACATTAGCAGAGTACCTACTAAAATCAGCTCTTAATAAATGCTTAGTAACTCACTGACTGACTTCTCCGCTCTGGCATCCCTCTCCTTCAAAATAGAGCTAACAGAGGCATTTCCCAATAGTCCTTCAGACACAAGTACAGGACAGCAACTAAGGGATTGTTCTTAGGCATAGAGCCTGGTGGGCTTAATCCTAAAGGAAATAATACAACAGCAATGCTATCTTTTAGGTGGCAGCAGAAAGCCATGAGATGCGTTTGTGCAAAAATTAAAAAATTGCATCAGTACTTTTTGTAGTAGAAAAAAAATGGAAGGAAAACAGGTACCAATCATTTGGAGAATGGTTGAAAAAGAAAATGGTGATAATGGATTATTATTATTAAGCCATAAAAATGATGTCTCTGAGGAATTTAGAGAACCTTGGGGAAAACTTTTATGAGGTAATAGAGAAGGAAGCAAGTAACAATCTGGTACTGGCAAAAAAAGTAGAGTGGATCATAGATCAATGGAATAGATTCATACACAATACATAGTAATAAGTGATCATGGTAATTTAGTGTTTGATAAACCCAAAGAGCCAAGCTTTTGGGACAAGAACTCATTATTGGACAAAAACTACTGGGAAAATTGAAAAAAAAAAAACCAAGTACGGCAAAAACTAAGTATAGACCAACATCTCTAGATATGTGATTTAGACTTAAAGTAAGTAAATAAATAAGTAAATTAGGGGAGCATGGAATAGTGTACCTGTCAGATCTGTTAATAGGGGAAGAATTTATGACAAAACGAAAAATAGGGAGCATTACAAAATGTAAAACGGATAATTTTGATTGTATTAAATTTTAAAAGTTTTGCACAGACAAAACCAATGCAACCAAGATTAGAAGGAAAGCTAGGGAAATTTTTTTACAAGTATCTCTGATAAAAGCCTCATTTCTCAAATATATAGAAAACTGAGTCAAATTTATAAAAAATAAAACCCATTCCCCAACTCATAAATAGCCAAAAGACATGAACAGGAAGTTTTCAGACAAAGAAATCAAAGCTATCTCTAGTCATATGAAAAAATGCTCTAAATCATTGTTGATTAGAGAAATGCAAATTAAAACAACTCTGTGGGACCACACTACACCTATCAAATTGACTACTATGACAGAAAAGTAAAATGATAAATGTTGGAGGGGGAGTTATGAAATGATCCAACCATTCTGGAGAACAATTTGGGACCACAGCCAAAGGGCTATCAAGCTGTGTACACCTTTTGACCCAGCAATACAACTACTAGGTCTGTATCCCAAAGAAACTTTTTTTTAAAGGAAAAAGGACCCATATGTACAAAAATATTTATAGCAACTCTTTTGTTGTGGCAAAGAATTGGAAACTGAAGGGATGCCCATCAATTGGGAAATGGCTGAACAAGTTGTAGTGTATGAAGGTAATGGAATACTACTGTGCTATAAGAAATGAGGAGAAGGCAAACTTCAGAAAAACGTAGAAAGATTTATATAAGCTGATGTTGAGTGAAGTGAGCAGAACCAGAACATTGTACACAGTAACAGCAACACTGTGCGATGACTAATTCTGATAGACTTAGCTCTTCTCAGCATTATAATGATCTGAGACAATTCCAAAAGACTCAGAATAGAATATGCTGTCCATATCCAGAGAAAGAACTAAGGACTATAAATATAGATCAAAGTACACTGTTTTCTATTTTTTCTTTCTCATGGCTTTTCCCTTTTGTTCTGATTCTTCTTTCACAACATGACTGATGTGGAAATGCATTTAATAATTTAATATGATTGTACACGTGTGATCTATCTCAGATTGTATGACACCTTGTGGAAGGACAAGGGGAGGGAGGGAAAAAAATTGGAATTCAAAATCTTACAAAAGTGAATGTTGAAATCTAAAAAAGAAAAGAAAAAATAAATGAGCAGGATGATTTCAGAAAAATCTACAAAGATATATGAACTGATGCAAAGTGAGTTGAGCACACTCAGGAGAACATTGTATACAGTAACATCAATATAATAAGGATGACCAGCTGTGAATGACTTAGCTATTCTCAGCAATACAACGATCCAAGGCAATTCCAAGGACTAATAATGAAAAATGTTATCTCCAGAGAAAGAACTGATGGAATCTAAATGCAGATTGAAGCATACTATTTTTCACTTTCTTCCTTTTGGGGGGTGGGGAGATCTGAGTCTTCTTCCACAAAATGACTAATATGGAAATATGCTTTATATGATTGAACATGTGTAACCTCTATCAGATGGTGTACTATCTCAGAGAGGGAGAAGAGATAGAATTTGGAATTAAAATTTTTTTTAATGAATGTCAAAAACAATTTTACACATAATTGGGGGAAATAAAATATGATTTTAAAAGAAGGGAGCAAGTACATCTAGAACAATTTATACAATGTACAAAATAATGTCAAGGAAAATAATACCTAAAGACATCAGAGTTCAAGACAATGCAATGATGAGTTCTGACTCCAAAAGCTGATAGTGAAACACACTTCCCTTTGTGTAGAGACGGTGGAACACAGGCATGGAATAAGCCATATATTTGCAAGCATGATCAGTGAGCTGGTTTGTTTTGCTTAAATATACATCTTTGTTAGAAGGGAGGGATCTGTAGGTGGGTGGATTGGAGTTATTAGGAAGTAAGGATGCAAAAAAAATCAACAATAAAACACTTTTTTAAAAAAAAGATCAGGAAGAAAGTTGTGTATATGAAAAACTCACAGAAGGCACAGGGATGGGAATGGGAAGAATGTTCTAAAAGCTGTATTCTGGGTAGACACCAAAGAACCTCAAACCCTGGCAGAATTACAGAGAAGCTTGCCATTTGGAAGTAAATGAACAGTTGTTAATATTGTTCAGAGTTAAAATGCAAAGGAAAAAGTTTAATCAGTAACTGCAGACTGTGGTCCCTGTGGTATATAAAGGGACTCTGGCATAGGTTCCCAAAGTGGGTGATACTGCCCCCGGGGGCGCTGGAACAATTCAGGGGGTGATAGTAGCTTCAGGTGCAATTTGGGGGGGTTGTTGAATAAAAATAAGGGTTAACAACCTAACCCCACAGGGGCACTGAGTAGTTCTTTTAAAGGGGGCAGTAGGCCAAATAAGTTTGGGAACTTCTGAGTCACTAGAGGGTCTGTGGGGAGGAACCCATGGGCAAAATGCTTTTTTGCTTCTAGATGGGCTTGACACAGCCACCAGGACATGGGATTGCCAAAGATCGCTGTTAGGGAAATGGTCTTTGAGATGACTGGATCTTGTAACCAAATATGTGAGGCTTCCTCTCATCCTCCTCGGGATCCATAACTTCCAAGGCTCTGTTCAAATGCCACCTGGGGAGTGGCATCTCCAAAACACAGGCAGAGGCTCAGAAGATGACTGTGCCAGCACAGAGGCCTGGACACCTGGGCACACAGGGGCCCTGACAAGGCCTGATCAATGTGCTGGCAAGTTGACCCATCAACCACAAGGGCCATTGCCAGGTCTATCACTGCAAGGCTGGGACTGGATGGAGCTGGCTACAGAATCCATAAAATGACAGAGAGAAGCTAATCTCCCACTGAAGACAGACTGTCAGGCCATCAGGAAGCGGCCAGCCCAGCACTCTGGGAGGCAAGCCCAGCTCACGGTGGCCTGACCAGCCACAAGCAGAAGGGACTTTAGATCACCAGCAGCTGTGGCAGTTTCCAGAATTATCAACCAATAGATGCTAAGGACAAAGTGAGAGGTCAGTGCAGTGTGGACTTTGGGACCTGGGAATTCAGGAGTGCAGTCAGACTTTGCCCCTGGGTGAGAAGAGGCTGAGGCGCAGAGGCCATGCATCTGCCACCACGTGCTGCTTCAGAGCTCCTGGCCCGCAAATTGTAGGGGGACAAAGCAACCAGTCTGAGGGGTAATTGCTCTTGCTTTAACTTGCTTGGGTCTGGATTGTAGTCTAGGGTGGAGTGTGTGACCAGTTTGCCAGAGCATGGAGAGGCTTCAGAGAAGGTACCCAACTAATAGCTCCAGCAGCTGAGAAAACCCTAGCAATTTGGGACAAAGCTCCCCTCTCTGGTAGCAGAGTTCTACTGTGGCAAAAAGCTCAGAAGTCAAGTAATTGAGTGGCAACATGAGCAAACAAGGAAAGCAAGGCAAGCACAATAATCCAACTTTGAACTCCTTTTTTGGGGACAAAAAGGTTCAAAGCATGGAACAGGAGGAAGACAGAAAAGTCAGAACTCCTGCACCAGAAGCTTCCAAGAAAAGAATAAACTGCTTACAAGCCATAGAGGAATTTAAGAAGGATTGTGAAAACCAAATAAGAGAAATGGAGGAAAAATTGGGAAGAGAAATGAGAATGATGCAAGAAAATTATAAAATGAGAGAGTCAGCAACCTGACTGAAGAAAATAACACCTTAAAAAATAGACTAACTCAAGTGGAAAAAGAGGCTCAAAAAGCCAATGGGGAGAAGAACACTTTAAAAAGCCAAATTTGCCAAGTGGAAAAAGAATCTCAAAAGCTCACTGAAGAGAATCATTCCTTCAGAATTAGATTGGAGCAAATGGAAGCTAGTGACTTTATGAGAAATCAAGACACTATTAAATAGATCAAAACAAATGAAAAAATAGAAGGCAATGTGAAATATCTCATTGAAAAAAAACACTGACCTGAAAAAATAGATCCAGGAGAGATAATTTTAAAATTATTGGACTACCTGAAAGCCATGATCAAAAAAAGAACCTAGAAAACATCCTTCAAGAAATTCTCAAGGAAAATTGCCCTGATGTTTTAGAACCAAAGGGCAAAATAAAGGTTGAAAGAATCCACCAATCACCTCTTGAAAAAAAATCCCAAAAAGAAAACTCCTAGGAATATTATAGCCAGGTTCTAGAATTCCGAGATTAAGGAGAGAATATTATAAGCAGCCAGGAAGAAACAATTTGAATATTGTGAAAACACAATCAGGATAGCCCAGGATCTGGCAGCTTCTACACTGAGGGATCGAAGGGCTTGGAATATGATATTCTGGAGGTCAAAGGAGCTGGGATTAAAACCAAGAGTCACCTACCCAGCAAAACTGAGTATCATCTTTCAGGGGAAAATATGGTCATTCAGTGGAATAGAGGACTTTCAAGCATTCTTGATGAAAAAACCAGAGTTGAATAGAAAATTTGACATTCATATACAAGAAGCAAGAGAAGCATGAGAAAGTAAATAGGGAAAAGAAATCATAAGGAAGTTATCAAAGTTGAACTATTTGCATTCCTACATGGAAAAACGATAATTGTAATTGATGAAACTTTTCTCAGTAGTTGAAGGGAATACAAATATATATATGAGGGTATATGGGCATACGAATACATATGGGAATGTGTGTATATATGTTTACAGGTATACATAGATAGAGGGCACAGGACCAATTTAACAGGAAGGGATGATACTTAAAAGGTGAAATTAAGAGGTGAGATAGGAATATAATGAGAGGAGATGGGGAGAGACAGAATGGGGTAACGTATCTCATATAGAAGAGGCAAGGGAAAATGGTTACAATGGAGGGGAAGAATAGGAAGGCAAAAGGGAAAGGGTCAACCTTATTCCCATTGAATTTGGCTTGAGAAGGGAATGAAATACACACTAAATAGGGTATGTCACCCTCCGGGAGAGTAGGGGGAAAGGGGATGAGAGGGGGGAATGATGGAAGGGAGGGCAGGCTCCGGAGGAGGGAAATTGGAAGCTCCCACTTTTGAAAAGGGACGGGATCAAAGTAGAGAATAGAACAAGTGGGAGGTGGGATAGAAGGGAGGGAAATAGTCAGTCTTTTACAATATATCTACTATGTTATTGTTTTGCATTAGCCACACATGTACAACCTGTACTGAACTGCTTATCTCCCCAGTAAGGGTGGGAGAAAAGGGAGGAAGGGAATGAATCTGGAATTCAAAGTTTTAAAATCAAATACTAAAATATATATATATATATTATCATTATTATTATTAATACTATCTTACATGTAATTGGGAAATAAGATATATAGGCACTGGGGCATAGAGATCCACTGGAAAAGTCGAAAGGGGTATGGGAGAAAATATGGGAGAGAGCAGATTGGAGGAGGGGATATCCTGTGGGACTGCTATTTTGGGGCGGTGGGTAGGGGAAAAATGGGAAGAAATTCTGTAACTCAAAATCTGGTGGAAATGAATGATGTAAATCAGAAGTTAATAAAACATTTGGGGAAAAAAAAGTTAGATGTGGTAGAGCTAAGGAGAAAACTGAATGGGGATAGAAAGGAATATACCTTTTATATAGAGGACTTTCAAGAATTCTTGCTGAAAAAAAAAACAGTTGAATAGAAAATTTGGCATTCAGATATAAGAAGCAAGAGAAGCATGAGAAGGTAAACAGGGAAAAGAAATCATAAGAAACTTATCAAAGTTGAACTATTTACATCCCTACAAAGAAAAACGATAATTGTAACTGATGAAACTTTTCTCAGTATAAGAATAGTTGAAGGGAATAGAAATGTGTGTATACATATGTATACATATATATGTCTATATAGAAGGGTATATGGGCATATGAATGCATATGTGAGAATGTGTACATATGTGTACAGGTATACATAGACAGAGGGTACAGGACCAGTTGAATAGGAAGGGATGATACTTAAAAGGTGAAATTAAGAGGTGAGAGAGGAATATAATGAAAGGAGAAGGGGAGAGATCGAATGGGATAAATTATCTCATATTGAAGAGGCAAGGGAAAACTGTTACAATGGAGGGCAAGAGCAGGAAGGCAAAAGGGAATGAGTCAACCCTATTCTCAATGAATTTGGCTTAGGGAAGGAATCATATACACACTAAATAGGGTATCTCACCTTATAGGGGAGAAGGGGATGAGAGGGGGGATGATGGAAGGGAGGGCATATTGGGGAGGGGGAGTTGGAAGTACCCACTTTTGAAAAGGGACAGGATCAAAGTAGAGAATAGAATAAGTGGGGAGTGGGCTGGGATAGAGGGAAATACAGTCAGTCTATCACAATATATCCACTATGGAAATGTTTTGCATGGCTACACATGTACAGCCTATGTTGAATTGCTTATCTTCCCAGTAAGGATGGGTGACAAGGGAGGTAGGGAAGGAATCTGGAATTCAAAGGTTTAAAATCAAATGTTTGAAATATATTATTATTATTTTACATGTAACTGGGAAATAAGATATACAGGCACTGGGGCAGAGAGATCCACCATGCCCTACTGAAAAGTCAGAGGGGTCATGGGGGAAGACATAGGAGAAAGAACATTTGGGGAGGAGATATTCAGTGGGATCGCTGTTTTGGGGTAGTGGGTAGGGGGAAATGGGGAGAAAATTTGTAACTCAAAATCTTGGGGGAATGGGTGATGTAAACTTAAAAAATTTAATTTAATTTAAAAAAAAAGAACAAAGGAGAAACAACAGCAAATGCTTCCTTACCCACAGGCTGATGGCCCCCACAATTGTTAGTGCCCTTCCCCTGCCCCCCAAAAACCAATGTATTCATTCATATGTCTTTTGAAATGACCTTTCCACATATGTGTTACTTCCCCACAATAAAACACAAGACCCTGGAGAACAGGTTTTGTTTTCACTTTAGTTTCTGTCTATGTAGCCCTGTGGCTCAGCCCAGCACCTGGAACATAAAATGTTTAAAAATGTTTATTGAGTGGACAAATGAATGAATGAGACCTTCCTTAACCCCCCAAAATCTGAATTCTTTCACTCATTCCAGTGATTCCTAGGGCAAAAGGAAAGGGCTGGCCTTGGGAAAACCTGTAACAAAGCTAAAGCTTATTTGGGTGGTCTCATACTGCCATTTATTCCCTTTCTTATCCTCCAGATTCCTGGCGTCCTGGTTTATATACCCATCCTTTGCCCTCTGCTAGTATCTTCCCTCTGAGATCACCAATTACTTTCCACTTAATATATGTATATATGTAGAATATATGTGATATATATGTATATATGCATGCATTGTATTATGTATGTGTATTGTGTACACATGTATGTGTGCAATGTATACATTGTATGCGTGTGTACACACATGAATGTGTGCATTGTATGTATGTGTATGCCTCTGTACATACATATTCATATATGTACACATGTGTGCTGTACATATACACACAGATAAAGGAAGGGAGGGGGAGAGAGAGAGAGAGAGAGCTATGAATAGGGACAAGAACTGGACTGATAATTTTACTTGTATAGGGAACTTCCAGATGAGAAAACTTCCTCTACAGATGCAGGTCCACACCCCTACAGCTTATAGTCTTAAACTGCCTAGAGTACTGAGAAGTTAAATCAGTTGGCCAGTTTATCAGTAAGCATTTATTAAACACCTACTATGTTCCCTCAAGGAGCTCACAATATAAAGAGGGAGATAACAAGCAAACATATATGAAAAAACAAGCTATCTAGGAGATAAATAGGAAATAATTAACAGAGGGAAGGCTCTGGGGTCATACAGCCAGTATGTGATGGAGGCGGGAGGTGAATCCAGAGCTTCCTGACTTCAAGGCTGGTTCTCCTTTTATTGTTCCATACACACACAAATACATACACACATACATGTGCATATACATGTATATAGCTCATACATATAATGCATACATGTGCATAATATGAATATGTGCATACACATATTTGAGAGAAGGGCTTGCCTCTCTTCTCAGATCATACAGTATGGTTAATACAGAGTTTAAAATTATTCAACCTACAATAAAAGAGACTGAGGCAGAGTTCTGAGCCAATGGTACTTTACTGGAGGGCCCATGGCCCCCTCTAATGAAGTTGGCCTCACATCTTCCTCACAATCTGAGATGCCCCTAGTCCCCAGGACCCTACTTTTATAGGATTTGATACCCAAATATGCAAACTAGTTACAGTAAAATGCAGAATCTCATTGGTTGGTAGACCTTGCTCTTGATGGCCAAAAATAACGGCTTAGCAGGTGAATCACAAGCTGGGTGAAGCAAGGTACAGCCCTGCTGACTAAGTGGTCACAAGGTGGCTAGGAGCTGGTCCCCTCTTCATGTTGGACAAGAGAGAGTGGTCCAGAGATACAAAAATAATTTGGGTGTTTTTTCCCAAAGAATCAAGGCATCCCACACACACTGGGCTTGGACGCGGAATTTGAGCAAAACAGGATGGAGATCTCTTTGTCAGCATTCTAGCAGTTGTGCAACTGAGCTGTATAACTGGGGGGGAAAGGAAGGAATATTATGTTAAAGTTTGAGACCTACTATAAAGGCCTGCTATGAGAACCTATCTTACCAAATTACCCCTATATGATTTTTGTAAAATACCGAACTGATTAATGCTGATTGGAATAAATAGGGGTCCAAATGAATAACTTCTCACATGTTAAGGACCTACTTCATCTGCCCATAGGAGATAATGAAAAACTCCCCATCCCCAAGGATAGATACATCAGGGCCCACCAACGCCCCCACTGGCAGCCCAAAGGTGAGCTGCTCATTTCTTCCCAGCTCCTCCCTCGCTCTGTTCTCCAGCCTTCCCCATCCTGTAATCACAAGTCATCAGACAGCATTCATGTGCAAAGCTGAATTCAGGAATGACTCATCTCCGGGGAGGTATGTTTGCAGCATGGAGGGAGGAGGTCTGTGGGTGACTCCAGACTCATGCCTGGGAACTAGAAGACCTGTTGCAAAAAAGCATCCCGGCTAGGCTGTCCCAGTCTTAGGAATCCTCCCAGCTCCCCTGGGACCCTAATAAGCAGATTCTCCCCCTGACTTAGCCCCAGAAGGATAGGTTGTTTCCCAGGGAGAGGAGTGATGAGGGAGGCCAGAGACTTCTCTTTCTTTGGTATCTCTCCTTACAGTACCAAGAACAGGGCCATGCAACCAGGGGATTCTCAGTATGGGCTTGTAATAGATTGTCTACACGTAGGTTTCCCAAAGGTTAAAAATGCACTGACTGGCATTCATAGAGCTCCCTCAAGCCCCTCATCTCTTCCCTTGCTCTCTGGTCTGCCCCACATTAGCTCCAAGTCCCCTTTGCCCATTTTTTCAAAGCCTGCCTATGTTCCATTAAATCACTTTCCTTTTCTGGGTCACAGAACTTTAGCTTCCCACTGGGATGAAGCTGGATCCATGCTACCCAGGTAAGTGAGGAAGATACTGAATGAGCATGGGGAAAGCTTTTTTTTTGGGGGGGGAGGGCTTGGAGGTGGGGCAAAGACAGGAACAAGAGAACCTTCTCTGGACAGTGACCCTGGATCAAGACTTCAGGTCCCTTTGGAGCTCCTTGGGAGGAGAGGAGAGGTAGGCATTAGGGTAATTTGTCCCACCACAGAAGGATCATCAAGGCTGATGTCCCAGAGGCTGGCAACCTGTGCCCCTCTCCCTGAGGTTCAGGAGCACAGTCTGAAGCCATTTCTTCATGGAACCAGATACCCTTCCCCCTCATGGAGGGTAAATGGAGATATCTGGTACCCCAAGATTTTCCCCTGCTCCCTTCCATCTCCTTAGCAAGGTATGGGGTAGAGACTCTTTAGTAGTTGAAGGGTTTCTTGGGTATGGACCATTTCTGGGTACTGATGTGGTTTTACAGGCCCAACTGTTATTTTTTCTTAAGGCAATGAGGGTCAAATGACTTGCCTAGGATCATACAGCTAGTGTCTGAAGCTGAATTTGAACTTGTGTCTGCCTGACTCCAAGACTGGTGCTCTTTCTACTCTACCACCTAAGCTGCCCCCTGACCCAACTGTTATGAGGATGAACATGAGTATGATGGGGACCAGACAAAACTGGGTGGGAGGGGGAGGGGGACAAGAGAGGAGACAAAAGGAAAAGAAAAGCATAAACTATGCATTCCCATGTCCCTTTCTGGAACAATCACTTCCATAAGCTTACTAAAGATTTTAGAACTGGAGGGGACTTTAGAAGTCCTCTGGTCCAGTGGTATCAAACGCAAATAGAAATACTTCCCTGAGAAAACCACAAATTAACATATCTATATTATATTTTAATTCATTTTTAAATATCCCTTAAAAACCACAAATTAACATGTTTTATTTTTATTTGTCTTGAAACAGATCCCTGAGAAAACCACAAATTAACATTATTTATGTTGTATTGCACCTTTATTTTTTTTTGTTAAACATTTCCCAATTTCATTTTAATATGATCATCCTTGGGAGTGTGGCCCTTAGCCTGTGGACTACCCCTGAAAGAGTATGCTTTCTCCTTTGCCAACTTGTCCCCATGGTCACCTCCCCAGCAAAGGTTATTTTGCCATTCTAAGTAGAGTCTGTGTCGAGTCTTACCCTGCTGAAGAGATGCTTATTCAGAGATAACCTTTCCTCCCCATATTTCTGCTTGTGTTTCTGCGGGAGAGACTCCCAGCAGCACCAGACAGCCCCCCTGCACTGCCAGCTGTCTTTAGGAACCTCCACACTTCCAACCTCTTTCTTTTTTTTTTTTTTGTAGTGGGGAAGGCAGGGCAATTGGGGTTAAGTGACTCGCCCAAGGTCACATGGCTAGTAAGTGTTAAGTGTCTGAGGTCCCATTTGAACTCAGGTCCTCCTAACTCCAGAGTTGGTGCTCTATTCACTGTGCCACCTAACTGTCTCGTGCGCCATTTAACCACCCCTACATTTTCAACCTCTTTGCTCTTTCTCCAAGGGCTTTTGGTCAAAGTCCCCAATCTCATATATTCCCCTCATTTTCAAGCCCCAAATAAAATAATAATCATAGCTGGCATTTATATAGTTCTTTAAGTTTTACAAAGCACTTTACAAACATTATTTCAAAATCTCATTTGCTGAATGTTTTGGATCCCAGGGAGCTCATAGGAGACTGAGGACCTGGGTTCAAATGTGGACACCACCATTTTCTGAGCAACCCCTGGAAATTCACTTCCCCTCTCTGGGGCTGGTCTAGCTGGCTCCCTAGCTGGCCTCTAAGGTTCTTTCCCATTCTAAATCCTAAGAGTCCAGAATGAGGCGAGTGCGTGGGAGGGCTGCTGCCTAACTAACCAAGGCCTTTCGAGCCTGTGATGTGTGTGCATTGTATCTGGGGGGAAATGCGAATTCATTTTCCTTTTCCACTGGTACATTCATGTCCTGTTTACTTCCTATCCTCCTCTTTCTTCTTCCAGCTCTCCCACCTCTGCCAAAGGCACTGTCAGCTTCTTGGTAAACATGTTGTAGATGGAAGGGCCGGGTGTCTTTGCCACCTGCTGCAGAGATGCAGCCCCCACTGAGAGCGGTTTTCCAGGATTCAGTTACAGCTGGTGCGACAGGACCAAGCAACTCCCAGTAAGCTGCCCCTGTAAGAGGTGCGACTAGGGTGAGGCGATTAGGGCTTTTCCCCCAGGTGCTGAAATCTAGAGGGCACTGACAGTATTTGTACAGGTAGAAATAACTGAACCTAAAAAAAAAAAAAGAAAGAATTGAACTTAAGTACTCAGCAGGAATAGTCAAAATAGGAAGCTACCAGATGGTGTGCTTCCTTATCAAACCCCAGTCATGCTGCCTCCCTCATTCCCTCGAGGCCCTATCTCCCCCATCAGAGGCTTCACAGAAACCTCTGCATCTCTACCAGAGAGAGGCATCTTAAGATCTCTTTTATTCTACTTGCCTTGCGGCATGCATTTCAGTTCTCTCCCTGGCAGCCAGAATTGCTGGTTACTTTTCTGACATCTGGGAATATTGGCTATCACCACAGGTTCCAACTCAGACAGGGAAACTGAGGTTTGGTGGGTTAGCCTGCCTCAAGTCTCTCCCCACTCCAATCCATCCTCTATCCAGCAGCCAAAATGAATTTCCTGACACTGCTCAGACCATTTCACTACCCTACTTAATAAACTCCAGTGGCTGTGACCTCCAGGATTAAATGCAAAATGTTCTGTTTGGCATTCAAAGCCCTTCTTAATCCAGCCCCTCCTATCTTTCCAGTCTTGTTATGCCACATTCCCCTCTGCATACTCTTCAATCCAGTGACACCAGCCTCCTGGCTATTACACAAACCAGACACCATCTCTCAGCTCCAAGAATTTTCTCTGGCTATTCCCCATGCCTAGAATGATCTCCCTCCTCCTCCAGTCCCTACTGACCTCTTTGGCTTCCTTTAAGTCCCAACTAAAATTCCATTTTCTTTCTTTTAAAAAAATTAATTTATTTTGTTAAATATATTCCAATTACATGTAAAAATTATTAACATTCTTTTTTTTTGGAGACAATAAGAGTTAAGTGACTTGCCCAGGGTCACACAGCTACTAAGTATGTGAGACTGGATTTGAACTCGTATCCTCCTGACTCTCTCTCCCTCTCTCCTTCCCTCCCCGCCTCTCCCTTGAGAAGACAATTTTATGATATCATAAAATCCTCTTTTTTACAGGAAGCCTTTCCCACCCTATTTTAATTCTAGAGTGTTCCCTCTCTTAATTGTTTCCTGTTTATCTTATATGTAGTTTATTCATGTGTGTGTGTGTGTGTGTGTTTACATGCTTGTTGTCTCCCTCACTATAGTGTAAGCTCCTTGAGGGCAGAAACTGTCTACCTCCTTTTGTATCCCAAAGTTTAGTACAAAGTACTAAAGTAAAAACACTTAAGAAATGTGTGTTGACTGACTGACTGATTGACTCTTAGAACTGAGCATTTAGTTTCCACTGAGGGCTACACAGTCCCAGGTCAGTCCTCTAACCAATGAGGATATAGGTTATTCACAGAATAAGTCCAGGCTGCAGTTTATCGAGGAGAGCAAGAATGAAAGACCTGGGATATAGACCAGTTTAGCAGCTCCTTAGCTCTCAGGGAACTGAGATCCTCTCAGAGCCTTAATTATATTATCTGTAAGGAGGGTTAAAACCAATTTGTTAGAAAACCTTGGTTGTGCCCTAGGGAGAGTACATGAGTATGTGGCAGAAGGGAAGAAAGTTATTATTGTTCCTTTCTTTTCATTTAAAACAGAAATTCTTAATCTGTGGTCCTTGAACTTTTTGAGCAATACATTGAGAACTGTATTTCTAAAGAATTGATTTTCTTTATAATCTAATGTATTTTATTTTATGCATTTAAAACATTCTGAGGAGACTCTGGGCTTTGCAGACTGCCCAAGGGCTCCAATGCACACAAAAAGGTTCAGAGTCCCAGTCTAAGGGGATGCAGAGATCTGGGGAGGACTGGGATCATGGAAGGACAATGTGCCTGGGCTGCCCCCAACCCCCCCCCCCCCGCCCCCCCCCCCCCCCCCCCGCCCCTTACTGACTTCCAGTTCCTTCTGGGAGAAGGCAGGGCAGAGAAAGAAATTTAGTTGGCACTGAGGACATTTAGTCCCCAGCCTGCCATTTTTGTCTCTTAAGGGCCAGGCATTGTTCTTAGAGAGTCTAAATAGCACCAACTCATGGCTCTGTGCTGCCCATAAAAGAATGCTATCTCTGGACTCAGAGGAATTGGGCTCAAATTCTGCTTTTGCTACTTATAGCTAGGTCTCATTTGGTGCCCGGAACCAATTACATTTTACATAATTGTAACTTCTAATAGTGCAAATGTGGCCACATGTGACCCCAATGAAGGGATTCATTATTTCTAGTAATCACTTCCTTAGGTCTCAGTCATCTGGCAGTTAGGTGGTACAATGGGAAGAGCCCTGGGCCTGGAGACGAGAAGACCTGAGTTCAAATCCTCCCTCACACACACTTACTAGTTGTGTCCCTGGGCAAATCACTTAATCTCTTTCTGCCTCAGTTTTCTCAACTGTAAAATGGGGGTGGTGATAACACCTTCCTCACAGGGTTGTTGTGAAGATCAGATGAAACATTTATAAAGCACTTAGCATGGTTCCTGGTACACAGTAGGTCCTATATAAATGCTTGTTCCTTTCCCTTCCATCTGATCTGTCAAACGTGGATGATAATTTCTATCTGATCTACTCCTACCTCTCCCCTCACTATTTAATTCAATTCAATTTGAAAAGAGATTTGGTATTTTTAGTGGACTATAAGCTCAATTAAAAGTCAACAGTGTAATGTAGCCAAAAAACTAATGCATTGGGAGATCTTACTCTACTGTATCCTCATCAGAACTTATCTGGAGTCCTTGGTCTGAGCTCCATGGTTTAAGAAGGACATTGATAAGTTGGAGTGTGCCCAAAGGACGGTAACCAGGATGGGTGGATGGATGGAAGGATCAAAGGATGGATGGATGGCTGGCTGGCTGGCTGGCTGGCTGGATGGATGGATGGATGGATGGATGGATGGATGGATGGATGGATAGATAGATAAGATGGATGGATGGATGATGGATGGATAGATGGATGATAGATGGATGGATGGATAGATAGATGGATGAATGGATGGGTGGATGGATAGATAGATGATAGATGGGTGGATGGATGGATGGATGGATGGATGGAGCATTTATTAAGCACCTTCTATGTGCCAGACACTATGTTAACTGCTTTACAAATACGATCTCGTTTGAGATGGTGAAGAGCCTTGATTCCATGTTATATGAGGGACATAAAGAAACGAGCTTGTTTGGCTTGGAGATAACTCAGGGGAGACTCGATCACTGTCCTTAAGCATCTGAAGGGCTGGTGATGGGGAAGAGAGATCAGCTTTGTTCTGAATGACTCCAGAGGGCAGAACCAAGAGCCACCAGTGAAAGTTACAAAGAGGCTTAGATCCAATGTCAGGAAGAGCCTCCTACAGAGCTGCCCAAAGATGGAATGTTCTGCCCCCAGAGGCAGTGAGTTACATCTCCTTCGAGGTCTTCAGGCAGAGGATGGATGACCACCTGTGGGATGTATCATAGTGGGGACTCCTTTTGAGTATGGTTGAACCGAATGGCCACTGAGGTCTCTCCCAACTCTAGACCTAGAAGCCTCATAAACCCTTGCTTCTGAGACTGGCTAATAAGAGTAATAGTAATAATGATGACAACAGTTAGCATATATTATAAGACAAACCCAATTTGAGGCAACAGGAGGAGAAACCTTGGGATACTAAAAGACTGCTCTATGGAAGGGATGGGGTCAAGGGGATCCAAGGCAGGGGCAGGTTAGGAGTTCACTGAGGTAAAACTGCAAGGGGGAAGAAACTTTGTTTACTTGGTGCTAAGCTTACTTGTTCCTGGGCTGCTGAGTTTAAAAGCTACTGTCAGTGTCCTTTAAATTTCAGTGCCTTTGGACAAAGCTCTGATCACCCTGCCCTAGTTATAACTAGCTTACTCAAGACCCTCCCCTACCCAAAACACACACACACACCAGGTCCTTGATATCAGTGCCAGTCTATCTCTCTCTCTTTGTAGGGCAGGGAGATGAAAGTCAGTCTAGTCCAGCCAGGTCATTTTACAAAGGAGGGACTGAGGTTCAGAGAGACTGACACATTGCCAAGGTCACACAGAGAATAAACGGAGGATTCAAATGCAATTCTTCTAACTCTACATTCAAGGCTCTTTCCACTGTACTATGCCCCCAGAAACCTTTGCTTTGGAGTCCAGTTTTGGAGTCAACTAGATGGGTCACTGACTTGTTCGGAGGAAAAGGTTTGTTCCTTCCTTGGTTCCTGACTGCTTTCTCAGGCTGAAGGTTGATGGCTTAACTAATTAGCATTGTGTCCTGTCAGACCTAGGCTTAGCCAGGAAGATCTTCTAGAGATCCCATCCCACCCATCCTTTTGTCATTCCCACAGATGTAGACATGAGATGAAATTTGAATGGTCCCCAGAAATCTCTTCCTGCCCTGCCTCCCACAGGACCTGAGATCCCATTAGTGTCCATTCTTCTGGGTAAGGCATCTGGGTCATCCAAAGACCTCTGTAAAAACTCAAACACCTCAGAAGGATTCATATAATAATAGTGTCTCTTTTTTTTGAGGTAGTCAGGGTTAAGTGACTTTCCCAAGGTCACACAGCTAGTAAGTGTTTAAGGCCAGATTTAAATTCAAGTCTTTCTGACTCCAGTGTTGGTGCTCTATCCACTGTACCACCTAGTTGCCCCTGATAATTGCCTCTTGAAGAATGTAGGTTCCATAGTGGATAGAATGCTGGACAAGTAGCTAAGTCTTTCACAGTTGGTCATCAATACAACATTGCTTTCGCTGTATACAATGTTCTCCTAGTTCTGCTCATTTCACTTTGCATCAGTTCATATAAGTCTTCCTAGGGTTTTTTTTTAACCATCCTGTTAATCATTTATTAGAGCACAATGGTATTCCATCACAGTCACATACCAAACTTGTTCAGCCATTCCCCAATTTATGGGCATCCCCTCAATTTCCAATTCTTTGCCACCACAAAAAAAAGCTGCTATAAATATGTTTGCCATATATATTTTTGCTATAAATATTTTCCTTTTCCTTTCATCTCTTTGGGATATAGATCTAGTATCAGTATTGCTGGGTTAAAAGGTATGACCAGTTTTTTTTAACCCTTTAGGTATAGTTCCAAATTGTTCTCCAGAATGCTTAAATCAGTTTACAATTCCACCAACAGTGCATTAGTGCCCCAATTTTTCCACACCCCCTCCAATATTTGTCATTTTCCTTTTCTGTCATATTAGTCAATTGGATAGATGTGAGGCAGTACCTCAGAGTTGTTTTAATTTGTAATTCTCTAATCAAAAGTAATTTTGAGTATTTTTTTTCATGTGATTAGAAATAGCTTTGGTTTCTTCATTTGAAAACTGCCTATTCATATCCATTAACTCTTAAGCAATTAGGGAGCAGGTCTTATTTTTATAAATTTGACTCAGTTCCCTATATATTTGAGAAATGAAGCCTTTATCAGAGAAACTTCCTGTAAAATTTCTTTCCTAATTCCTGCTTTCCTTCTCATTTTGGCTTCATTGGCTTTGTTTGCACAAAAACTTTTAAATTTATATAACCCAAATTATCCATTATGTTTCCTGTAATCCTCTGTCTCTCTCCTTTATATGGTCATAAACTCTTCCCTTTATCATAGATCTGATAGATAACATTTTCCATACTCCCCTAATTTGCTTATGATATCACCCTTTATGCATAACTCATGTACCCATTTTGATCTTATCTTGATGTACAGTGTGATATACTGAGGGCAGCTAGATGTCTCAGTGAATAGAGCACTGACCCTGGAATCAAAAGGACCTGAGTTCAAATCCAGCCTCAGACAGTTACTTGCTAGCTGTGTGACCTTGGGCAAGTCACTTAATCCCAACTGCTTTGCCTTCCTCCCCTGTCAGGGGGGGGGGGGCAGGGAGGGGGTGTCTATGCTTAGTTTGCTTAGTTTCTGCCAAACTGCTTTCTAGTTTTCCCAGTAACTTTTGTCAAAGAATGAGTTCTTACTCCTCAGAAAAAGTTTATCAAACCCTAGATTACTAAAGTTATTTACAACTCTGTCTACTGTTCATGCTAATCTATTCCACTGACCCACCATCTAACGATCTATTTGGTAGCCAGTACCACATTCTATTAATGATCACCACTCCCAACACGCACAGGCTCTTTGATCAAGAGACCTTGGCCTCCTGGCCATTCCATGAACCAGATACTTCATGGCTCAGCCCTAGGCATTCTCTCTGGCTGGCCCCCCATTCCTGAAATGAATGCTTTCCCCTCCTTCACTCCAAATACTGACCTCTCTGTCTTCCAAAATCCCACCTCCCCAAATTTTCCCCAACCCCTCTTAATTTCATTGCCTTCCTTCTGTTAATTACTTTTATTTATTCCCGTACATAGCTAGCTTTGTATATATTTGTTTATGTGTTGTCTCTCCCATTAGATTGTAAATTCTTTAAGGATGAGGACTGTCTTTTGACTCTTTTTGTATCCAGAGCACTTAGCACAGTGCCTGGCACACAGTAGGTGTTTAATATTTATTGAGTTGAAAATGTAACCTCTCTCGATCCCAGTCTCCTCATCTGTACAAGAAAATAATAAATAATAGCACCTACTTGACAGAGCTGTTGTAAGGATCCAATGAGATACCACATAGAAAGTGTTTTGTGAACCTTAAAGCTGCATTATTATTTTAATGGAGATCTATTTATCTCAATAGAGTAAAAGGAGGATGGATCATAGACTACAGAATTTATTTTTTTAATCAGAAGGAGATCTTTGAATTCATCTGTAGAAGAGAAAACTGAAGGTGACTGGAGACCCAGAAAACCTTGCTGCCTCTCGCTCATGCCAAAGAGGAATTTTATCAGAGAAGGACAGCAGAGAAATCGGTTAAGGGATGAGGAAGGGCAAACCTGGGGGGGACGGGGGTCGAGGCGCAGAAGATGAAGCCAGGGTAGAGAACAACAAACTTCCCCTCATCTCCGTTTTACCCACCCCCACGTCTGACAGCCCTGCCGCCCCCTCACCAATTACACACACTTACTCACAATTTTCTCCCTGATTTGCCTCTCAGAAGCTAACGAAATAAAAGCATCATGACTGGCTCCCACAAGCTCCCTCGCTCCAGGCTTCACACACGGCCGCTCAGAAGAGGCTCTTTGATGGATTCCTTGATGGGCTGTGGGCAGAAGGGGAGGGTCCCTATGGAGGCTGAAGCAGCAACTAAACCTTCCCGGAGACAGAATGGAAACATGGAGCTTGTGCCCATCAAACACCACCCCCAGCAGCCCACGTTCAAGGCCAATGGTCTGTTACTGGGATCTTTGGGGGAGAAGCCTCAGCATCACAATGGGCCAGTCCCAGCTGGACACTTTGGGAGTTTTGATGGAGGGTACATAGGCAGAAAGAGACAGGGAAAGGGAGAGTTGGCCCAGTTCTACAAACAATTCTTCAAATGCTAATTTGTTTAGCCAACTCACTTTTGCAATAGTTGACATTTCTCTCTCTCTCCCTCTCCCCAGCCCCCTTTCACTTCCCTCTCTCTTTTCCTCTTTCCTCCTTCCTCCTTCTGTCTCTGTCTCTTGGTCTCTCTCCCCCTCCCTCTCTCTGTCTCTGTTCTCCTTCTCCCTCTCCTTCTCTCTCTCTCTCTCTCTCTCTCTCTCTCTCTCTCTTTTCTTCCTTTCCCTCCACCCCTGTTCCTCCCAGGCCCTCAGTTTCCCCCATCCACAAAGAGGCAGAAGAGGACAAACAGAATGAATCCATCCTTGACCCTTCGCTCAAAGTGAGCATTGACCCTTCTACCATCTAGGATGCATACACACTGTACTGCACACTGCATGCATGTTTTCTCACCCATTAGACTGTAAGCTCCTTGAGAGCAGGGACTGGTTTTTGCCTTTCATTTCCACCCCAGCACTTAGCACAAAACTTGGCACATAGTAAGCATTTAACAAATGCTTCTTGACTTGACTTGCCATGAGTACACTCTCCAAGAACTTTGGGTCAGGAAGACCTGAGTTCAAATTCTTCCTCAGACACTAGCTGTGACCCTGGACAAGTCACAAGTAACCTCAACCAGTCAATAAATCTCTCCTAAGCATCTGCTGTGTGTCTTGAACTGCTCTAGAACCTGAAAGAGGAACGAGGGGCGAAAAAGACTTGGTCCCTGTCTTCAGGGAGCTTATAGTCTAGTCCAAGTGAGAAATAACCAAAACAACAAAATGGAATATAGAACCAAGCATTAAGTTGTGTTATCCCTCTCTTTTCCATTCCCACTATCCATCCACCTTGGGACCAAGACTTGCTGCTACTGAGGAAAGCAAAAGAATATTACACAAAAGCAATTACTAACACAATCTGAGCAATTAGCAGAAGCATTCCTGGAAGAAGTGTACAGCCTCCCAAGGGGACTATTTTTATACTTACCTGGACATATAATTTGTTGTGCTTATTAAAATCCGTCTTGCTATGTTATAGTTTCATCTCATTACACTGTACAGAGTTGTTTACTCTAGGGAGGAAGAGGGAGGGAGGGGGAGAGAGAGACAGAGACAGAGAGAGAGAGAGAAAGAGAGAGAAGAAAGAAAAAGAGAGAAGAGAAAAAGGAGAAAAAGAAAGTAGATAAATAAAAGAAAAGGAAAGAGATACATTGAAGAAACAGAAAGAGTCATTGGCTTTCTAGGTATTTCTAGTCTAGTCACTATGTACCCAGGATTTGTTACAAAGCCACCTATTAAAGGAATTCAATTCAATAAATATTTTTTAAGCATCTACTATATGCCAGGCACTGTGCTAAGTAAGTACTGGGGATAGAAATTTTTTAAAAAGACAGTCCCTGCCCTCAAGGAGTTTACCGTCTAATGAGGTAAGACAATATGAAAAAGGAAGCTGGGGGAAGGGGTAAAGGATGGGACACAAAGGGGGTAGCTGGGGTGGAGGTGATGAGGGACGGAATCCCAATAGATTCAGCAGGAATTATGATCTTATCTAAGACCAGAAAACCTGCAACAGCATCTGGAAAGAATTCTAGGTCTCAGGCTTAATTGGAGTGAGAATTGTAGAAGTTTATTGTTATGCTTCTATGAGAGTCCTTTAGGGGACCTGTGAGTGAGAGGGGTACATGCTTTTACCTTTAAAGGGTAGGGCTGCCACTGTCAGGGCTGACCTGACAGGAGGGGCCTCAGTGCATAGACAAAGGTCAGAGCTGACCAAGAGTAGAATGTGAATAGATAGTTTAGATAAGATTTGGGCCAGGTCGAAGGAGACAAAAGGCAAGGACCAAGGAGGGTGTGGGCCAGGCCTGAGAAGAAATGAAGAGATTGAGTAAGAACAAAGGGGTCACAGGGCGTTGCCTAGGCGGCGTGTGGGATAGGGGGAAGGGGCGGAGCTCAAGGATGGGAAAGGACAAATTGCAGTTACAATTTCAGACTGGTTTTACAAATTGATCTAGACCCCAGGTACCCCATCATAGGCATCTTGTTGCGTGGAGCTGAGACCAGGCAGAGCTTGTTATGGTGTGTCTGACTCCATAGCAAAAATCCTTGTGATAGCAGGCAAAGATAGAACTCCTTTGCTGAGCAAAGTCCTATATAAAAGTATCACACACTACCTCTGAAAGTCATGAGTTTTGTGCTAGAATTCTTCATCACCTGGGAGAGGAGACTGTTCGGCAAGGACAGTGAACACTAGTAAATTGTACATGTAAACTGAGTAATTGTACATGTAATTCAGTACAAAATGTTATTTCTGTGGTTTAAGAAATGACAAATAGGGACAACTAGGTGGATCAGGACACAGTGCCCTGGATTCAGGAGGAACTAAGAACAAATCTGACCTTAGACATTTGCTAGTTGTGTGACCCTGGGCAAGTCACTTTGCCCCATTGCCTCCCCAGCCCGAAAATAAACACGAGATGATCTTCCTAAAGCACAGATCTGGCCAAGCCATGCCCCCTTTCAATTAACTGGCCCTAGAGTAAGAAAGATTCATCTTCCTGAGTTCATATCCGGAAAAACCTTAGGCACCAACTAGCTGTGTGACCCTGGGCAAGTCACTTCACCCTGTCTGCCACAAAAAAGAAAAAGGAAGGAAGGAAGGAAGGAAGGAAGGAAGGAAGGAAGGAAGGAAAGGAAGGAAGGAGGGAAGGGGAAAAGTAGGGAAGGAAAGAAAGAAGGAAGAAAAAGAAATGACAAATAGATATAAGGTATTCAGAGAAGCATGAGAAAACCTATGAACTGATACAAAGTAAAATGAATAGAACCAGGAAAACAATCTATGTATGAGACTACCACAATGTCAATAGAAAGAGCAAAAATGAAACTGTATAATTGTAACAAGCAATCATGGCCCCAAAGATGAGAAAATGCACCTTTCTTCTTGGCAGAAGAGGAGGATCATTGATGTAGAACAAAGCATACATTGTCAGCTCCACTGGTGATATGTTGGTTACTTTTGTTGAACTAATTTTTCCCCCTCTCTTATCTCCTTTGATAGAAGGAATGGCTTCCTGGGTGAATGATATCAGAACAGAAGGTATCCATAGTGTGTGTGTGTGTGTGTGTGTGTGTGTGTGTAAAGAACCAGTGCTCTCCATGTGCAGAGTAAATCACAGAATCAGAAAGCTGGAAGTGATCTCACAGGTCATCTAACCCAACCTGTACCAGAAGAAGAAAGATGGCACTTTTTTTAAGGCAATGGGGTCACACAGCTAGCAAATGTCTGAGGTCAAATTTTATCTCAGGTGCTCCTGGTTCCATGACCAGTGCTCTAATCACTGTGCCACCTAACTGCCCAGCAGTCTTGACAAATCACCCAACCCAGTTCTAGCAAGGAACCAGTTCCCCTCAGAGCTAGTGAATTCGACTTTGAGATGGTTCAATTGTTAGCAAGTGTTTCTTTGCTGCTCCTACTCACTGCTCTCATGCCTCTTCTACCGGGAACCCTTCAAATAGTTCAAGAAAGCCTCCCAGAGAATGCAAGCTCCTCCCCTTTAGAATGGAAACTCCTTGAGGGCAGAATTTTTTTTTTGGCCATTGTATTCTTAGTACCTAGCATAGTGCATATAGTAAGAACACAACAAATGCTTGTTGAATTTAATGAATTTCTACCCCTCCTTCCCCTTCTCCATCCCAGGTCTTGTCTTGTCCAGATTGCCAGTTTCTTCGATCATTTATGATTGGTTGAGGTCCTGAGGCCCCTTGTGATCTTGACTGCCTTTGTTCACACACCCACCGGCTTGTCAGGGACATTAGGCCCTTGTCTGAGCCTGTCAACTCATGAACTTCTCCCTGACGGCCTCCCTCCCTGACGGCCTCCCTCCAAACTGCCTTCATGAAGCTGTATCTTGGAATCACGTCCCTGGAAGGAAACTCGGAGGCCATTTAGTCACCCCCTTCATTTTGCAGATGAGGAAACTGAGGCCCAAGGAAGTAAAGGGACTTAGCCAAGTTGTCACAGCCAGTAGATGTCAGAAGAAGGATTTGAGTATACCGTGTTTCCCCGATAATAAGACACTGTCTTATTATTTTTTTTTTTTTAAGAAAAACACCAGAGGGCTTATTTTCAGGGGAGGGCTTATGTTGTCCTGCCTCAGCTCTCCTTTGCAGCACTGCTCTCAATGGCGCCAGCAAGCAAATCACTGGGGAAGAACAGAATGACGCGCTCACTGCTGCAGCTCTGATTGGATGCAGCTCGGAGCTCAGCGTCCATTTGGGGGGGGGGAACAGTGCATATAGAGGGTACCGTAATGTAGCATGTAGCGAAGGGGATCACCTTCACTATATTCTCAATAGGGCTTATTTTCGGGGGAGGGCTTATTTTCGAGGAATCTTACACAGTAAGGGGAGGGCTTATTTTCGGGATAGGTCTTATTATCGGGGAAACACGGTAGTTCCTCAGTCTCTAAAGCTCTCCCTATTTATTTTTGCTTCTGAGAAGGGCCCAGGGATTGTCAGACACATTTCACAGCTAGAACAAGAGGGTTCAAGTGAACTTCTCCACGGTCATACAGCAAATTAGCAATGAGGTCAGGGTTTGAATTGAACTCTCTCCAGCTCCTGGCCCCCCTGCTAGGCTCAGAGGCTTCTGAGAGGAAGTCCTAACCCCAGAGGGCAACCTTAGGAGAGGGGCTACTCCATCCCAAAAGAGAGGGAATACTTCCATCAGGAATTCACCCAGCACCCATGTTGCCATGGTGATGCCTATTATCCCTACTTAAGGGGAGATGAATCAGGCACTATAAATAGGCTCTGAAGTTGATTGATGGGGGAGGTCTGGAGGCTGAGGTGAGGCTATTTGTTTTTCCCCGTCAGGCTAATTAGGGGGGATTTCAATCAGGAAGTCCCCGGCAGCTGCCCTGCTTGGGGCTGGGGTATGAACAGCTGAGCTTAAGGCTGCCACTTTAGGCAACATCCAGATGTTAGCCCTCATTCCCCCAGGCCACAGGGTCAGAGAAACAGAGCTGGAAGTGGCCACTCGAAAGTCATCTGGTCCAACCACATCATTTTATAGAAGAGTCTAGACCAGGAGTGGGGAACCTGCCACCTCGAGGCCACGTGTGGCCCTCTAAGATCCTCAGGTACGGCCTTTTGACTGAATCCTCACCTCGAAGAACAAATCCCTTTAGTAAAAGGATTTTTCTGTAAAACTCAGACTCAGTCAAATGGCCATACTCGAGGATCAGGGATTTGTTCTGTGAAGTTTGGATTCAGTCAAAGAGCCGAACCTGAGGACCCAGAGGGCCACACGTGGCCTCGAGGTGGCAGGTTCCCCACCCCGGTATAGAAAGAGGAAATTACTTGTCCAAGGTAGCGAGTGATAGAGGCAGGCTTAAACTCATGTCCTCTGAGTTCATATCCAGAGTAATTCCAGCATATGCTACGGCTAGCTAGAGTCCTGTCGGGGGAGCAGAGGACACCATGTATTCATTGATTGAGTGTATACACCAGGCACTGTGCTAAGTGTTTTCTGATTACTAGCTCATTAATCCTCATTACAACCTTGTTGTTTAGTCAATTAGCCATGTCAGACTCTGTGGCCCCATTTGGGGTTTTCTCGGCAAAGATCCTGAACTGGTTTGCTATTTCCTTCTCCAGCCCATTTTACAGATGAAGAAATTGAAGCAAAGAGGGTGAAGTGAGTTGCCCAGGGTCACATAGTCAGCAACTTTCTGAGGCTGGATTTGAACTCAGGTCCTCCTGACTCCAGAGCTGGCACTCTATCCACTGTACCACCTAGTTGGGTAGTTGATATTATCATCTCCATTTTACAGCTGAAGAAATTGAAGCAGGCAGAGGTTAAGTGACTTGCCCAAGGTCATACAACTGGTCTGAAACCAGAGCCCCCAGCCACCTCAGAGCTGAGCTAATGGTTCTTTTATAGATCTCCCCATGGTTACAGGTCACTCTGACCAACCGTCCATCCTCACTCCTTCCCTCCACTGCCAAAGAATAGAGGTAAACTCTAAGGTTAAAAATAATTTTGAGGTGTAATCCTGTAACTCCCTGCTGTTGAGACTGAGGCTGGTAGATCACGTGAACTCAGGAGCTCTGAGGCTCCTGTAGGGAGTAGGGCTAAAGACCCTGGGGTATCTTCACTAAATGTGGCATCAATATGGTGAGCCTCAGGGATGGGTGGGGGAAGGTTAGGAACAAAGTAGGTCAAAATCTCTCTTATGCCAATCAGTAGTGGGTAGCATTGGCCGGTGCCAATCACTGACACTGAAACTACAGATGCTGCCCTTCCAGCCTGGGCAAAATGAAGAATTTTTTTAAAATGTAAAAATGTACCCCACCAGACACAGCCTGGGACTCCCAGTGTCTGGAACTTGTCCCCATCACCCACCCCCAACCTGTCCCCAGCCACTTGGGATTTTTTATCCTTATGACCCCCTCCTTAAAACATTCCTGACGAAATTTCTTATTCACAGATCAACTCAGTTCTAGACCCACCAAAAAAACTGGCCCCAAAGACAAAAGGCAGAAATGTACCACCCTCCTCACATTGGAGAGGTGGGGAACCATGGGTGTAAAATGTTCAATAAATATCTGGGTGGTTTGTTGTTGTTTTGTTATAAGGGAAGGCATGGGGGTGGGGAGGAGAATGACAGTTTAAAAAAAAAGAAAAGAAAAGGCAGCAATGAAACTTTCAAATAAAACCTCCCTGGCCTGTACCTCATTTCCCATTGTACAGAACTGGGAGGGAGAAAGAAGGCAGTTTTCTCTGACTTCATGATTCTGCCCTAGGCTTACCACCAAGAACCCCAGCCCCCAAATAGAACAGAGTACGACAGAGAAAGGATGCAGAAGGAAAAGGACCAGGCTGCAACAGGGAAAGAATACTGTTTATTGGGTTACTCTCTCCCTCTACATCCTTCCCATCCCCCCACCCCCCATCCTGCATTCCTGGAGAGGACACCACTGAGAACAGATACAAGAAGACACCACACCGAGGGGGCAGGAGGAAGCTCATAAGAACATGGAGATTTACCAGATTGAAAAGTAAACAAACAACAAACCTGGGGGGATTTCACAGTTTCTGGGAGTTTTTTCATCATGCATATTTCTGAGAGAAGGATACTGAGCCTCATTGCCTATCCACTGGCCTGACAGCCCTAAGGGTTTGGGGAGTTGGAGGGGTGGCAAGGGGGTATGATGGGGCTGCACCTCTGGGTGAGGTGATGGCTCTGCCCCACTCCTTTCCATCCCACCTCACTGGACAGGTCCTTGGGCCCAAGTCAGTAGTTACAAAAGTCCTGATCTTCGTGGCCCCAGCCAAGAGAGAAGCAGGTACCTGGATGGGGAGAGAACTTTACCACTAGCAGGGAAAACAATAAGGGAGTAAAGGTAGGACCTGGAGCAGTTACCCCCACATGACCATGTTCACCATCAGATCCTTAGGGTTTGGAGAGTAGCCACAGCTGGAGAAACAATCCTATGGGCAGAAAGCTCAACAAAGAGAGAAAGAACAAAGAACAGAGCCAAAACCACTAGGCTTTGACTCCAGAGTAGGAAATTTAGAAGGTACCAACTGTACCATTACAGGGTAAACTTTTCCCTACCCCTGGTGCCACCAGCACTAGTCCAGAGTCTACTACCTGTCCACCCTTCCTGTTTCGGGCAGTCATGGGCTTTGCAAAATGGAGGAGGGGGTTAAGGGAGAGCTGGAGGAAATCCTCCCTTAACTGATCCATCCCTACCAATGGCAGACTCCTCCCAGGGCTACTTCCTCCTCTTTTGACAGTACAGAAACCTTGGGACATCCCAGAGAGTTCTTCCTGTCCTCCATAGCCATGATCCAGGTGAACATCCCTGTGCCCCTTGTCCCGGGTGTAAAAGAAAGAAAGAGCTAATTACAGATCTGATAGAGAGAGAGGGAAGCCACCTAGGCATCTGAGCTGCCTGTCTTCTTGGAATGGAGGGAAGATAAATTCCAAAGTCTTTCCCTATGACCACCCTCACTTGGAAATTCTTTGGGGATAGGAGCAGGAAGGTAACTGTTTTTTTCTGGACAGCAGAGAACAGAATGTAAGGTCATTGGCTTTACCTAGCTCCTTCAGTCTTGAATCGTCCACCAGACCTGCAAATTAATTTCTCCCACTCCTCTCCATTCCTGAGTCCACTGATGAGGGAGGGGAAGAGCAAGTCAGGTGAGCTAAGCCTTGGGAGACCAACCAGGTCATTCTGACCTCCCCAGAAGCTGTGAGGAGGGAGTATCACACTGGGACTTGGTATCCACTCTCTCACCATTACCAGAAGGGAGGGGGTTCATAATAGGAACCTGGGGCTAGGAGGTAGGAAAAGGGTGCTCCTTCGGATTATTCTGAAGGGAAGAGAGGACCATTCTGTCTGCTCTTTAGGGCTCCAAAACCCCCACTCAGTATATACTCTCACACTCTGTGCCTTTCTGGAGCAGAGGAGAAGGGATGCCTTGGCATACAAATACTTGTGTTTATTGCCTGGACATTGGATCTCACTGGAGCTGGATCAGAAGGGGCCAGGATTCTCCCGCTAATTTTTATCCTTTCGTCACACACGGACCATGGTCTCTGGTCCAGACCTCTCTAGAACAAGTCACCATGGAAACAGAAGACGTAAGGGGAGAGGAAGAGAAAGGGGGGAAGTCTGATGTGAGCATTGGGGAAAGGGGAGGGCAATCTGAGAGGCCCTGGGAAGTGTTTGAAACAGAGACAGAGAAAACAAAGACCTTCTCCCTCTCCCACCTCCCTGCCCCATTTTGTTCTCCTCCTATCTCCAGACTCAGCATTGGCAGGAAACATGAAGGGTTTTGGCTGGCTGGAGGCTGATGGCATCTCTTCACTGTGGAGGGCCGGGGCTGGCATCAGGGGAGTCCATATTGGGGCAGCGAGGAGGAAGCTCCTTGTGGCTGTAGTATTCAACCACCTGCTTGGGCACCTCAGCTAGGACACACTTGGCCAGAGCTGTCGCAGAAGCCTGGGGAGGGAAAGGAAAAGAGAAGCATTTTATGCTTGTAAGAAATAGACCCTCTTCAAGAACTAACAGGATTGTGCACTCATGAATAGACATCCAATCTAGAACAGATGATTCTGCATGAAAATGAAAACCTGTAATCCTATGGATTTGTAACAAAAGAAAATGGGACCTTCTCAGAGCAAGTTCCCTTCACTTCTCTGTGCCTTAATTTCCTCATCTGTAAAATGGGGACAGTGCTACTTGTCGTCCTACCTACCTCAAGGCACTGTTGTGAGGATCAAATGAATTACTGTACCTGAAAGTACTTTGGAAAGTACATAGTGTCATATAAAGGTAAAGCATGCAGTCCTTGAGTGCCGGAGATCTGTGAGGCCCATTCAGTGATACTGACTTATAACAGCATCCACTGTGCATTTTAGCATCTAAACTCTTAGATGGGATTTGAGATAGACTCTGGTAAACCAAATTTACTCTACCAACAGAAGGATCATGGTCCAGTTTCAGCACATTTATCTAGATCCCATGTAGCCCATTCCAATGCCACCGGCCAGCATCCCCTCCCTCTATACCACCATCCAATACTTGTCCTTAAACAAGCACTCACATTCTTGAATTCTCGGAAGGGGACAAACTGTACGATGTCTCGGAGGACAGGCTCTCCCTTGGGGGAACGCAGGACCCCATCATCCCCATCCAGAATCTGCATGTCTGTGAAGTCAGCATTGCCCACCCCTACTATGATGATGGACATGGGCAGGTAGGAGGCACGTACAATGGCCTCCCTTGTGTCTGCCATGTCAGTCACCACACCATCGGTCAGGATCAAGAGAATGTAGTATTGCTGTGTAGAGAGAAAAGAGGCAGGACACTAGAGAGAAGCCTTATAGACTCCCTGTCACCTCCCCTGGGATTATGGGGAAAGACCCAAGGTAGGGGAGGGTCTACTTTCTGTGTAAAGGAACAGGCTACAAGTGACTCCTTTCCCTTCTCATGACCTCTAGTAAGAATCTCCAAGGCACAGACCTATATTTTCTGTTCCTTCCAAAGTTCTTCCCTTTCTCTTTCCCCCCTCCTACCACCCAACGGTCCTCTCATATGCCCTTTTAAACCCAAAGTGAGCTAGCTCATTGTACTTGGTTATTGGACCCCATGTTCCCCAAAGTATTTTTCCCCAAGTGGAAACATGGCCAGACTAAGAATATCCCTTCATCCAGGTATCTCCAGCTTGACATAATTCTTCTGTCTCAGAAGGACCTAAAAAAGGAGGGAGCCTATGGTCCTTCTAGCTTGGAATTTTGGTTCTGACAATGAGACTAAGGGAAACTTAGGAAGGCAACAAACAGGCACCATCCTGAGCACTTGGACTGCAAAGAAAAAGTAAAACCAGTCCCTGTTCTCAAAGTGGGGACAAAACACACACCCTATAAAAAGTTTTGTTATTGGAGGTCTCCAGGATTGAACCCGGCCCATCCGTCCTGGTCTGCACATGGATTACACGTTCATAGCCCATCATGACTATCTGAAACTTGTTTGAACTTGTATTTTCAATCTTCTACCATCTCTTGGTAAAAGTTCCATACGTTTCTTTAAAAAATAGTATCATAATCCTTATTTGGGGGGAGCATCTTAAGCTTATGTTTCCTAGCTTTGAGAGGACCCCCTTATCCTAATGTGCATGAGTTTAATGAGCAAGTCTATTTCCCCATCCAAACCTTTCCATGGGTTTAGAGACTTTGCTCACAGAGTTCATCTACTCTTAGGCTTTGCACCTTCTGTCCCAGGCTCAGATAATGTCTACAAAAGCCCAAAATATTAGCTCTCCTTTTCCTGTCTCCCCTAAACCACCCCCTGAGCATCTCCTTCTTATGATCAGAGCCATCGTCAATCCAGAAGGTCAGTGGTATGCTTGACTGCCCTTTATCCAGGTGATAGAATGGGGCTGGCCCTCATCTGGTTGGTGGAATATTATCTTTTGACTCAGACAAACCTGATTTCAGAGAAAAGAATCAACATTGGGACTTCAGTCCCATTTCCATTTATATATATAGTTCATTATAGAGCCTATAATATTCCATAATCCTCTGCCTCTCTAAGAAACACATTTTACCCTGGGGGTTTTTAAGTTCCTTTTACTGATACTTTTTTCCTATAAGTAACAGTTGTTTCAACCCCTCCAGACTGAAATGTGCCTCATGACAAAGAAAAACCAATAAACAGAAATAGTCAATAGAGTGACATCTGGCCATGTATACACTATTCTCTCCTGGCCATCCCCCTCCTCTCTTCTGTGGGGAAGGAAGTTAAGTTTCCTTGCCTGTTCTCCCTGGGCAATTTGATTCATAATCTTTGTGTCACATGCTGAGTCAATAGTTTTCCCTGATCCTTCTTGGGTCACTAACTTGGAGAGAGTGGTAAGGACTTCTCTATTCCCAGGACAGACTTCAGGTTCTAATCTCCATAGACTTGGGAAGTCTGACTATCCTTTCACAATTCCATCATCTTTTCAAGAGAAGCCACAGATGAGCTCCAAGTAAGGAGAAGGGGTAGGTCAGGATATTAATGCCTATAATAAGCAACATGTTCTACACTCATTCTCAACTTCAGTTACACAGGCTGCTAGCTCTGTATGGACACAACTGTTTGCCAGGGACAGCTAGGTGGTATAGTGAATAGAGTGCAGGACCTAGAGTCAGAAAGGGTCATCTTTGTGAGTTCAAAGATGGCCTCAGACTCCCAGTGACTCTGTGATCTTAGGCAAGTAATTTCACTTCTGTTTGCCTCAGTTTCCTCAAAATGGAGATAATAATCGCACCTACCTTGAAGGGTTATTGTGAGGGTCAAATAAAATAACTATAAATTATAAAACAAATATATAAATAAATATAATAATTATACTTATATTATATAATTATAAAGCACTTAGCACAGTACCTGCAATAGTAAGTGCTTTATGAATATTGGCTATTTTATTTATCGTTCCCCCCATTAGAATGGGAGCTCCTTGGGGGCAGGGATGCTTTGTATCTCCAGCTCTTAGCAAGTGTCCAGCACACAGCAAATGTTAGTGAATATGCTTTTCTGACTGACTGCTTAACTAAGGCCTCTGTTGACAATCTAGAATCTAGCAGAAGGTTGAAAAGAAAGCCTTTTAAACCAAAATATCTATATCCCTCAATCTCCAAGGAAGGTACTAGTCAGAAAAATGAGAAGCTTGGGGGAAAGAAGAAAGGGTGGCTAGGTGGTGCAGTGAATAGAGCACCGGCCCTGGAGTCAGGAGGACCTGAGTTTAAATCCAGCCTCAGATACATGACACTTACAAGCCGTGTGACCTTGGGCAAGTCACTTAACCCCAAATGCCCTGCCACCTATCTCCAAAAAGCAAAAATGAATGAATGAATGAATGAATGAAGGTCACCCTTTGCTGCCTTCCATCAGTCTGAAAGGTGATGCTATCCATCCTTAGCATAGAATAGGAAATAGAGAGGGGGAGAGCATGGCTGATTTTCCAATATTTCTTAAATTGGCTCTTCCCCTTGAAGTTTCATTATTTTGCTCCTAATGAATCCTCAGAACATCAGGCACACACGTTTTTAAGGAAAGGACAAAAAACACAAGCCCCAGTGAGTTTTGGATCGCCTCTTCTAAGGCTGGCCACCACTGGGCCAGACCCTCCAGATGAGACAGAATCTCCTGCTGGAGGAGAGTCTGATGCCTCTCCCTGGGTAAGGATGGCAGTGAGGTTGCCCAGTCAGTCCCCGATGCTGTACATGAATCACGCAGATGCTTGCCAACCCCTGGGTAATTCCTGACCTTTCCCTGCCCTTTCCCTGCCCCCTCCCTCCACCCCACTGGTCACATCTCACCAGCTGCTGTCTGTTGACTTGCCAGGAGAGATGTATTAACAGAAGAGGTCCTGGAGGCGATTAGCAGCTGCTCAAATGTTGCTAAAGGGCAGCAGAGAGACTGGGGAGAAGGCAGCAGGAAGCCTCTCCACAAAGCCAGTGCGGGAGGGGCTCTAAGTGCCTGCTCAAGGCCAGGTTGGACAAAGGGAGCATGCTGAGAGAATGAAGAAAGACAAAAGTGTCCCTTAGGCCACGGGTGGGGAACCTGTGGCCTTGAGGCCACGTGTGACCTTCTAGATCCTAATTGTGCCCCCTTTTGATTGATTTGTTCCGTAAAATTTGGATTCATTCAAAAGGCTGCACTTGAGGACCTAGAGGGCCACATGTGGCCTTGAGGTTGCAGGTTCCCTACCCCTGCCTTAGAAACCAATCACTTTCCTTCCCCAGCTTAGATTCAAACAGTTTGCATTTCTGTGAGATAATATATGTAAAGTACTTTGCCACCTGATACTAATTCCAAAGTATAAAAGGTAAGTGTAAGCCCTACAAAGAAAGCACTCTTGCCAAGGCTATTGCAGCAGCCTTCTAACTGGTCTCTGCCTCAAGCCTCTCCCCACTCCAATCCATTCTCTACTCAGCCATCAAGGTGATTTCTAAAGCGAAGACCTGAGCATGTCACACCCCCACCAACCCCACCAGACTCCAATGGCTCCCTATTATTCCCATGATCAAAGATAAAATCTGATATTTAAAGCCTTCACAACTTTGCTAGCCCTTTCTGACCTTTCCAGTCTTCTTCGATCAATCAATAAACATTTGTTCTTATACTTTACTCCCCTCCATACACTTGACTCTCCAGAGACATTGGCTTATTTGCGATTCCTTGAAAATGACATGCCAAATCCCATGTCCCCACCTTTGCAACTATCTGTCCCAATGCCTGAAATGTTCTCCCTCCTCACTTCTGCCTCCTAGCTTCCAAGGCTGCCTTCAAGATTCAGCTCAAAATACCTCACCATAGGGGCGGCTAGGTGGAAGAGTAAATAGAACACTGGCCCTGGAGTCAGGAGGACCTAGGTTTGGATCCAGCCTCAGACACTTAACATAAAAAATAACCGTGTGACCTTGGGCAAGTCACTTAACCCCAATTGCCCTCCAAAAAGCAAAAAAAAAAAATATCACACCATATAACATTGTGCACAACTGAACATGTATAATCTATAACAAATTGCTTACTATCACAGGGAGGCAGGAGGTGAGGGTGGGAAAGAGAGGATCTAGAATTCAAAAAAAAATTGTAAACAAATGTTAAAAATTGTCTTTGCATGTTGGGAAAAATAAAATATTATTTTAAAAATATATCTCATCTTGTGGAACTGAATGTTGTAAACTAAAAGTAAGTAAATTTTTTAAAAAGAAAAGAAAAAATCTATCTCACTTTATGCAGAAGGTTTTCCCAGGGTCCCCAGTTTCTAATGCCTTTCCTCCTGAGTTCACCTTTAGTCTCCTGTGTCCATCTTGTACATATCTAGTTGTTTACACATGGTCTCTCCCATGAGACTGTGAGCCCGCCCTTTGAGAGTAGGAGTCACGTTTTTTGCCTTTCTTTGTATACCTAACTCTTAGCACATTGCCTAACACATAGGAGCTGTTAACAAGTTCTTGGGTGACTGACTAACTGCTTACAACTAACCTCTGAGAAGGTAAGACAGGTTTTAACTCCATTTTACAAATGAGGAAACCGAAACACCAAGAACTTACCCAAAGTCACACAACTAGTAAGAAGCAAAGCCAGCACACCTGAATCCCAGCAAGTCCAGTGATTTTTCAGTTATGCTTCAGATACCTTGACATGGTCTCCCAACCCTCCAATTAACTCTAGGACTGCCAGACCATGCTCCTTACATACTTCTTCCCTCCCTTGGCCCTCAACTTTGATGGTTGTTGCAGAAATCATCCCAGCCAATAGCTGTGCTTGCTTTCTGAGGTAGCCACAGCTGGAGCTTCAGAATCACAAGAACCCCTTCCATGATCATTTTTGTCATTGTCTTTCTATCTCCAATGTCTAGCACAATATCTCGCACGTTACAGAGGTTGAATGATGGTTGGTTGAAATGAATTGTCATCCAACCTTTGATAGTAGACAGCCAGCAAAGGGGAACCCTGTCCCTCTCCAACCCCATCCATTCCACATCTGGACAGCTCTTAGTGTCAGAAGTTTTTCCTTATGTCAAGTCTAAATCTGTCTACATGCCGCTTCTGAGACATCACTGCCCGCTGGGGCCAAGCAGCACAAACTTAGTCCTTCTTCCATGGACAGCCCTTCAAATACTTAAAGATGGCTGGCACGTCATTCCTAAGTTTTTTTTTCTCTGTGTTCAACATTTCCACTTCCTTTAACTATCCAGGTGAATCACACTAACCCCTAATCAAGTCCAACTGTAACCCTAACTGACTAGGGTTAGATGGGTAGAGGAGGAGCAGGCAACAGAAAACTGTTCTTTCACAGGAATTCAGAATTACAGTAGCAAGCATTTATACCTTAAAGTTTGCAAGTCTTCTCTCATTTGACCCTTGAAACAACTCAAGGATGCTATTATTATCTCTATTTTACAGATGAGGAAAGTGCGGCAGACAGTGGGTTAAGACTTTTCCAGAGTCATACAGCTAGTAAGTGTATGAGGTCCCATTTGAACTCAGGTCTTCCTGACTCCAGGTTCAGGGCTCTCTGCCCTGCACTGCCTAGCTGCCTCTCATTAGAAAGGGCATCAGAGGTTTTCAAATCCAACCCCTAACTAAAATAGGCAGCAGGACATAGTAGATACTAACACTGGACTTGGAGTCAGGAAGATCCATGTTCAAAGTCTGGCTCAGAAACCTGGAAAACACTTTACACAGTAACAGCAGCATTGTGCAATAACCAGTTTTGATAGACTTAGCTCTTCTCAGCAATAAAATGACCTAAGACAATTCCAAAAGACTCCTGATAGAAAACACTTTCCACATCCGGAGAAAGAATAATGGAGTCTGAACGCAGATAGAAGCAGACGGTTTTCTTCTTTTTGTTTTGTTTTGTGCTTTTTGGAGGGCAATTGGGGTTAAGTGACTTGCCCAAGGTCACATGGCTAGTTTTTGTGTTAAGTGTCTGAGGCCGGATTTGAACTCAGGTCTTCCTGACTCCAGAGCTGGTGCTCTATTCACTGTGTCACCTAGCCGCCCTGAAGCAGACTATTTTCTCTTTTTTTCCCTCTTTGGTTCTAATTCTTCTTTACAACATAACTAATGTGGAAATATGTTTAATATGGTCGCACATGTACAGCCTATAACAGATTACTTGCTGTCTTGAAGGGATGGAAGAGGAGGAAGGAAGGGAGAAAATCTAAAACTCAAAGTCTTATAAAAGTGAATATTGTAAATGAAAACTAACTAAATAAGTAAATATAGTTTTAATTCTGATTCAAATACCTATGAGCTGTGTGACCCTGGGTAGATCCCTTAACCTCTCTGTGCTGAAGTTTCTTCACTAGTAAAATGAGAAGGTTGGACTCACTGGTCTTCTAAGGTTCTTTTCATCACTACCAGGTTTTAAGCAGGAATTCCTCTCTTCCCTATCTCCTCCCTCTGAGTCTCCTAGGGGAAATACCTTCTATCAAATAAGGAAGGCCACCATCACCAGGCGCTATGGGCTGACGTTACAGTCAAAAAGACCTAGGTTCCAATTCACCCTGTGACACATGCTATGTAACCATAAACAGGTCCCTTAACCTCTCTGAGCCTCAGTTTCCTCATCTGTAAAAAAAGGATACCTGTAGCATCTATGTCTTCAAGTTATTATAAGGTTCAAGTAGGATAACACATACAAAATGTTTCACAAACTTTAAAGCCTAATATAAATGTCAATTATTATTATTATGCCTCTAAGTAAATCCAGGCAGGAAATTGCCAACAATGGGCAGAAGTTGCCTGAGAACACAAGAATTTGTTGAGCCCAAGGGCAGAACTGCTCCTGCCCTCCATCCCAGCAGACAGCCTCCAGGCTTGCCTTCTTGGGACTTTTCAGTCAACCATATTTTAATAGTATAAAATAGGAAGATAATATCATTCAGATGCAATTACATGATATTATCGTTTTGATGTTTCATCATAATTCACATGTGTCTAATGCTTTAGGGTTGATAAAGAGCTGGCTCAGTGAGGAGCCTTCTGGGAAAACCTTGGCCAGACATTGTTTGGAGAACAGTGAAATAAACTATCTTAGATGAGTATAATAAAATTGTCGAGATGCAATAAGAAATGATGGATATGGAAAGTGCGGAAAAACATGAAGAGATTTCTGTGAACTGATGCAGAATGAAATCAGCAAAGCTAAAAAGACAATATACACAGTGATTACAGTAATTTAAATAAACAATTGATAATGGAACCGGGGAACACAATGAAACAAGCCTCCCTCCATTAAGCAGAGAAGAGTCTACAAGGTTAGAGGGCTGGATACATTGTCAGACAAGGAACATTGTGTTTAATTGTTTTTCTTTGTTACATGAAAGGGCTTAATTTGGAGGGAAAAGGAAAGGAAAGAAAGAGGGGAAGAAGGAAGAGAAGGGCAAATGTTTTTAGAAATTACTATGATGGGGCGGCCAGGTGGCTCAGCGAGTAAGAGCACCGGCTCCAGTGTTGGGATGACCTGGGGATCGAATCCCGGGCTCATACACTTAGCACCCACCCAGAAACACCTGGCCGTGTAACCTTGAGCAAGTTACTTAACCCCAATTGCTTTTAAAAAAAAAAAAAGAAATGACTATGATGTAGAAACCAAAGACATCCACAAAACTTATTTGTAAAGACAGACATGCCCCCTAGATCAGGCAACTACTGTTCTGAGTGGCCCTTTCCTTGTACCACCAGGAACACTATGAGTACATACAGAGGCTTCCCCAGTCCTCTCCTCAGCTGCTGCCATCCTGGCCACCTTGGCAATGATGGGTGCCACATTGGTGGGGCCGTAGAGCTGGATCTTGGGTAAGCAGTTCTGATACGATTCCACCACTCCTTGTATCCCTGTTGGGGGGTGGGGGGGAGGGTTAGAGGGAAAAAGCATCTTAAACCTACGTGCCACTAATCATCTTCCTCCCCACCTTCCACAAGCCATACCAGAGAAACTCGCCACCTTCAGGATGCATTCCTTCCTAACCTACACCCAAACAGCCAAATGCAGCAAAAGCAGGTCATCATCATCAGAGCCCAGACCATTGCAATTGCTGGAAAACAAGCATGATTCCCTTAGCACCCTAGAGACTAGGAAGGGAAGCTTCTCCTAGGGCCTTGAAGATAGCATAGCACAATAGGAAAAGATCGACATTTGGAATCTGAGAGCCAGACTCACAGCCAGTGTGACCTGGGGCAAATCACTTAACCTCTCTGGGCCTCAATTTCCCCATCTATAAAATGAGAGGATTGAACTAAATGACCTCTAAGTTTATGATACAGTGATAGTACAGAGCAGCAGGGGCATTGGGAATAGAAAACCTCTGCTAGACCTGGCCCCTCTGAAGTGAGAGGAGGAGCCTAGGCAACTCAAGGCCATGTCCTAGTAAGAGCACTAAGTCTGGTCCTTTCCACCAAGGACCCTGCCACTTACCTTCACATTCATCATCATCCGGGTTGAAATTAATGGCAAAGTCATGGGAGACCTGCAATGGAGAGCAAGATGGCGGTGGTTTGTCAATGAAATCATTTTTCCAATGGGGGCTGGGGATTAAAGTTTGTGCTACTTCATTCCTTCAAATCCCAACTTAGCCTGCTCAGCCATGCCACTCCTCAATACCATGGGAAAGAAATGCCCTTGCTCAGGAGGTTGGAAGATTCTAGAAGATACCCAGTGAAGCCCCCTTAGAACTATGGGTATTCATGGATTTGCCAGATGGTTGCCCACCTCACTTTGAAATTGTATTGAAACTACATCCTTGGTCTCAGTAACATGTGCAATGCCTAGCACATGGCTTAGTCATTTCGGTCATGTCTGACTCTCCATGACCCCATTGGGGATTTTCTTGGCAGAGATACCGGAATGGTTTGCCATTTCCTTCTCATTTTACAGATAATGGAACTGAGGCAAAGAGGGTGACATGACCTGCTCAGGGTCACACAGCTAGTAAATGTTTGAGGCCAGATTTGCACTCAGGAAGATCAGTCTTCCTGACTCCAGACCCAGCACTCTATCCACCTGTACCACTTAGCTGGCCATAATAGAGTGAATAGAATGAAATGAATGAATATGCAATGGACAATGAATTAATATTGTTCTAACCATTAGATCAAGGGTTCTTAACCTGGTGTCTGAGAACTTGATTTTTAGTCCTGTGGTATTTTTCAAAATTACTTTGATAACTGGAATCCAATGAAATTGGTTTTTTTCCTATGGTTTTATTTTTTGCCTTTAAAAATGTTATGAGAAGGGGTCCATAGGCTTCACTAGACTGCCAAAAGACAGCCACAGAATATGACAGAATAAGAACCTTGCATTAGAGAAACAAACCCCAAGCTAGTGCTATAGCACCAAGGCTGGAGAATCACAGCTTTATAGAGATATGTTCAGAAGCTCTGACCTCATACTTGGGAGGAATCCGGGCACCAAATCCCAAAGCAGAAAATTTCTTGTCACTGGAAGAGAGTAAATGTCAGGTCCAACATTCCCATCACACCTTGCTTACTCCCATGGTCCCATCATGCCTTGCTGACTCCCCCTCCCACAGAGTCCCCAGGAGACAGGAACAGACAATGAAGAACCAAGGCAGAGAGAGGGGCAGTGAACTAAGGTGGGGCTAGGGGGAAGGCTGGTACAAAGGTAGTAGTGAAGGCGGACATGTCACCTGTCATAGTCCTGGCAGATTTCTCCCACAGCAATGAGTGCTTTCAGGTACTCATTGGGCTGGTAGGGGTTGATATAATGGAGAGAGCAACTGTTACGGGGGTCTCCATTGGAAGCTGTGAAGTCAATGGCCACCTGGGGAGAAGGAAAGGAACACTGAATCAGGCTATCCCTGAATGATCATAAAAACCCCAAGAGCTTTCATCCCCATTATCTCCTCTGATCCTAACAACAAGTCTTGGCGGCAGATATTATCTTAGTCTTATCATTTGACAGATAGGGAAACTAAATTCAGAGATGTGAAACAAATTGTCTCACTGATGGCACAGCCTGGACTAGAAGCTGGGATCAAGCTGAAGCAGACAAGGGTAAAGTCACGGAGTTCATGGCAGACAACGTTAGTGCAATGGCTCAATGGGCAGAGTTGGGATGATCACTTTGCCTCTCTCAATTGAGAGCAGGCCAGACTACTTTATGGACCAGGGATTTGGAGCTGGACAGTGACTCAAAGGGGCCCCTGAAATGAAGATTGGAAGGTTCAGATACCACTCCCTGGCAGGTGTAAAATCGCTTAAGGCTGGGTAGAAGGAATTGGGATGTTTAGCCTAGAGAAGAGAAGACTCAAGGGGAATATGAAGGTTGTTTTCATATAAGTAGAGGGTGGTAGGCAGGTGGTGCAGTGGATAGAATGCTGAGCCTGGAGTGAGGAAATTGTTGTTCAGGATTACAAAGGAAATACATGCATACATATATACATGTATACATATATGTATATATATGCATATAAATAAGCGTGTATATGTATTATACATTTTGTTGTTCAGTCATTTAATTGTGTCCAACTCTTTGTAACCCTATTTGGGGTTTTCTTGGCAAAGATACTGGAGTGGTTTGCCATTTTCTTCTCCGGCTTATTTTACAGATGAGGAAACTGAGGCAAAGAGGGTAAAGTGACTTGCCCAGGGTCACACAGCTAGTTAAGCATCTGAGTCTTCCCAGTTCAACCCCAGCATTCTATCTGTACCATCTAGCTGCCCCATGAATCAGGAAGACCCGAGTTCAAATCTAGCCTCATACCAAGCTGTATGATATTTAGTCATTTTATAATGCAAGTCATTTAATCTTGGTTTGCCTTAGTTTCCTTAACTGTAGAATGGAGATAGTGATAGGACTTACCCTGTAGGATATTATGAGGTTCAAATTAGATAATATTTATAAAGCACTTAGCACAGTACCTGGAACATAGCATTTAATAATTGTTAATTTCCTTCCTTTGCTTTGTGTGTCCTTGGAAGACAGAACTAGAAGTGAAGTTTCAGAGAGGCAGATTTAAGTTGGAAGAAATTCTAGATTTCCTGAGAATGAAAACTGATGAGAAGCAGAATGGGTTCTTTCAGGAAGGGTTCCCTTTCCTGGATGTCTTCAGGCAGACACCGGATGGCTACTCTTTTGTTTTTTTGTTTTTTGGAGGGGAGGAGGCAGGGCAATTAGGGTTAAGTGACTTGCCCAAGGTCACACAGCTAGTAAGTGTTAAGTGTCTGAGGCTGGATTTGAACTCAGGTCCTGCTGACTCCAGGGCCAGTGCTCTATTCACTGCACCACCTAGCCGCCCCCCGGATGGCTACTCTTAAGGAGATGCTGTAGATAGAGGAGCTTCTGTTCACATCCAGTTTGTGCTCTATGATCTCTGGGGTCCTTTCTAAGACACAATTCTCTGATCCGTCCCCGAGATTCAGATACACTCAGCACAGAAATTCTGCTCTTCCCCCACCTTCTGCTCCCATCAAAATAACTGAGGGAGGTGACAAGGGGGTAGGCTGATAGACCACAAAGCTGCCATAAGAATACAAAGTGTCCCTTGGGGAGATTTTTTTTGTTCTAGGCCACCTTCAGTACATCTGGGTTGCTTGGCAGATAGAGCACTGGACTTAGAGAGAGGAAGAAAACCTGAGTTCAAATCCTACCTCAGATGCTTATCAACTGTATGAACAGGGAAAGGCATTTAATTTCTATCAGCCTCAGTTTTGTCATCTATAAAATGGGGATAATAATTATCAAATGATATAAAAATTGTAAAGCACTTAGAACAGTGCCTCATACATGACAAGAGGCTATTGTCAAAGTCAGGATTTGAACTGTTGTCTCCCAGACTTGGAGCCTAGCACTTTATCCTCTATAACATGCTGCCTCAAGAGGACCCATAACCCAGTTAACCAATACTAATGGTTGACTCTGTTATTCTGGACCATGATGTGAAATCAGCTGTGGATAATCCTGAAGTCTATCGTTTTTTTGGAACCCTCCCGAGCTCAGTATATGACTTGCCTTTCATGGCACACTGATTTCCACATTATGTTTTGCTCAGGCTAATGTTAAAATTAGTTTACATTCCCTGAGTACCCAACCTCTGGGCAGAAGAGGGAGGAGGCCCAGAAATCTGCTGGATGCTGGCAGGAAATTATCTTGGCTAGAGAGAATTTGCAAAGGAGTTTACTTCCCTCATAAAGCACCATGCAATGGTTAATTTAGCCGGGCTCAGAGGTTTTCATAGCCCCTGCTGACCACCAAGGTCCTGCCCAGGAAGTGCCTACCTCCCCAGCCCAGCCCCGAGATTCCCTTTCAAGCTGTTTCCAGCACAGTAGAGTGGGTGGCTCTGCTTCTGGCAGTGTTCCCAGCATCACCAAGGAGGTGACAGAGAAAGTGTTACTTACAGTGAAGTGAATCTGGCATCCACCCATAATGTAATCCAGGAAGGAGTAGACCCTGTGAATCTTCCAAACAAACAGCATTAATGGGGTTCATTGATGGCTCCAACCACCAGGCCTGGGACTCCAGAGATCAGTGAGGAGACCTCCTGAGACACAGGGGTGGGGGGAACTAGGCTGAAGGGAAGGGAGGGCATGGGTCAGAAATAAAAAGCAAAATATTTTAGGCTAGCAAACAACTGGAGAAGGGGAAGGGGCAGAATGTCTCCTCTTCCATTTGTCCACACCTACCCATCCAAACAACCTGTCCATCTTCAACCCTTAGTCCTTCCAAATCCACAGTCCTCCCTCCTCTCTCCCCAATGATGTCCACCATTTCCACTCCAAGATCCATGAATAAGCCAGAGAGAAGAGTCCAGAGGGTCAATTACTCTAAGATAGGGAAGACTTTTCTGGCATTCCATCAATCCTAGCCCTTCTCAGCAAAAATCAGAGAGAACCTAAGATCTGAGAATGAAGTAGGACATGCCTTCCTCTCCTCCCTTTACACTTCCAAGACTCATGGATAAGGAAGAGGAAAACCTGAGGGTAATTATCAGTTTTCCCACCCTGTAGGGTGTTGAGCGGTCAATCCATGAAAGAGGAGAGGGTCACATATAGGGAGCCTCAGTTCCAGACCTTGGAAAAGCCCAATTGTTAAAACAATTCTGAGGCATCACTTCTTACCCATTAGATTGGCTAACATGACAGAAAAACAAAATGACAAATGCTGGAGGTGATGTGAAAAAAATAGGGATATTAATGTAGTGTTGCTGAATCTATAAACTGGTCTAAACGTTCTGTTGGACAATTTGGAACTGTGCCCAAAGGACTGTAAAACTGTCCATTTCCTTTTGACCCAGCAATACCACTTCTAGGTCTGTATCCCAAAGAGATCAGATAAAAAGAAAAAGGACATATATATATACACAAAAGATATTTATAGCAGCTTTTTTTGTGTGTTGTGGCAAAGAATTGAAAATTGAGGGGATGCCCATCCATTGTGAAATGACTGAACAAATTGTGGTATATGATTGTAATTGAATCCTATTGTGCTTTAAGAAATGATAAGCAGGATGGCTTCAGAAAAAAACCTAGGAAGACTTATATGAACTCATGCGAAGTGAAATGAGCAAAATCAGGAGAAAACACTGTATGCAGTAACAACAATATTGTAACAATGATCAACTGTGAAAGACTTAACTACTCTAATCAATACAATGATTAAAGACAAATCCAAAGTATTCATGATGAAAAAATGTTATCTACCTCCAGAGAGGGAATTGATAAACTCTAGGGCACACTGAAGCATAATTTCCTCACTTTCTTTATTTTTCTTGCTTTTTTTTTTGGCAACATGGAAATATGTTTTGTATGACTTTACATGTATAATTGATATTATATTGCTTGCCTTCTCAGTGACTAGGGAAGGGAATGGAGGTAGGAAGAGGATTTGGAACTCAATTTTTAAAAATAAATAAATGTTTAAAATATGTAAATAATCTTTTTTTTTTTTTAAGAAAAGCAGAATTATAAACCCCTCCTAGCCTCACCTTCAGGTCTGACAGGATGACCACCCCTGAGTTCTTATAATTCCGTTTCTTAGTTTTGTACTTGGGGTTCACACAGTCCCATTGAACCTAAGAGTAGAAAACACAGGACAAAGGCCTGGTGTCTATAGAACAGATCACACACATATTCACTTGCGTGATAGATCCTAGATTATTATAGGACAACACAATCATATACTTTCTAATTCGCACACAGCTTGCAGTACTAAGGATGCAGAATATTATAGGCATTTCAGGTGGGAAACCTGTTCAGATGAATTTACTTCCAATCTTAGGACAGGGACTGTTTCATTTTTGTTTTTGTCTCACCAGGGTCTGACACATAGTAGGTGCTTAATAAATGCCTATTAAACAGATGAAGGGTTTAATAAGGGTGAACCCGTTTCTGCCATACGCAAATATGCACATATCTCACTTCACACAATATTACCTGGGAAAAGGTTGGAATGAAATTACTATAAAATAAATCACTCACATGTCCCAAGAAGTGAATGATAAAAAGGACAATTCCCTTGTAAAAGTAATGGTAATCTTGTAAAGTAAATATGGTTCCCTGATTTTTCTTTCTGTATAAATCTGATTCTTCATTTAATGGAATTCCAAAAAGCGGAAATAAACCTGTATTTAATTGTCTGCCCATGCAGACAATCTGAGCTTTCACTGACAAATACAGTGTAGCCCTTGCACACAGTGTATCTGTCCCATGTGTGTGGGTTTCCTAGACTCTCTTTAAAATAAGATACACTTTCCCAGTGGGATATGGGGCCAATGCATCTTGGAAACTCTGCAATGGCCACCCACACATACCAAGAGTCCTAATTCTCATGTAAACCTCCTCCTTTAGATAGAGTGCATTGAATTCTAATGCAGAGTGGTACTGAGACGACTGCATGGTTTTGGATTTCTTTAGACTCCACCATTACCAAGGCCTGCCTGCCAGGGTCTCAGGACACCTTGTACCTTGGCTCTTGTACCTTGTACCCCCCCCTGTACCTTGGCCCTAGTGGATTCTCCCTCAGATAAAAGATGAGCAAAGACAGAGACATTGAAGCACCAGGGGGAAACCTAACTTTTATGACCCCAAGGGAGCTAGATGGTGAGTTGGGAATAAAACTCAGCTGTCCTTACTGCCCAGCTGAGCATCCTGTCTACTCTTTTCACTATGCTATTATTTTTATAAAGTAATTCAGGCTGGAAAACACCTGGAGATTGGAGGGAGGGGGCATTGTATTGAATGCTCTCCTTTTCCAATTGCTCACATCTTTCTTGTTTATTTTTCAGTCATGTCCGACTTTTCGTGACCCCTTTTAGGGAACCATCCATTAACTCACCATCAATCCAAACACATTCCCCAATCCCAATCTCATTGCAAGCATTTTCTCATAGTCTTCCTTTCTCTCTCCCCTATGTTCACCATTATCTTCACTCCCTGAGTACAAATTGATCAAGGGGAAGAGTGAGGGACCATGGGATATAGCAAAACACTAACTGCTTCACTCTGTCCCCAAGTACTCCAACTATATGGTCTGGGGCTGGGGGAGAAGACATCACATCCTCTTGCTCCCTTGTGTGTTGACCGTATGTGGAGACCAGCAAAGGGAAGAGGAGCTGGTCCTGGTCCATCTGGTTCATCCCTGCTGCCGGTGGTCCTTCCCTCTCCCTCCCTGGCAGCCCTTCAGTTCCTAACCATGGACCCCTATGCCCTAGGTCCACCCCATCCCATGTACCTTGTCCTCCTCAAGTGCCTTCTGCATTTCCTCGAAAGTGGTAGAGAACTCGCCGATAAAGTCATGTTTGCCTCTAGAATCGTAGTCCCAAACCAGACACTGGCACAAAACAACAACAAACTTTAGCCCAGGCTTCCCAAGGGCATTCTGGGAGAACTGGCTCAGTTCCTGGACCATGAGGCATGTCCATCCATTCCCCTCTTTTCTTCCTCCTCAACCCCTATCTCTCCAACCTATCCCCTGGCCAGAGCCAGAACTGTTCATTCTGTGCTACTTATGTCCCAAGGTTTAAAGCCTATATAACCCCTGTTATCATTATGCTCTGGGTTTACCTAGTACTGGTCCACATCCCACTGAGCCCAACTCCAATCCCACTCTTAGCCAGAGCCTTGCTCCTAGACCAAGCTCTTCCTCCTCTACCAATCAGGATTTTTCTTCCATCCCACCTGTAGCTAAAGATTAAATTCTAACCCCCTTTCTAAACAAGAAAGATGTAAGCAGAGGCTAGGGCAAGAGGGGAAATGGCTTCCTGTTCCCAGATCTCCTCTCAAGAGGGAAGATGGACTCCTTTCCAGTCCCATTGCTCAGATCCCAGGTCCCACTACCTTAAGAGGTCTCTTCTCCTCACAGCTACAAAGGGAATTCAGGGAAACTTTAAAGGTCTCCCACACAGGATTCAAATTATTCTTCACAACCTATGGAAACCAGATAGAGCCTATAGTCAGGGCTCATAGGGCAAAGTCAGTAGTGCCAACACAATCACCTTCAGGTAAGACTAGTTATTGAATTATTTCCCCTTTTGACCTTATCAGGGTCTCCACCCCCAACCCTATGATGTAATGTCTGTCTCCAACCTAGGAGAGGATTCTCTCCAGGGAACAGCTCTGATCTTTCCCCTAGGAGCTGAGTAATAAGGCTTCAGTCTCATCTTGTCACAGAATTTTGGAACACTAAAGGACTTCAGACATTAACCAATCTAATCCCATTTGGTAGAGGAAGAAATGGAGACCCAGAGAGGGAAGTGACTTGTCCAAGGTCATATAGCTAGTAAGTGCCAGAACCAGGATATGAATCCCAGGCTTGACATAAGGGAAGGGGGAGGGAGTGTTAATCATATTTTATTTATATCTTTTGCTTTCATATCACCTTAATTTCCAAACATATCCCTACCCTACCCATCAGGCCATCCCCTGTCTCTTTTTAAAGAAAGAGAAAAGAAAGCAAATCAGTAAAAACCTATCAACACATCAAGTGTCTCAGCATAAGCTATATTTCAAAGCCAGAGTACTCCTGGGCATACTTCTGCATAAAGGAGGGACGGAAATGAATTCTCTCAACAATAACAAAAATCTGCTTCACAATTACAGCTTTCTCCAGATGCGATGAGCTGTAGCAGGCCCCACATTACCGGAGGTCTTCAGTGGGTGCACTGTTCAGAGCATTTTTCAGGTTTGGATATCAAGGACAGGAACCTGGTTTAGAATAACTGGCTCTGATCCTTACTCTGCTCTGAGGACTGAGTCCTCAGTACCCTGTACTGAGCTCAGCCCCTCCCCTCTTCTTGTCTCCCAGACCTTGACTTTGCTCTTAGACCTACCTCTTTCCCCTTCTCCACCAATCAGGACTTTTCTTCCATCCCACCTGTGTGTAAAGGCTAAATTCTGATGGCCAGTCCAAGCAGACGCAGGGGCAAGAAGGGAGGTCATTTCCTATGAGTGATACTCTGTGTATTATCCTGGAGAAATCATTTTACTTCATCCGGCACTAATTCTATGATCTTATATAATTTATCACTTGGAGTTCAGTAAATGGAATCAGGTGAACAATATACATACTACAAATAATACAAACCAAAACAGCATAAAAAGGCAATTGGATCCAAACTGATCATAATAAGCAATCTTAAGCCAAGACAAGGGATGGTGAAATACATGTCCCTCTTCTCAGGAGAGGTGGGGAACATACATGGCACTCACTCTCAGACTGTCAGACACTGTGGCTGTGTTAGAGCTGCTTAAAGGGTTTTTGTCTTTGTCACAGTCTGGTTCAATGGCGAGAGGGCACGGGAGGGGAAATCTTGTAAAAACAAAAACATCGGGGCTGCAGGAGGACCCGGGATCAGTTCTGGCCTCAGATACTTAACACCCACACAAAAAAACTGGCCAGGTAACCTTGAGCAAGTTACTTAACCCCAATTGCTTTAAAAAACAAAACAAAACAAAAACACCATGGAAACTCAAAAAATCCATATTGGTTTTTAAAAAAATGTTGCTTCATTTTACAATTTGGTAGAGTGATCGTTTCCCTTTGTGTATGTACATGTAATCAATTTAAAATTAAAAGCATGCTTATATGCACAGATATCCATTCCATCTTATAACTGACACTAGAACCTCTTCCTGTATCATATTGTGCCATCCAAGCCATAATTACTATAATCTACAGGTTCACCATATGTGTGTGTGTGTGTGTGTGTGTGTGTGAAGTCAAGAAGCATTTGTTTGGGGCGGCTAGGTGGCGCAGTGAATAAAGCACCAGTGCTGAAGTCAGGAGGACCTAGATTTGGATCCAGCCTCAGACACTTAACACAAAAAATAGCCGTGTGACCTTGGGCAAGTCACTTAACCCCAATTGCCCTCCAAAAAGCAAAAAAAAAAGCATTTGTTAAACACTTACTATGTGTCAAGCACTTGTGCTAAGTACTGTGTATGTGTGCACACATATGTACCTAGATATGCACAAATGTAGGTACATGCATTTGTTGGTTCCATTTTTTCAGTCACATCTGACTCTCCATGACCCCATTTGGGGTTTTCTTGCCAAAGATACTGGAGGATTTTGTCATTTCCTTCTCCAGCTCATTTGACAGATGAGGAAACTGAGGCAAACAGGGTAAAGTGACTTACTCAGAGTCACACAGCTAGTAAGTGTCTGAGGCCGGATTTGAACTCAGGAAGATGAATCTACCTAACTTCAGGTCAGGCACTCTATGCACTCTGCCACCCAGTTGCCTGTATACATGTATACATACATGTGTTCATATAAATACCTGTCATCCCAAAAGTCTTTTAAGCTATTAAAGCTTATGCTACTTATTAGTTATTTTTTAAGCTATTCAAGTTTAAACTGCACTAAGGATTTTGGGATACTGTGTGTGCTCTTACGTGCGTGTGTGTATGTACACATACATACATAGGCTACATAGTTTTAATCAGTGTGTATAAAGTATTCCTAGTTTGACTTTTTTTTGCTTTGCATTCCTCTGCACATGATTTGTATCCACCATTCTTTCTGATGAAATAGTATCATCTCTAGGACCCAGTTTCTTCCTATATAACATAAGGGGGTTGGACTGGTGGACAATCTCTCTAGTGCCTTCCAACCTTAAAATCCTCTGTCCTCATGGGATCGCACTGCATCTGGGTACCACACTGTTCGTTGCTATTCCCCAGCTTTCTAGGTTATTCCCTATTTTCTTCTACTACCTATAACACAATTATAGGGTTAGGAATGGACCTGTGATTTCACTGATACAAGGAATTCCTAGGTCAGGAACCTCCTTCCATCAATACAGATCAGCACTTTCTTGGCAATGTATAATCTTAAAGAGATACCAAAGGGGTGGCCAGGTAGCACAGCGGGTAAGAGCACCGGCTCCAGTGTTGAGAAGACCTGGGATCAAATCCAGGCTCAGATACTCAGCACCACACCCAGAAATAACTGGCCATGTAACCTTGAGCAAGTTACTTAACCTCAATTGCTTAAAAAAAAAAAGAGAGATACTAAAAACACTTTGAGGTTAAGTGATTGCCCAAGCTACTAAATCCAACATATGTCAGAAGGAGAATTTGAATCCTGGTAATTATAAACATTAGGTTTAAATTTGATGTAAGGGGGCGACTAAGTGGCATAGTGAATAAAGCATCAGCTCTGGAGTCAGGAGGACCTAAGTTCAAATCCAGCTTTAGACACTTGACACATTTACTAGCCATGTGGACTTGGGCAAGTCACTTAACCCCAATTGCCCTACCTTCCCCCCTCCAAAAAAAAAAATTGATGTAAGGAAAAACTGCCCATCCATTAGAACTGTCCAATGGATTGCCCCATGATTAAATGAATTCTTTGTTACTGGAAATCTCTCGACAAAAACAAGATGGCCACTTCTAAGGGGATATTTGTTTTTGAAGAAATTCCTATTTGGGTTGGACATTGGAATTGATGACCATTGAGATTCCCTCTAACTCTAAGATTCTAGGTGACAAATCATGTAGCCTAGGGGAGGGGAACCAGTGGCCTTAAGGCCAATGTAGCCTCAAGGCCAAGGATATGTTCTATAAAATTTGGATTCAGTCAAGAGGCCACACTTAAAGACCTAGAAGGAAGGCCGCAGATTCCCCACCCCTGGTTAGCCTCTCTGCACCTCCTTTATAAATTAGACAGCAATACTATTTGTCCTAGGCCTATCTCAACAAGACTGTAGGAAGGAAGAAGTGCCTTTGTAAACCTTTAACTCTGTATATGCAATGAGCAATACAGATGTGGGCTGTTATTTCTTCTAGTAACCCCAGGCTGTCTTCTTCTCATAAAAGAACTACTGACAGCTGTTCCAGCCCCTTTTACAATCCCCATTCCCCTGAGAGGTCACCGGTGACCCAACACTGAGCCTAGTGTCAGAAAGACCTTAGTTCAAGCCTGACCTCAGACACTAGCTATGTGACCTTGGCCAAATCACTTAACCTCTGTTTGCCTCTGTTTCCTCAACTGTCAAGTGGGGATAATAATAGAGCCCAGCTCAAAGGGTTGTTGTAATTAAATGAGATAATATTTGGAAAAAGTGCTTAGCGCAGTGCCTGAAACATAGAAGCCTCCATATAAATGCTTACACCCCTGCCCTCTTTACAAATTTAATTCCTGTTTGTGTCCGCCATCCATGAATTGGCACATTCATGTTCTCAGGAAATAAAATTACATCTACCTGGTTATCTATGGTCATTAATTTCCTCTACTCCAAGTGTCCCCCAAATATTTCATCACCACCATTCTAGACAATAACCCCCACAGCTCACCTCTGTCCTGTATACCAACTGCTCACTCTGATCATCATTGATCCTGTAGATCTCCAGAAAGGGATCTGATTTGCTAAAGAGATCCTGGGAGTAGAAGAAGAGAAATACAGTTAATTCCCAGCTGTGGGAGGAGACGTTTGAAGGGGAAATGTCCAGGAGGCAAGTCACTTAATTTTTATGGGTCTCAATTCGTCCTATCTGGAGAATCAGAAAGAATAATACAAATTGTTCTGCTTTGAAAAGTAGTGGCTTAAAAGAGAATTAAATTAAAAAGTAGCAGCTTAGGGGAAAAAAAGATAAATTAAAAGTAGTGACTTTTGATAGGTACCTGTCACTGAACTCCTAGTCCTTCTGGAGGGTTTCTATTCCTTTCCACTTACCTTGTCGTCAAGTTTCTTGGCCCGGAAAGAGAGTTCCACATAACCATTGTTCCCCGAGATCTCCTCTGCTATCACCTGGAGAGGATGAGAATGTTCTAGAATCATAAAACTCTATGCTACTTGGGGACTTCCAGATTTTCTCATTAAGTTCCCTTATTTTATGGATGTGTCCCTAGAGAACTGTGGGGGAAGGCTTTCAAGCCTTCCCAGCCAAGTCAACTGAGTCCCACAATCACAGAAAGACAAGTGAAGGATGCAGTGAGTGGGAGAGGCCTCCAGACCTTGACTAGGGTGAGGGAATACTTCTCAGTGGAAGTCAGGAGACCTCACCTCTGCTCTGCCAATAAGTGCCATCTTCATCTCCCTGACCCAAGTTTCACCAGCTGTTAAATGGAGATCATGATGCTTGCTCCGTTTAATTTGAAGATTATTGTAAGAGTCAGGTGAGAATGTTTGTTTAAAAGTGCTTCATAGAGTGTAATTAGCTATGGAAACAGGCATCAAAAACAAGTGGAGAGAACCTGGATTTGGAGACTCCCCTTTAATACTTACTGGCTATGTGACCTTGGGCAAGTCAATTGATTCAGTTCTTGTTTTGTCATTGTAAGATGAAAATAACTATAGCACGTAGCTCACAGAGTTGTTGTGGGAAACAAATGAGATAATGTGTTTAAAGTGCTTTATAATCTTTAAAGCTTTATATAAATATGGTTATTATTAATGCAAGTGGCTGTCCTCATGATGGTTATTAATTATTAATGAATCACATTCCAATGATGTTAGATCTTATTCAGATGCCTCCTCTTGGAATGAAGATGATCTGTTCTCTTGAAGGCTTTGGCAGAGCTTACCGAGCTAGATGTCTATCTATCACCAGAGGACCAGTCCAGCTAAGTTCTAAAAAGAAAGCATCTTTGCCACATAGGCCACGGGGTCATGAGATTTTTTGGCCACAGAAACTCACAAAGTCCACCTGCAAACACTCAGAAGTGTATTGAGGGAAAGAATGATGGACTTGGAATCAGGAAGAGAGCTTCATCTCCTGCCTCTAACACTACCTGTGTGGTACTACTACCTTCTCTGGTCCTCAGTTTCCTCATTTGTAAAGTTCAAGTGAGATCATGGACAGAAAGCACTTTGAAAAATTTAAACTGATACATAAATGCTAGTTGTTATAGTTATTGTAATCGGTACAGCAACCAATGACCCATCTCAATACAACCATGGAATCTTGAAGTGTTGGAGTGGGGAGAGTAAAGAGTGGAGTCAGGGTCCTGTGTTATCATTGGCTTAAGGAATTTTTAGTTCCCCAACTCTTAGGCAATGTAGAGCCTCAGAGAACTTAGATGATTTGTGCCCGGGGGACACAAAAACAGAACAAAGGACAGGCTCTGCCCTCAGGGGCTCACAGCCTATTGAGGAAGACAACAAGTATATCATATATGTGTGTGTATATATATATATATATGTATACGTATACACTTACAGACAAGTTACATATAGGTTAAATAGGTAATAATTAACAGAGGGAAGGCAATAGAATTAAGAGGGATTGGGAAAGGCTTCCAATAAAAAATGGGATTTGAGTTGGGACATAAAGAAAGATAAGAGGGTCGTTAGTCAAAGTGGAGAAGAGAGAACATTCCAGGAATGGGGGACAGCTAGAGAAAATACCCAAAGCCAAGAGATATAATGTCTTGTTTGTGGAACAGGCAGGAGGCCTGAGTCACTGGATGAAAGGACATGTGGATAGGTGTAAAGTGTAAGAAGACTGGACAGATAAATGAGGGCAATATTATGAAGGTCTTTGACTGCAAAGCAGGGACTTTTATATTTGATTCTGGAGGTAATAGGGAGCCACTGGAGTTTGTTGAGTGAGGGGTGACATGGTTGGACCTACACTTTAGGAAAATCCCTTTGGTGACTGAATGGAGGATGGATTGAAGTGTGGAGAGACTTAAAGCAGTTACACACACCAAAAAGCTATTGCAGTAGTCTAGGCATGAGGTGATAAGGGCTTGTACTAGAGTGACGGAGAAGTGGGGGAGAAGAGGGTATACTTGAGAGATGTTGTAAAGTCCTTGGTAATAAATTGGATGAGGGTGGGAGACAAGGTGAGAACTAGTGAGGAATCAAAGATTATACCTAAGTTGTGAGCCTAAGGGACTGGGAAGATGGCATTGCCTTCGACAGTAATAGGGAAGGTAGGAGGAAGGGAAGGTTTAGGGAGAAAGATAACAAGTTTGGCTCTTGACAGGTTGAATTTAATATGTCTACTGGACATTCAGTTCAAGATGTGTGAAAGGCAGCTGGAGATGGGAAAATGGAGGTCAGTAGAGGGGTTGGGGCAGGATAGGTAGATTTGAGAACTGTCAGCATAGAGATAATAATTAAATCCATGGGAGTTGATGGGATAGCTAAGGGAAATGGTATAGAAAGAGAAAAGAAGAGAGATCAGGACAGAGCCCTGTGGGACACCCACTATCAGTGGACACGACCTGGATGAGAATCTAGCAAAGGAGAATGAAACGGAGCAATCAGATAGTTAAAAGACAAGGAGAGAGTGGTGTCCTGAAAACCTAGAGAAAAGGGATTATTAAGGAGAGAGGGTGATCAACAGTGTCAAAGGCTATAGAAAGGTCATTGAGAAAAGGTTATTGGGTTTGGAAACTAAGATGATTGGTTGCTTTAAAGAGAGCAGTTTCAGTAGAATGATAAGATCAGGAGCCAGATTTTAAAGGGGAGGGGGGGTTAAGAAGAGAGTGAGAGGAGAGAAAATAGAGTTACCTAGTGTAGTTAGCCTTTTCAAGGATTTTAGCCACAAATGGTAGAAGAGATGTGGAATATTAATGAATGAGGATGAAGGACCAAGTGAAGTTTTTTTCAGGATGGGGAAGACATGGGCATGTTTGTAGGCAGTGGGAAATGAGCCGGTAGAGATAAAAATTGAAAGTAAGTGATACTATTTATTAGAGAAATGCAAATCAAAACAACTCTGAAGTATCACATCACACCTATCAGATTGGCTAACATGACAAAACAGGAAAATGATAAATGCTGAAGAAGATTTGGGAAAATTGGGACACTAATTCATTGTTGGTGGAGTTGTGAATTGATCCAACCATTCTGGAGAGCAATTTGGAACTATGCACAAAGGACTATAAAACTGTGCATACCCTTTCACCCAGCAATACCAATTCTAGGACTATATACCAAAGAGATAATACAAATGGGAAAAGGACGCACAGGTACAAAATATCTACAGCAACTCTTTTTGTTGAGAATTGTCTTTTTGTGGTGGCAAAGAATTGAAAATTGAAGGGATGCCCATCAGTTGGGGAATGGCTGAATAAGTTGCAGTACACGAATGTAATGAAATACTATTGTACTATAAGAAATGATGAGCAGGGGTGGCTAGGTTGAGCTGTGAATAGAGCACTGGCCCTGGAGTCAGGAGGACATGAGTTCAAATCCAGCCTCAGACACTTAACACACACACACACACACACACACACACACAAAACCAGCCATATGACCTTGGGCAAGTCAAGTAACCCCAATTGCCCTGTCTTTTCCCCTCCAAAAAGAAAAACAAACAAAAGAAATGATGAGCAAGGGGACTTCAGAAAAACCTGGAAAGACTTCCACAAACTGATGCTGAGTGAAATGAGCAGAACCAGGAGAACATTGTATACAGTAACAGTCACATTAAATGATGACTAATTTTGATAAACTTATCTCTTCTTAGTAATGCAAGGATCTAAGACAACTTCAAAAGACTCATGATGGAAATGCTGTCCACACCCAGAAAAAGAACTATGGAATATGAATGCAGATAAAAGCATATTATTTGCTTTCTCTTTTTTTCTTTTTCTTCTGTATGTTTCTTCTTTCTTGTGGTTTCTCCCATTGGTTCTAATTCTTATGTACAACATAACTAATATAAAAATAGGTTGAATATGAATGTACATGTTGAGCCTATATAAATCTACATGCTATCTTGAGGTGGGGGAGGGGAGAGATGGGAAGAAAATGTGAAATTCAAAATTGGAAGTGAATGTTGAAAACTAAAAATTAATTTTTTTAAAGTGATAGAGTGGGGATGACAAGGGACAATTATTGGAGGCAATGGGATGAAATGGATCTCTTGAACAAGTAGAGGGGTTAGCCTTGGTAAGGAGTAAGGTCACTTCATCACGTGAGGCAGAGGTAAAGGAGAGAGGGGCAGAAGGCATCCAAGTGTTGGGAGATGAGGAAGGGGAGAGAAGAGTGAGCACATGGCCAGTGATTTCAATTTTTTCTGGGAAATATGGGGCAAGGTTCTCAGCTGAGAGGAGCCAGGGAGAGGGAGCTATGGGAAGTTCTATCCATTATGCATCTCCTGAAGTAGCACAATTAATAATAATAATAAATAGGGAAAGAGGAGGGGCGTGTTTCTATTGGGTGCAATCTTCTAAGCCTCCTGACAAAGGTCCCAAGGAAAGATGGGTGATGGATGGAGTTGGCAGCTCCCAGAGGGGATGCTTCAACCTCAGGACTTTTGTGGGGAAGCAGATGGTGAGGAGGCAAAGAAAGGCAGGAGAGCATAGGGCACCCCTACCATGATGGTGGATTTGCCAGCATGCTTGCCATTTTTAAGGAGCAGGGCTCTGGTCATCTTCTTTTGGGCCACAATCTACAAAGAGAAGAGGAGGGAGGAGTCCCATTGGTGGAGAGAAACCAGCATCTATCAAAGGTTACCCTGCTCTACCTCTAATTCTATTTATGTAACTTAGAACTTTATAATATCAGGACTTCACAGAATCTCAGAGATGGATGGAAACTTCTGGGTCATCTCATCCAATCCACACCCAAACCCCCAACAGCACCCCCCCTCCCCAAAGAAGTAATCAAGCATCTGGTCTCTGCCTAAGACTCTTGTGATGGGTACCCGTTCTCAGGCAGTGCATAAGCTTTTGGACAGCTCCAGTTCTTAAGAAGCCAACCAATAAAGCTGAAATCTTCCTCATGCAACTTCCGCCCACCCATTGCTCCCCTCTGGGGCCAAAGAGAACAAATCTAATCCCCCTTCCATATGAGAGCCCTTTAAATTCTTGGAAACAGCTATCATGAATCTAATGCTGTTGGGTTCACAGTTGTACTCATCTCTCCAATTAGACTGTAAGTGCCTCTTGGACAGAGACTAAGATGCCGCTTTCATCTGCCACTCCCAGGTGGGTGATCAGGGCTAATCCATCAACACCTGTTACTTTACACTGGAGGATGGGGGTGGAGGGTTGATAAGCATCTTAACGAGTTATATCTCCAAAACAGGCATTTTATATTTCCTAACCTTAAGAGGAAATTCCAAGCAGAGATTTCAGATGCCACCAAGACATCACATTTGGGGAAATGGCTTCCAAGCCAGGAAGGAGTAAGGAGCCCCTCAAATCCAGTGAAGTGGCCTACAACATCCTAGGCAGGACAAGATACAACTTTTGTGTCTGGGGCAACACTAACGAATCTTAGCTCTCCACAGGACCGTTCTTCTGCCTCTTGGGTGCTCCAATGGCTGGTGCATGCCTGTCTCTCTGCCCTTTGGCTGGATCGGGGAATGTTCCCACTAGTCCCTTTCATGACCTTCCAGTGGCCCCTTCTCTCCCTCTCTTCAGAACTGCCATCCACACCCTATCCCACCCACAGTCTGCATCCGAAGCATAGGGCTGGGGAGGTAGTTACCTGTCCCAAAGTGCACTCCAGGCCCCCCAGGAAGTCATCATCCTGCGGGCCGATGCTGCAATGTCCATGAATGTCATAGGCCTCAAAGCGAAGTTTCTGTACTTCCTCAAAATAGTAGTCCAGAGTGAAGACCTTGGAGAACACTGGGTGTAGACTGCTCTTGATAACCTCGGTCCTGTCCACCTAGAAACAGCAGGGTACATTGGAGCAGGGCCAGGTGCTGCCCTCCAATTTCTGAGACCCCCCTCCAATGGCAGGCAGCTCTCAAAGGGCCTCTTCATGGCTGGACCAGGTTTTTCTCCTGCTTGACCCTCATTTCTCTCATGGAACTCTCAGAGTTCCATGTCAGGATCTTCTAGGTATGAGGGAAAAGTATTAATAGGGGCTACTTGCAAAAGTTATAGGTATAGGTACTAAGCTTGGGTTCACAAGAATCATCCTCATAGGATTTGGAATGGGAAGAAGGGCCAGTAGAGATTTTCTCTGATTTGACTGATGGGCAAATCAAAGCCTACAGAAAGGAAGAGACCCATCCAAGGTCACAGAAAGGCATAGAATCCAGAGGAACCCAAGAAATGACTCTGAATCAAGGGCTTTTCCTCCCTAATAACACTGCTTCTCACACACCTAGGTTCCAGCCGTAACTCTTATACTTAATTTACTAGCTGAACAGTGAAAAGAATGTCGAACTTTGGAGTCTGAAGGATCTGAGTTCAAATTCTGCCTTGGACACTTTCCAGGTGTATAAAACCTCTCAGTCTCTGTTTCCTTATATGTAAAATGGGAATAATAATACCACCCAGGTTTTCCCAGGGCCGTGAAGATCAAACGAGATAAAACATGTAGAGTGCCTTGCAAACTTTAAGTGTTATAGAAAATCTAGCTATTGTGGTTGTTAGTTGGGCTTGGCTAACATATCTAAAAAGCAGCTAGGTGGCGCAGTGGATAGAGTGGACTCAGTAAGACCTAAGTTCAAATCCAGCCTCAGACACTGAGCAGGTCACTTAATCCAGTCTGCCTTGGTTTCTTCATCTATAAAATGAGCTGAAAAAGTAAATGGCAAAGGACTGCAGTATCTTTGCCGAGAGAGAGAGAGAGAGAGAGAGAGAGAGAGAGAGAGAGAGAGAGAGAAGATGGGAG
>NW_027185771.1:4597356-4597893 GCF_028583685.1 Petaurus breviceps papuanus
GTGTTGGACTCAGGTGCATTTAAGGCAGTTGGAAATGTGAGAGTGGAGGTCAGCAGAGAGGCTGGGGAAGAATAGGCCCCTACATAAGGTAGCTTGTCTTTGGAGGATGAATAGAAAGACACCGTCACAATGAGAAGGTAGTGACCAGCTCTGCCAGAAAGAGTATTCCTATCATTGTATTCCAGAAATCCAGAGATCCATTGGCAGAAAGATGCCATGTCCTTACTCCAACATATGAAATGAAGGGACCGGCTTGATAACCCCTAAGAACCCTTCTAGCTTGTAATGTGTGATACTCTATGCATATATATGAGATAATGTAAATAAATGGTTTTTCAAACTTTACAGTGTCACATAAAGTCAGGTACAATGATTTTATTAGGAAGGAGTGGATCTGCATTGAGAGAGAAAGTTCCCACGTGCTGGTTCCAGTCCAGCCATTCAGACTCAAGGGTTAAAATGCAACGAGGCCCTCAGGGACCATAGAGAGAGAAAAGAAAAGAAAAGAAAAGAAAAGAAAAGAAAAGAAAAGAAAAG
>NW_027185771.1:4597903-4638925 GCF_028583685.1 Petaurus breviceps papuanus
AAGAAAAGAAAAGAAAAGAAAAGAAAAGAAAAGAAAAGAAAAGAAAAAATCCAAATGGGGTCACAAAGAGTCAAACATGAACAAACAACAAAAACATATGTAATCTCCATGACTTGTCCCAATATCAAAATGTTTTTGGTCCACTTCACAGGGATGTTAAGAGGATGAAATTAAGTCATTATATCCAAAAATGTTTTCCACAAGTGAGGAGTAAAGCAAAGCTCCCACACTCCTCTCCTTCGTTTCTTCCTTCCCTCCTTCCCTCCCCCTCTGAGCTTCCCAAGTCTGCACCCCACCATGCCCCAGCCTCTAGGGCCACTGAAAGGCAGCATTAAGCTCTCACCACACTCCCCACCAGCAGCCCCCAAACCTAGCCCAATCTCTTTCTCCTGCTTGTCTGAGAAGATGACAGCCATCCCTGGTCCTGATTGCCTACAGTTCAGACACAGGTATGGGAATTAAATTACCATATGGTGAACTAGGGACCTCTCACTTTTTCTCTCCCTCCCCAGGCAGTGCCCTAGCACTAAGCTTCAATCCTTGGAATAAAGTGGAGATGGAATGTAAACTCCTTGAGGGCAGGGACTGTTTCAGGTTGTTTTGTTGTTGTTGTTGTTTTTTTTTTGGGGGGGGGCAGGCTCATTTGTTTTACTCTGTGTCTTTGGAGGTTAACACAACCAGCGCCTGGCACTTGGCCAGGGCTTAAGAAATGCCAGCTGAATGAAATGAATGAATGCAGAGTGCTGGGCACAAGAAGGAGGGGATTCCCACACCATGACCCTCAAAGCTAAGGCTTTTAAGAACCACAGCCTGGGCCCAACATAGGCCCCCACACACCTGGAGGTGCTAGCTTGGGCCTCTTAGCTCCAGGGTCCTCCAGCTGCAACCACCTCTAACAACACTGACAGGGGCAGCAAACCCCAAGAGGCATTGACAGAGTAGTTACTAAAGCCTAGCACGGGAAATGGTCCCAAACCATCCCTTTTCAGATGGCTGCTTCAGGAAAACACAGGGAAAAGGCAGCCTGATGCAAAGCTCTCTAAAGCTTCATATTTTTCAGGAAGGAGGATCCGCCTGAGCTGCTAATAAACCCCAGGTTTAGGATCTCTACCCCTGGACAGATTGTGTACAGAAGGCCAAGGGAGATATAGAGCACCGGCCCCGGAGTCAGGAGGACCTGAGTTCAAATCAGGCCTCAGACACTTGACACATTTACTAGCTGTGTGACCTTGGGCAAGTCACTTAGCCCCAATTGCCCTGCCTTCCACCTGTTCCAAAAAAAAAAAGCCATGGGGAGGTCCAATAGACCTGCCCCTAAATGGAATCCAGTGTTTAAGAGATGAGAAAGTAAGGAAGGGGAAGAGGAGACTCCACTCTAGGGAAGCTGGAAAGGAAAAAGGAGAGAATGCCTCTCTCAACTGAGTAGTACACTCTAAGGAACCTAAATTGAGGGGAGGGGACTGACCTAGAGACACCAAACTCCCTCAGAGGAGGACTATCCTCCCTGGGTACTAACCTGGCTGAGACAGGACCTGTCCTGGACTATTGGAATAACCTCCCAAAGACTCCTTTGGCTTTGGTCACTGCTTCTCCACTTCATCCCATTACACAGCTGACAAATGCATCTCCTAATGTGAAGAGCTAATCATTTTGCTCCCTTGTTCAAAAGCCTCTGTCGCCTGTAGGATAAAATAGAAACTCTTTATCCTGGATTTCAAGAGAAAGCTGGTTCAGAAACCTGGCTCCATTTGCCTCTCCAGCCTTGCTTCACATAACTCCCTGGCCTGTATTTCTCTGTTTCAGCCAAACAGATCATTAGCTATTCCCCATCTACCAAACTGGGCGAAGGTCCAGCTGGATCACACTCCTCCTTCTTCTCTGCCCCTTGACTTCCTTCTATTTCTTCAAAATCCAGCTCAGATCCTACCTGGGTCCTGGACCTGTGATTTCAAGAGTACAGGACACTCCTGAAATAAGAAAGTCCCCCCACCAATGGAAATCGGTATCTTCTCTCTAATCTATGGCTCTGAAGAGCTGCCTAGAGCATTGGGAAATCCAGTGACTTGACCAGGGTCACGCAACCTCTATGTGTCAGAGATGGGAGTTAAACTCAGGTCTTTCTGTCTCTGAGGCACTCTTACCACTAAGCTATTTGACTTCTCCTTCTCCTCCTCCACCAAAAAAGATTCTCCCCTTTCTCAATTCTTTATCTAGATTTCTCCTATTCCCCTTATCATATCTGACATTAAATTATGCATATACTATATGCATATATACTAACTAATGTGTATATACTGTGTGTATATACTAACCAACCAACTCACCCTGTGCCCACACTTCCTGCCTTAGCATCTCATGACCCAAGATATAACTTAGGAGGTAAAAGTCTCTAACACCAAAGTCATCTTAAATCCCCCTTGTCAGTTTAATGCTACAAACATTTATTAAGCACTTCTATGAACAGAATGGAATAAGCATTTAAGTTACTACTATGTGCCACTGCACTGCTAAGCACTTTACAAATTATCTCATTTGATCGATTATCTCATTTGATCACTTTTTTTCTCAAAGCAATTGGGGTTAAGTAACTTGCTCAAGGTTACACAGCCAGTTATTTTGTGTGGGTGCCAAGTATCTGAGGCCTGAACCGATCCCGGGTCTCCTGATGCCTGGCCGCCCCTGTTAACTCTTTTATCAAGGCACTGAGAGGTCAAAGATAAAACCAACAATTCCTGTCCTCAAGGAGTTTATAGTCTGTGTGTGTATGTGTGTGTGTGTTCATGTGCTTGTAGGGGCAATGGAGGATATAGATATATTGATATTTATTACGAACATCTTCTCTCTCTCTTTCTCTCTCTCTGTCTGTCTCTCTGTCTCTCCTCTCTCTCTCCTCTCTCTGTCTCTGTCTCTCTCTGTCTATCTCTCTGTCTCTCCTCTCTCTCTCTGTATCTGTCTCTCTCTCAGACTGAAGACTCATCCTAGTGGATTCTTCTGGAATAAGTGTTTTCATCCCAAACATTCCCAAGGACTTGAACTATAGGAAGCACCTTTAGGCCTATTGTACTACAGCTTGAAAAGTATGGGTGAAAAGGAGGCCACTCCTTGTCACTTCTCCAGAGAGTGATAGTCAGCCTTCCTGCCCCATTTTCTGACTGAACAGAAATAGAAAAGGAGAGACAGGTAGGTGGCCAGCCTTGTACTAAGGTAGACAGCTCAGAGTTAAAGACCATGGCAGATCTGGACTGCCTAGATACAGGTAGGGACTTCATGGAGCTAAAGATGAGGGTAGGTTAATATGCAATAGATCCTGGTAGATTTCTTTAGTCCCATTTTTAATTACTGAAGTCTCATGTATATTACTTCTGAAATTAAATTTTTCTCCTTGAAGATCATTATCTTTGCTTAAAACTCAAGATGAGTGGAATTGGGCAAGGGAAAGAGGGAAGGTGGGATTTGTACCTCATGTTGGTGATAGTTGGTGTGGGGCTTCCTGATCTCTAGAGAGTGAGATTGGGGGATCAGTCCCAGCAAAAAAAAAAGTGAGTCTGGTCACTTTAAGAATTCAAATTCCTCTGATGTTGGTGTGAGGTTAGTAATGTCATAATCTCTGCAGTGGATAGAGCACTGGGTTAGGAATCAGGAAGACTCATGTTGATGAGCTCTAATCCAGCCCCACACACTCACTATCTTTGTCACTCTGGGCAAGTTACTTAACCCTGTTTATGTCAGTTTCCTCAGCAAACCACTCCAGTATCTCTGCCAAGAAAACCCCAAATTGTCTCACAAAGAGTCAGAAATAACTGAAACAATTGAATGACAACAATGTCACAAGCCTCTCCACCACACAGAATAGTAGAAATAGTAATAGACATTGCTCTCCTCTGAGCAGTTAAAGGCTAGAGTGGGGAGGGAGAGAGACCTGGAGAGGAGGTCTTGGATCTTTCCTCTGCCTACCAGGTAGAAGCCCCCTTTTCCTTTAAGCAGCATGATGCTATAGGAAGATTCCTGGCCTGGCAGTCAAGATACCCATTTGCCTAGTTCTCTTAGATGACACTAACTCCCTGGGGTGCCCTTGGGTAAATTATAGGATCTAGAACCATCCAGAACCTTACAGATTATTTAATCCAGGGGTTCATAATCTGTTGTGCCTCATGGACTCTCCTCAAAATAAATAAATACACACACACACAGTTTTTTAAATAATTGAAGGAAATGGTGAACTTTGATTCAGGGTTAGTGAAAATAAAGATGTATTTTTTTTAACCATCTAAATTCATGGACTCCCTGAAATCAATCTTATCCATTTCTCTTATTTTACAGATGAGAAGACCAAGGCTCAGAAAGAAAGCATAATATGCCAATGACATACAAAGGCAGGATTCTTACCCAGGTATCTTGAGTCCAAATCCAGTGCTCTTTCCCCCATACCCTTCCCCTAATTCTGGACCTTAGTTTCCTCAGCTTGAACTTGATTATTTCTAGGGGCCTTTTTCAGTTCTGTTTATCTATGGTCCTAAATAATTCACTCCAAGGGAGAATGTTGACTTTCAGTGGCAGGGGACCCAACTGGAACCTGGAGTGGAGGGTATGTGAAGGTACCGGTGCTTTAGCTTGGAAGAATCCCAACTCCAGTTCCCTTAACTCTACTCTCAACAGTATGGTAATAGCCCTTAGCTCAACAATAAAAGTTCTTTTTGTATCATGGACCTTCTAACATTCAGTGAAGCCTATTGATCCCTTAAAATAATTTCAAATGCAGAAAATAAAATACATAGGATTACAAAGGAAATAATTATATTGAAATAAAGATGCCTTTTGCCCCATCGAAGACCCCCTGAAAGCTATCCAGATAGACCCATTGGTGTTCTCTGGACCCCAGGTTAAGAACCCCAAAGATGGCAGATCTAGGATTCAAACCCAGGTCCTTTCTGCTGCACCCCAGCAGCCTGTTTCTCCCACCATGGGCTCCCAGCCAGCCAGCCAGGCGGAGTGGAGCAGCTGCCAAACGCCCCCCCCCCCCCAGGGTTCATCAGAGTTGGGTCCCTTTGTTCCTATCTCTCCGCCCCAATCAGGCTTGCAAGCTTTGCTGTTGCCAGCTTCCTCTGAGCCAAGAGATCTGATAAACTCCATCACCCTCAGCTCTTCTGGACAGAATGTGGCAACCTTCAGAGGGAGTTCACTTTTTTAAAGGGTAGAGTGACATTTAACCCAAAGTGATGAATTCTAGAAAACAGAACTGGAAAGAACCTTACATATCATCTAGTTCAAAATTCCCATTTTACAGATGAGGAAAATGAGGCCCAGAGCCTTGGACTGATTTACTAACCAAGGTCAGTTAATGGAAGAGCTGAGGCCAGAAACTGGGTGCAGCACTCAGTAGTGATAACACTATACCAGGAGTGGGGAACCTGAAGCCTCAAGGCCACATGTGACCAACACAAGCATCTTAATTACGGGGAAAAAGCAGGTGTGTAGCTGGTAGGTCTTGAGGGGGAAAGGCCTCCCAGGGGCCATCCACACCTCTCTGAAGAGGGGACCTGGTACTCTCCTGGCTAGTTCTACCTTGGGGCCTGAGGGTAGGCCTAGATTTACCCCACATAAACTTAAAAGTCAGATGGGGAACTCCAGGCCCAAGTCCACAGGAAAGCTCTCACTTGGAGGTGACAAATCAATTAATTAATGAAGACTGTTTCTTGATGAGGAGCCGGAAGGGTTCCACAGCAGCCTCAGTCTTTGAAAGGGGAACCACTCGAGTCATCTGCAGACATCCCTGCCCTACTTCTCCGAAGGACCAGCGACTTCCCCAGTCTTGCCACAATCAGCAGCCTCCACGACCTGAGAGGTATGACTTCCCCGGGGACACTCCGATCTGGTGGCCGATCCTTCAGGAGATGGGGTTCCCTTTCCCATTCCCCACACCCTCCTTTGCCTCAAAAATCTCGTGCCTGCTTTTCCTTTTTTGCGTTTCTCTGAGGAAGGACAGCAACCCCCAGGGCCTGTCAAAGCTACACACAGCAAAGAGGCCACACTGTCCTGGGTCCCAAGAGAGTGGCCTGGGAGAGATTGAGGTGCCTTTCCTCGGGACTGCTGGTTTATGCCCACGCCTGGCGCCAATGTTGTGGGCTCTCAGTCTCTCCCGTCCCTCCCAAGCAGCTCTCCTGCTCAAGCCTCCTTTCTCGTGCTTGGAGGCGGCTGTTTCTAATCAGTCCCTTTCTTCTCCAGCAGCTTCTTCCCAACTCCGTCTCAGCCCTCGCGATCCCACCCCATCCAGTCAGAGGAGAGGATGAGGACGGAGGGGGTGGATGGATAGATGGATGGATGGAAGGATGGATGCATGGAAAGGAGCAGATAGACAAACCGCAGCCCATTAATGTGGCGAGCCATTAGCGGACCTGACTGGCGGCTCCCGGGCTTTTGGCCCAGGCATCCCGGGTGGGGGCAGATCTCCAGGGTTCACAAGACCCACAGTGCGGCCCACCGCCCAGAGAGGGGCTCAGGAGAAAGTGTGAGATGTCCTTGAGGCACTCTTTTGTTTCCTAAGCTGCGAAAGGATCTTCGCTCAGTCCGGGGGTCAAGGAAATCGAGTCCTCCAAGGACCTGAACATCTGGGATTCCCAGGACAAATTGGGGAGTTCAGGTCATAGGATCCGGAGAAAACAAGGGGCCCCTGGAGGTGGACCCCACCATACTCTTCCTCGACCAAGGGTAGCTCTAGGTGTCTCCTTCCCCTTCTTGCCCCTTCACCATCCCGCCCCTCCCCCACCCTAACACTACAGTCCTCACGGTCAGGGAGGCAGATTGGGCCTTCTAGACAGCTCAGTTTAACGGGGCCAAAGCAGTGAGGCCCAACCAAGAGAAAACCGAGGAGCCTGTATAATGACTAGATTTAGAATGTCAGAGCCGAAAGTGAATTTTAGAGGTCATCGGGTGGAGCTCCCTCCTTTTATTTACAAGGCCCAAAGAAGGAAAGCAACTTTGGACCTCCTCAAGACCACACAGAGGCATACTATGATTTGAATCCAGGACATCCGACTCCCAGGCCAGTGGTCTTTCCACAGGACCCCAATGCCTTAAAACCACACAACCTCCTGTTCTCCCGACCCAAAAACAGACAGTAACTGTAGGACTGCAGGTTAATGATCCCGTAGCTCAGTGGAATGGGGCAGTCAAGTTAATTCAGATAATGTAGGTAACATCACTCGCCCTAAACTGATCTGGCTCTAAAAGATCTTTGCCCCCCTTCCCTAGACCCCGGCTAAGCTCTCAGCCTTCGCTCCCTCTAGCTTCCTCTGTTTTCACTGCACAAAACAGCCCGCGAAAAAGCCAACTTGGCCCCCCTCCTCTCTCGCCCCCGCCCCCCAACTGAGAAGAAATGAGACTGATTCTTCGGTCCTGGCCTCCTGCGGCGTAGAGACTTAGAGTCTAAGGAACGTAAGAGCAAGTCTCGGAAGAATGCTGATTTCCAGGTAAACTTCTGGCAGCCCCACCAAGAATCTCCCGTTCGCCAAGTCAGCCCGCCCAACACACATCCCTCCTCTCCCCAGGCAGGTTTAACTCCCTTATTTCTTCTCATAATATTTCCCCAGAGTCTGGATTTTTAAAGCAACGGAATAAAATTAAAAGAGCCCTCATCCCCACCCCAGCCATCCTGGCCTTCCTGGGACTGGACATTCCAGGGCCTAAAGGCTCCCGTCTAGTCTTATTAAATGTGGCGCTCTTAGCCTCAGGGAGGTCAAGCGATTGTGTGCCCGAGGTGAGTGGGGCACAGGGACCTTGATCGCTGGCATCTGCCAAGGATCAGGTCTGTGCCAGGCATCCGACACTGAACCAGCCTAACAGCTCTGGGGTCAGCTTCACTGGCCGCAAAACCAACTGCTGGCGCCACGGCCCTGGTTACACTCCTTAGAACCTGAGCCCGGAGCCTTCTGGACCGGGTGGACAGGGTGAGCGTGAGATTGGCCACACCCTGGATGGGTCCAGAGGGCAGAAAGGACTCAAGGCTATGCTGATTCGCCCTGACCCCTGCCCGCTGGGACTGGTGGAAAACCGGGAGGCTGGGAAATTGAAAAAAGCATCAGAGCGCTGAGAGTACTGGGGATGAAGGGGGGGAGGGAGATGAAAGGAGGGAGGGATGAAAGGAGCCCCTCTCCCCAGTTGAAAAGGCTGACCACCCTTCCCCATCCCATCCGCCCTGCTCCCACCTCATCCCCAGACCACTAGGCAAGCCTCCCTAAGACACACGGACTCCTAGGCACCTTTCCTTCCTGTCAGGGCAGCCTTCACCACCCTACCATAAATAATTAATTCTCTAATAGAGAGGGCCCAGAGCCCCAGGCAGCAATCTGCCACCTTCCGGTGCCGTAAACAATGATGGAGGTGTGTCCCTTCATTCGCTTTCACCCCCCAAAAACACACACACACACACACCCTGATTTCAGTCCCTCCTCTAGCTTCTAAGGACCCAGTATCATTGGCAGGATGGGGAGGAGGGGCGCAGCATTCCCACTAGGGTACCTAGAGGGAACCAAACAGTCCCTTAGCAAGCAACCTGTTACTGCTCCTGAGCGATGGGGCACGGAAGCCTTCCGGCCCTGGGGGGAGTGTAGAGGAACTCCTCCGCTCGCCCTCCTCTGTTGGGGCTGGGGTGCAACTGAGCTCTCCGAGGGAGGGCTTCTCAGTAGTCCCGCTAAGAACCCTGAAGACCTCTGCATTCAAGGGGACCACTGAGTGCCCCGTAATTCACCATCCCCGCCCCTGCCCAGCCCCAGATTCGTCCTGAGCTGGGCCACGTTCTCCACTCCCAGCCCTAGCCCATCCGAGTCCTCCTCCGCCTGGCGCACCGCTCCCTCCCTCTCCTTCTCCTAAGCCGTCTCTTTCCCCGCAGTAGCCTCCTACCTCCACCCACTGGCCCTGGGACTGCATTAGCAACACCACGCTGGGGTCCGACTTGTTGAGCGGGTCGCGGTCCAGCAGATGCCTGCAGCTGAGTCGGAGCTCCACCTTGGAGACGCAGGTGGCGGTGACCACCCCCAGGGCGGCAGGGGCTCCCCGCTCGGAGCTTGGGTTCATCTTCGTTCTGGCCGGCACCTGGTTCTCCCCTGGAGTTCGCAAGTAGACCGGCTTTAAACGAAATGAAGGGGCACGGAATGGGGGTGGGGTGGGGTGGGCTCAAGCAAGGAACGTTCGGAGAAAGTGGAGATTTCGACGGCTTTCTGGGGTCCTGCAGGTTCAGGCTGGGAATCACTCCCCCTCAAAAGGTTTCGACCTCTTTGTTCTTTCCGTATATTCCCCCCCACCTCCCCAGGACCCTTCCTCCAGCTCTGCTGGAGGCTGGGATGGGGCCACTCTCTGAAGCCCCAGGCAGAGTGGAATTGTAGGCACTAGGTTTCCCCTAGGGAAAAGAGAGGGTCTAAGGGAGAAATGAAGCAGAGCCCTTGGTAGTCCAGAGCCAGCTTCGCTGGCTGGCTCTCCTGTGGGTCCTCTGTACCCTCCCTAGGGGCGCGAAGCCGGCGCCGGAGCTGCCAGGGGCTCAAGGCAGGGCTAGTATTTTCCGGCTAGAAGGAGGAGGACCCCCTGAGCGCTGGTCTTCAAAGTGGGAGAGAAAGCTGGAGGAGAAAGGAAACCGCCTCGTCAGCTTCGGGCCCCGGTCGAGCGCGAAGTTGGCAGCGGGAGCAGCACCACGCAGTGCCCGGCCAGCTCCGGGCAGACAGGATGGAGGGCAAGCTGCTAGCCAGCCCGCTGTCGCTGTCCCCGCAGCTCCCCAGGCGGCGGGGCGCAGCTGGACGGAGGGGGCCAGAAGGGGCCAGGGCTGGCAGAAGGCAAGGCAGGGCGATGAGGTGGGAGTACGGAGGTGGGGGCGAGGGGGAGGAAAATTCTCCTAAGGGACTGAGGGAGGGAAGAGGGACTCGGAGCCCCTAGTCCAGCTGCTCCCCCTTCTCTCTGCCTCTGCGCCGGGGGAAATGGTGGCCAGTCCCTAGGCGCGGCCCCGGCTTCCCATTCATACCCACCCGGGGCGGCGGGCACACGTGGCTCGACGGGCAGCAGCGCCCGGCGCATTGGCTGGCGGGCAGGGCCCCTCCTTCTCTCCTTCTCTCCCTCTTTCCCTCTCTCCGTCTCTCCCTCTGTGTCTCTTCCTCTTCTCCCTCCTCCTCCGCCTGTACCGCCGTTGTCTCTGGGATTGCGGGAAAGAGGTCGCTGCAGCCACAGCCTGGTTGGTCAGCATTGCTCCTCTCAGGGAGCGGCCTGCGCCCCCCACTCCGAAAGCCATAAAAAACAGCCCCACCCCACCTCCTGCACAGTTTAGGAGGCTAGGACTCTTTTGCCCAGGGAGCAGACATCATTCCAGGCTGGGCTGCAGCAAGATTGACATTCCCACAGGTAGCTGTGTGCGCCTTCTTTGGTGCCTCCCGGACCAGGTTAGACCTAGAAGCCCCACTGCACGAAGGAAGGGTGGGGGTGGGGGCAGGGCTAGCGGAAAAAGCAGCCTCCTTTCCAGCTGCCCCTGGTGGGAGCTCATATGATCTGCACGGCCTCCCTGTAAGTACCTGCCTTCTGAACTAGGACCCCCAGGAGCTAGTGCCAGCCCAGCAAAGGCCCATCTGTCTCCCCAGGAGGCACCAATTTTTCAGCAGGGACAGCTACCGAAGTAAACTGTTGGTAGTGCCCTGTTCCGCCCTGAAAGGCATACCGAGGGGTTTGGAGATTCCAGGACTTCTTTCCCTCCCCATCTCTGCTTCTGAGAGCAGGCACCTCGCTACCTGCCTCTGATACAGGCAAAAAGCAAAACAGCTTTGTGCCTAACTTAGGCACCACAAAACCCAGTGCTTTGGAAAGGCTTCTAATATAAAGCAGGAGCACCCTCCATCCATCCTTACACACACATACCCTAGCCCGAGGGTAGGGAACCTGTGGCCCTCTAGGTCCTCGAGTGTGGCCCTTTGCCTGAATCCAAACTATGTGTTCTATGAAGTTGGGGACCTGGAGGATCACATGTGGCCTCGAGGACATAGGTTCCCCACCCCCATCCTAGAGAGATGTATCTTGTTTCTGGAGTTCTTACAGGCTGGGGGTGTGAAGAGACTGAGGGTCTTTCCTCTGGCTCATCCCCCTACCTCCTCCTGTGTTCTTTCAGTTAGGCTCCTGAGTTCACTCCCAAAAAGAGAGAGGCACAGACTGAGAACTCAGGAGCACTTAAAGCATCTGAGTGTGAAGACTTCTGACTAAGATCCAGTTCATACCCAGGGCCTTTAACGTCCATCACATCCCCTCCCATGCATCCAGGAAAATACCAATCCCGATCCTACAGGAAAGGTTTCCTTTCCCTAGGGAAGGTGACTCTGAACCTGTGGACTTGGCCCCAAAGAGTAGTTTCACACCACCACACACACAGGCATCAAAAGAAGCAAAGGGGAGGAGGTGGGAAATCACCTCTCAGCCCATTCTGCTTGACTCTTTCAGATAAAAACAGGACATAGATCTGGGTAGGAGCCATGTCACCCCAGGAAGGGAGGAAAATAAGGGAAAACCTGAAGAAGGAGCCTGAGGCAAACTAGGAGGAGTTTGTGGATTGAAACGAGTAGAGAAGGAAGAGGAGGAAAGGGAAGGCAGCTTACTGGCTCAGCAATGGTTTATTGGCCCCCTGGAAGAAGAGTCTGTGGCCAAAGTGGACCTGAGAGAACAAGATGATTCCTACTTCTGTCCCACAGAAGCAAAGGAGATAGTAGGGAAAGGCTTACAGGGCTATCATCTCTACTGTCCATCTCTCCTGAGAAGAGATATTCCTCCAACAGAGAAAGCCATCTCTTAATTATCCTATCCTAGCTTTTCATACTCCCCAAACCTGACCCAAAGGATACTAGTCCTACACTGCGGGAACTAAGGAAGGGCAAGAGCCCTCAAGTGGTCACTTGGTTTCATTGCAGGGGCTTGACACCTAAAATAGAATCGGGGAACTCATTTTTTAACTGGATCTGGAGGTGGGAGGAAGAGACAAGAAACCTGGAACTGGAAACCTAGGAACCAAATAAAGTGAGTGGAAATGACCAACATTCACAGCTGGTCTCATTTTTTTCCCTTAGGTGTTCCCATTTTCTATTCTTGACTAGATTAGGTACAAAAAAAAAAAAATTCTAGCCCAAGGCAGAGCTGGATTCATTTCCAGGGCTGGTGTGATCTTTAGCTTCCTATTCTGACTGCCTGCTCTGGACCCACTATGCTGTTCATTTGCTTTATAGTCACCTTGGCCCCTCTGGGATCCTGCCCTGGTGCATGGTTCCTTCCCAAAGGTTCCTTCCCCTAGGTTCTAGACCAGTGGTTCTCAGACTTTTAGGTGTCTGGCCCCTTTTACACTATTAAAAATTACTGAAGGGCGGCCAGATGGCACAGTAAGAGCGCCAGCCCCAGCATTGGGAGACCTGGGATCAGTTCTGACCTCAGATACTTGGCACCCACACAAAATAACTGGCCGTGTAACCTTGAGCAAGTTACTTAACTCCAATTGCTTTAAAAATAAAAAAAGTTTAAAAAAATTACTGAGGACTCCAAAGAGCTTCTATTTATATGAGTTATATTTTTAATGTTTACCATATTTGAAGTTAAAACAGAAATTTTTTAAAATATTAATTCATTTAAAATTTCATTAGAAATTAGGGTTATGCCATGACTACATGGCACAGTGAATAGAGCACTGGCCCTGGAGTCAGGAGGACCTGAGTTCAAATGTGGCCTCAGACACTTTAACACACCAAAAAAAACCCACAAACTAGCCGTGTGACCTTGGGCAAGTCACTTAACCCCAATTGCCCTACCTTCCTCCCTCCAAAAAGAAAAAAAAAATTAAGGTTATTTCTAACAACATATTTTTGTGGAAAATAGCTATATTTTCCTGAAACAATAAAAAAAAAGTTGGTGACAGGAGGGGCATTGTTTCACAGATTTTTACAGATCCCTTCAATGTCCAGCTTAATAACAGAAAGCTAGATTCTCCTTTATACTCAATCTGTAATGAGACATTGTTTTGGTTGAAATAAATGAAGAAATTCCAGCCTTACACATATACATAGGTTAAGAAAAGGAGAAATATTTCAGTGGGCGGATAACATCTTAGTATTATTATGGAAATAGTTTTGGCCTCCTGGACTCCCTGAAAAGGTCTTGAGGTCCCCCAGGGGTCCTCAGACCACACTTTGAGAACTGGGCTGTAGACCATGCTGTATTCACCTCTCTCCTAGAGGCCTCTGTAGCTCCAGGCCCCTTAAAATGTCCATCAGTTACCCTGACCCCATTCAGTTCAGCTCATTAGGCTGCTCTGAACAAAGCCCTTTTTAACCTGAGAGTACCACAGAAATGTGAGTTAGTTCTACCTTCTAGAGAAGCCTCGGTTCCCTTAACTTCTGTTTTAAGGGATCGGTGGCATGGCACAGGAAGGAGAGTAATTGCCTCTGACTCTGGGCTCTGTTATCTGTTACTCTGTGAGACCTTGCACAAGTCACTTCCCCCAATCTGGGCCTTGGTTTCTCAATCTGTAAAATTATGGAATTGGGCTCTTAATCTACAGGCTATGGACTAATTGATTCTCTCTCTCATACACACTCATATATACACATATACACTTATGTTTGCATGTATACAGAAAGTTATATGAATGGTATATTAATATTTTGATATAATTTGTTTCCTTTGTGACTTCATGTATTTTTATGCATTCAAAAATATTATTCTGATAAGGGGTCTTTACACTTTACCAGACTGCCAAAAGGGTCCATGATCTCCAATTTATTAAACACATTGATTTTGTTTGTACAAAGTTGTTTACATGCTATCTCTGCCATTAGATTGTCAGATCCTTGAGAGCAGGGATTGTCTTTTGCTGTTTTGTGTGTTTCCGGAATTTAGTACAGTACCTGATACACAGTAGGTGCTTAATAAATGTTCGTTGACTTAAGAACCTCTGAACTAGATGATCTCTGAGGTTCTTTCCAACTGTGACATCCTATGATTCTAAATTCCCAGCTAGGCTAGTCTGATTGGAAGCATGTAGTTTTGATGGTGGTCCCCATCTCTCTGCTTTAAAATTGTATGAGATCAACTCCTCTCTACAGTCAAAAGCAGAAAAAAAAACCCACACTCCTTTTTCTCTTTTGCTGGATTCTCCTCCTTCTGCTCACAAAGTCCGGGCATGCTCCAAGGTATGTCCATGGGACCACACCCTTTCTCTCTCTCACATTTGGTGACCCTGGTCACTCCCATGGGTTCAGTTATCATTTCTATGCAGGTGATGCCCAAATATACACTTCCCACCTTCTCTTCTGAACTTCAGTTCTCTTGCCGGACACTTCTGCCTGCATATGCCATAGACATCTTGAACTCAACATTTTAAAATGGAAATTCTTCTTATTCAGTCTAGACTTCTTCCAGACTTTCTCATTTGTCTTATTGGCACCTCCAGCTTTGCCGTCACCGAAATTCATAACCTCAGAATCATCCCTGACTGTTCTTTCTCCCTCCCACTGCCCCCAATTCCTCAGTTGTCAGGTCTTGGCTAGCCTACCTCCACAATACCCTTTGCAAATGTCCTCTCCTCTCACACAGCCTCTACTCCCCTTGCCTATCACATGAACTATCACAGTAACCTCCCAATAATGGGTCTCCCTGTCTGCTCTCTCTTCTTTCCAACCCATTCTCCATATGGCTATCAAATCGATCTTCCTACAGCCCATATTATGTCATCCTCCTACTCAAAAGTTGGAATTGTTCCCTATTATCTCTGGAAGAAAATATGTACTTCTCACTCTGGCATTTATTAAAAACCCCTGCTATCTGGCCCTCACCTACCTTTCCAGTCTCATTTCCTATTATTCCTCACCATGAATTCTCCATTCATTCTGCTGTCACTCATACAAGACCAGAAATGTGGATAAAGTGCTGGGCTTGGAGTCAGGAAAACCTGAATTAAAATCTGGCCTCAGACACTTACTTGCTGTGTGACCTTGGGCAAGTCACTTAACCTCTGTTTGCCTCAGTTTCCTCATCTGTTGAAATGAGATAATAATAGCAGCCACCTCCCAGGGCTGTTGTAAGGATGATAGTATTGTAAGGGGCTTAACACAGTGCCTGGAACATAGGAGGGGTTTAATAAATGTTTCCCTCTTTCCTAGCCTTTGCACAATTTCCCCTCCCTTTACCCCCTCATATCTGCTCCCTCCTTGCCTCTGCCTGGCTTCCTTCAAAGTCTAATTCAGATGCCACACCTTACACAAACTTTCTCCTGTACTCTCCAGTTCATATCACTTTTTCCATCTTGTAATGACAGTGTAACTTTGGATTTGCAGTACTTTTTATATTCTTATTTGGGTACATATTGTATTCTCCCAGTGGAACATAAACTCTTGGAAGGCAGGAACTATTTCTATTTGTCTTTGTTTCTCCAGTCCCTTACATGTAGCACCACAGGCCCTTAACACCTGCTTGTATAATTGAATCAGGTCACTCGCCAAGTTCCTATTTCCTGTCTGAGGGTATTATTTTGGTTTTCTGATCATTGGCACAAAAGAGAGATTGATGGCTGGGTGCTGCAATGCACCTGAGTTCACCCTGAGTTCAGATCCAACCTCAGACTCTTATTAGCTATGGGACCCTGGACAAGTCACTTAACCTCTGCTTCAGTTTCTTCATCTTTTGTTGTGAGAACCAAAGGAGGTAATATTTATAAAGCATTTTGCAAACCTTAAAGTGCTATTAAATGTTTGCTGTGGTGGCTGCTACTACTGCTGTTATTGTTAGACTCTAAGTAGAATGAAGGTGATTTCAGTCTGGGTCCACCTGTTCCCCCAACCCAATACAAGTTTGGTTTTGGGTTTCTTTTTCCCCCAACAATTGAGCAGTATAATGGGATACTGGAAAGAACCCTGGGAAAATACCCTTGGCTCAAGTCCTGGAGCAGCCCGTTATTAGCTGTGTGATCTCGGACAAGTCACATAACCTCAGTAGGTTTCAGTTTCCTTACCTGTAAAAAATGACATTAAACACTACCAGCATCACTTTAACACTTTTTGTGTCCTAGGCCCTTCAGACAGTGCAGGGAAGGCCATGGACCCCTTCTCAGAATAACATCTTTATGGGTATCAAATAAAATATATAAGATTATAGAGGAAACTACAGCTATCAAATTAAAAAAAAAAAACTCAACAAACCTTACAGATCCCAGATTAAGAAGCCCTGACATAGGCAATCCATCTCTCTGGTCCTTTCCAATTCTCTACCGCTGATGTCCTGTTCTTATTCTTTATAATATTTTTCCCCAGTTACAAGTAAAGACAATTTTTAAAATTCATTTTTTTTATTTTGAGTTCTAAATTCTCCTTCCCTCATCTTCCCCCTCCCTGAGATAGTAAGCAATTTGATATAAGTTTTATAGACAGATAGATAGATTCAATCATGCAAACATATTACTGTATTAGTCATGTTGTAAAAGAATACATAAACCAAAAAAAAAATACAGAAAGTGAAAAAAATATGCTTCAATCTGCATTCAGATTCCACCAGTTCTTTCTCTGGAGGTGGATAGCATTTTTCAGCAATCTCATACTCTTTTGAGGGAGCACATGGGGGCCCACCTGAGCCTACCATTTTTGTAAGATTGTAGCATCAGGAGATAGCGTCTGAGGAATGTAAAATTATTACTACACTTTATATAGTGGTTTTTTTTTAATCCCATTTCCATCCAGGAATCAGGGAAAAGGGATCATTTCTTTTCCTTGGGAAGAAAACATTAAAATGAAGGTGGCCACCCTTTCTTCCTTAGTTTCTGTTTTAAAAGTAGATATTTGTTATGGGAATGGGAATTTAACATCTTCCCTGCCCCTAGGCCCTTTGATAGGCTTAAGTGTACCTGGAGCCTGTGGGGGAAGGCTTGGTTTTCAGGAATGCTTTTTGATTGGGCAGTGGGTCGAGAGGGTTGTTACATTCTCTGAGCCAGGATAAGGCTATATATACCCTGATGTGAGGTTTTGTTTTGGGACTCTTTGAGAAGTGTTGTGTGATTTGACCAGACAGTCATTGAGCCTCCCCACCCCCCCACCCCCATCTTTGAAAACTCAGATGTTGGTGCTTCCCACTCTGATAACTGACTAGGCATGGATGTAATGGTTGGACAGTTGGAGGTGTCTGCTTGAAATGTTTCTCTGTCTTCTTGTAACTTCTGTCTGTATACTCTGAAGTTCTGACTTTTTCCCCTGAACTAGGTAAATGATCCGTTTGATTGATTAAAGCAGGATTGCTAGCCCATTTTGAGTTGCTTTCCTTTAGAAAAGCAGATCTAAGAGCCTGTGTTGGCAGCCGCCCTGGGGATGCTGGGGTGCTTGCTGCTACAATACTGTTGGGGTGGCTAGGTGTTGCAGTGAATAAAGCACCAGCCCTGGAGTCAGGAGGACCTGAGTTCAAATATGGCCTCAGGCACTTAACACTTACTAGGCATGAGACCTTGGGCAAGTCACTTAACCCCAATTGCCCTGCCTCCTCCTCCAAAAAGAAATTTTTAAAAGTAGATACTGTTACTAATCAATCAAACATTTCCTGAGCCCCAATACTGTGCAAGGGCATTTAGGGAGCACACGAAGAAGGGTCAGCTGTGGGCTCTGCCCACAAGGACCCCACAAGGAGGTCTAGCAGAGGATGCAGGCAAGGCATACAGATGAAAAGAGACTTCCCATTATAAGCAGCATATGGTTCATGCCCCCAGAAGGGGGATAGTCAGTCCTCCAGGTATTCAGAGGACACAGAGGTTCATTTACTAGCTGAGATGGACATGGAAGGCTTCAGGGAGGAGGTGCAACCCAAACTGGGCCCAGAGATGCCGTCTGGCACTGTAAGCTGCCCAGCTTGCTGGGGATGGAACCAAGTTCTCTTTCTCAAAGACAATTCAGAATCCTGACACTCACTGCTTGGGGAAGATTCAAGGCAGGTAAATACTGGCAAAGTGCTGATGTTAGTAGCTGGGATCAAGATGAATTTGCATTTCCACCTTCAGGAAAGGGTCTTGAGGAGAAGAACAGGATTTTGACTTTGGAAGGTGGTGGTCAGCAGTTGTCCATCCCCTCCCGAGTATAGAATTAAAACTGCAATCCAGAGAATTTGAGTAAGATTTGAAATAGACTTATATTTTTTACATTCAGTTTTTAAATTTTTGAGTTCCAAATTCTCTCCTTCCCTCCATTGAGAAGGCAAGCAATATAAAATCAATCATACAGGTGAAGTCATGCAAAACATGTGACCATATTAGCCATGTTGCAAAAGAAATTTAAAAGAGGAAAAACTATGCTTCTAACTATACTCCATGTTCATCAGCAGAATAGGATTGGGGAGGGGGGGCAAGGAAGAGAGACAGAGATCTGACACTCATGTTACCCAACCCCCTCTTTTTTTTCAAGTAGGGAAACTGGAGCACAGAAAGGTTAAATTCCTCACAATCAGAGATTTTTTCATTCTTTGTATTTGTATTCCTAATGCCTAGAACATGCAAGGGACTTAATAAATACATGCTGATAGATTGATTGGACATTTTCACTGGCTGTTTCTCTTCCCTGGAAATCTCTTGTTCATCATCTCCTGCCTCCTGGCTTCCTTCAAATCTCGGTCAAAGTCCCACCTGCAAGAAGCCTTTTCTGGTCCTCTTCAATATTCCTGCCTTCCCTCTGGCATTCTCTCCTGTCTCTGTCTTGTTTGTACATAATTGTTTGCCTGTTGTCTCCTCCATTAGATTGGAAGTCCCTTGAGAGCAAGCGTTGTTCTGAGCGGGGGGGAAAGTGGGGGCAGCTTTCTCTGTACCCCCAGTGCTCAGCTTAATGCCTCTCACTTACTAGACTTTTCATAACAGCTCCTTGACTTGACTTACTCATGATCATTCTGATAGAAAAGGGCAAAGGCAAGATTTGAACCCAGGTCCTCTGACTCCAAATCCAGCGCTTTCTACTATGTGGCACTGCTCTCCCCTGCCCCTCTTATAAACAAGAGAGTCTGAAATTATAAGCTATTGAGGACTAAGAAAGTTACTGGAAAAGAGGTGAAATCTTCCCTTGAGATCCCAAAATGAGAGATTCAGAGTTGATAGGGACCAATTCCTTAAGAGCAGAACAGTTAGTTGCTAAATGGTGATGCTGTGGGCCGCTAGGTGGCGCAGCGGATAGAGCACTGGCTCTGAAGTCAGGAGGATCTGAGTTCAAATTGTACCTCAGACAGTAAATTTACTTGCTGTGTGACCCTGGGCAAGTCACTTAACCCCTGTTACCTCCAAAAAATTTTTATTTTTAAAAATTATGCTGGCATGGAGGCGAGGGTTGGATCAGGTCAGTCAGTCAACAAATGTTTATTAAGGACCTACTATGTGCTCACAATCTAATAAGGGAGACAATATGAAAGCAACTATGTACAAATAAGAAACATACAGGATAAATATACAAGTGACCACAGTATCTCTGAACAAGAAGAGATCTAGTCCTCACAACAAGCCAGGGACGTAAGTGCTATTATTATCTCCATGTTAAGGTTGAGGAAATGGAAATATGTCTTTGTATGACTTCACATGTATAATGGGCATTATTCCTTGCCTTCTCAATGGGTGAGGGAGGGGATGGAAGAAGGGAGAGAATTTGGAAGTCAAAATTTTTTTAATTTAGTGTCATAAAGAAATACAGTTGAGAAAACCAAGGCAGAGGTTAAGTGACTTGCTCAGGGTCACACAGCTAGTAGTTATCTGAGGCAAGATTTGAATTCAAGTCTTCCTGTCTCCAGGACCAGCACTCTGTCCATCTAGATGTCTCTAAAAAGATGTGATAAATAGTAGTTTCATTCGTGCATTGCCTACTAGATATGTGATGATCATGGATCATCAGGGTCAGCCTACAGGACAGGAGAAGCAGTAACTGACTGCCTATAATGTGGGATCTGAGGGGCTTAGGAAACCCCCAGACAGGAGAATAAGTAAGTACTTCTTCCCTCAGACATATAGGATGGAAGGGCATTCAGGTCTGTGCAATTAGCTCCATGGTCTCCTCTGAGCCCCACTAGAGCAAGTGTCCTAGCAAGACCCTCTCCCCCTGTCACCCAAGCCAAGTCACCCTCTGCCATCTTCTGTCTCCTAGTTTCCATCCAAAGCAAAGAACACACATAAGGCCTAAATAAGACTTCTTATTCTCAACTTTACAAATAGTAAGATATTACGGTTTAATGATCATTAATAGCCACCCCTTAAATAATCCCCGCACTTTGCTCTTTTCAAAGCACTTTCAGGTCTATATATATTCATTATCCCAACATGCCTGGGAAATAGGCATGGGTAGGTATTATGTTCCCCATTTGTCAAATGAAGAAACTGGCATAGAGAGGTCAGGTGACTCGTGAGAGCCCAACATGACAGGACAGTCAAATAGGAAGCTAAATGACACCCTCTGACTTCCTATTTTCTTCTCCTTTTTTTTTTGCTTTTTGGAAGGGGGAGGGTAGGGCAATTGGGGTTAAGTGACTTGCCCAAAGTCACACAGCTCATAAGTATTAAGTGTCTAAGGCCGGAGTTGAACTCAGGTCCTCTTGACTCCAGGACCAATGCTCTATTCACTGCGCCACCTAGCTGCCCCTGACTTCCTATTTTCTGATGAAAATAAAGACAGGAATATTCTGCCTCTGTACCCTTGCCCATGCCAGGCTGGCTATCTCTGCCATGTTGGAGATGTTCTCCCTCTTCATCCCTGCCTTGTGGAACCCCATCAAGAGACTTCCCTTGTTCTAATTCTTTAATTTTAATAACTCCCAGTTTTTAATTCTTCCCCCAACCCCCACCCACAAATTTATCTTGCACACATTTTGCGTTTCCTTGCCAATGTACTGATTGTTTCCTCCCATGAGAATACAAAGTCGTTGAAGAGAAGAATGGCTTCATTTTTGGTTCTGTATCCCTAGTGTCTGGCACCATTCCCTGACACAGAGCAAGTGCTTAATATTTGGTGAATTTAATTGAATTGCCCAGGAATGAAACACAAAATAGATAATATTCTCCCTTGGTGAAGATGTAAAATCATAATGTTAGTAAAAACTAGCATTTATGTGGTTCTTTAAGATTTAAAAGGTGCTCTACAAATACTATCTCCCTTGAGCCTCACAAAAACCCTGGGAGGTAAATGCTATTATTATCTCCATTTTACAGATGAGGAAACTGAGGCAAACAAGAAAATTACCCAAGGTCACACAGATAGTATTTGAGCCTAGATTTGAACTCAAATTTTCCTGTCTCCAGTCATTCTCTCTTCAGTGCATGAGAAAGAAGGCCTTATGGAAGGCCTGGAACCTTCCCACAAGGAGCCGAAGATCTGACAAAGACAAGCCCACCATTTTCCTTTCCATCTGCTCCACATTCGCCTCCCCAGAATTTATGATGCTCAAGAGAAAGTCACAAAGAAACTCGATCTTCACCTTAGCCCTCTAAGACAAACTCCTTCCCTAGACCAGAAAAAGCCACATCACAGATGGCTCCCTAGTGTTGTGGGTAGGGTCAGAGGACCCAGATCCAAATCCCAGCTTTCAATTTGCTATTTGTGAGACTTTGGGTAAGTTATTTCCTGACTCTGGGTTTCAGTTTTCTTATTAGCTCTAGCCCTTAGCACAGTGCTTGGCATTTAGTAAGCATTTAATAAATGTTTTTCTTCTCTCTCTTTGTTCCTTCTTCCCTTCCTCCCTTTCTCCCTTTCCTTCCTTCTTTTCTTTTTCTTTCTTTCTCCATTCCTTTATTTCTTTTTCCCTTCCTTTCATCCTTTCTTCTTAAAATTAAGGGGTTAGACTAGATTCTCTCTGAAGTTTCTTCCATTTGATGATTTAAAATATGTCCTCTGTCCCTCTTCATTTTTTCTCCTCCATTAGAAAAGAAAACCACCCAAAGTCAGTAAAAATAGCTGTTCAGAGTGAGGGAGGGCTTCCCTTGAAGAATAGTTATTTGGTGACAGTGGAGAGATCAGGGTGGGAGAAGAAATGGCCAAAAGGGCTTTCTTTACCCAGAGTTCTAACCCTTGATTATAGGACATGGTCTCCTACCATTTCTGCACTACCCCAGACAGGAAGCAAGTATTTTTGCACTCACAACAACTTCCAAGATCTCCTCCCCCTCTCCTTGAACTACTTATTCCCTTTGGCCTCAGTTCTCCCACTTGGCACAGAGACAAAAACAATCCTGCTTACCTGGAGACTGCTCATTGTATGTGGGAGGGACAGAGAGGGAGGCTACCTGTGTGCACTCATGATTCTTCCTGTAAAGGTCTGTCTGCCCAAGGTTCTTTCTGATACAGAGATGAGACATGACTGAAATTGAACTCTAAACAACTCCCTTCAGAACCTCCAAAAGAGAAGACATTCAATCTGGAAAATCATACATTTAGAGGTCATTTGTCTAATCCTTTCATTTTATAGAAGGGCAAACTGAGGCCCAAAGTGATTTAACCAAGATGACACAAGGAATAATGGACAGATTCAGGATTTGACAGTCAACTTGGAACCTCTGGCTCTTTCCATGTCTTTAATGTATGAGAATCCTGGAAATTATTCTCTTTCAAATAACAATCCCTAAAGTGCTTGTATGTTTTTCCAGAATCTCATTTGATACCCAGGATCACTCAGAGGATAGAATAGCAGGTACAATGAGCTCCCTATAGCCAATAAGGAAACTGACTGAGAGGGGCAAGGAGACTGGTTGGATCTTGGATTTAGAAAAGATCTTATATGTCATCTAATTTACCCTCTCCCTAAATCATGGCTTCCCTTCTTCAAATTTGACATTTGGATAGATTTTTCCCTGGATCTGTGACTTCATGAGTCCAGGAATTTCCTTGGGCTGCTCTTTCCAATGCTGTTGCTTTCGGTGCCATTTCCATTTCCCCATGTAGAACATTGGAGATTGGGACGTTAGGATTAAAATATGGTGGTCTCACTGTCATTAGTAGAGAACTCAGCATAATAGCAGCTAACATTTCTGTAGCACTTTAAGGTTTGCAGAGGACTTGACAAATATTATCTCAGCCCTGATGGGTGGGCATGGATAAGTGGGCATGAGGCTTCTGGACAGCCTCCACACCTTTGGCCTCCTCCCTTGTCTCTTACCCATAACCCATGTTTTCCAACATCACCATTCTCCTCTATGCTCACTTTATTTTTGTTTTTTGGAGGGCAATTGGGGTTAAGTGACTTGCCCAAGGTCACATGGCTAGTTTTTTATGTGAAGTGTCTGAGGCCAGATTTGAACTCAGGTCCTCCTGACTCCAGGGCTGGTACTCTATTCACTATGCCACCTAGCTGCCCTCTATGCTCACTTTCATGAGATCACTAAGTTTTTAAATATGCGTTGATTTAATTTGAAGTACTGTATCTGACTATAGAATTCTCCTACCTTCTCCTCCTCTGCAATGGTTATTGGAAATTAAGCTACAACTATCTTCCCAGTGGTGCTTTTGCAAGGGTATATCACAAGTACTGTAACATGAGATGACCCAATGTCTTGTGAAATGATGTTTCCCATTGCCATTGGATGCATGATTTTTGCCTCTCCAAGAGGAAGTTGTAAGCTAGGAGTTCTTAACCTTCTTAACCTTTGCACTTCTTCTGGGGTCGTCTGTAGACATTTTCTTCCAAATGACATACTATTTATAAAAAGTGCTTAGTACAGTGTCTGGCTCATTGTTATTCAGTCGTTTTTAAAGTCACGTCCAATTCTTTGTGACCCTATTTGGGGTTTTCTTGACAAAAATACTGGAGTGGTTTGCCATTTCCTTCTTTTACAGATGAGGAAACTGAAGTAAACAAGTTCAAATGACCTGCCCAAGGTCCCACAGATAGTAAGGTTTGAACTCAGGAAGATGAACCTTCCTGTCTCCAGGACTGGCATTCTAACTCTGCCACCTAACTTCCCAACCTGGTACATAGTAAGAGCTTAATAAATGCTTATTTCCTTTCCCCACTTCTCAGAATCATATTTTTGAATGTATAAAACACGTAGGATTACAAAGGAAACTAATAATGGTGAAATACAGTTATCCAAATGTTTCTAAAAACAGATTCTTTCCATTAGACTGTAACTTCCTGTTCTCTCCTGGTTTCATTTATAAGGAGAAATGTCCACATTGGTATAATATGGTTCTTCCAGTGGTAGGTCTACTCATTAGTCTCTGGAGAGAAGGATCTCACTTTTCAAGTATCAGCAGGTAATGTTTATAGACAGACTGGAGTCTGAGTGACCCCTAGAATACCCTTCCCCCAGTTCTGTTACTGCCCCCATCCCCAAGGACTGAGGTCCATTGGATTAGTTGTCTTTGTTTCATGGGCCAGAGTTCATGGCTAAGTGACTGATCTACTGGTAATGATCCCCCACATAGTCCTCAAGCCTGGTCACATGTTCATAGCCTGGAAGGAATCTCAGTGAAGTATAACACTACTTTACAGATGAGGAAACTGAGGCCCAGGGAAGTTCAGTAACTTATCTAAGATCAGTACCAGAGCCAGAATTTCATCACATGATCAAAGCATTAGTATTGGAAGGGACCTCAGAGGTCAAACCCCCTCCTTTTCCAGATGAAGAAACTAAAACCCAGGAAAGATTATTGACTTACCCATGGTCACAAAGGTAATGAGTTAGAGGAATGATTTGAACCCAGATCCTCTGATTCTGACTGCAGTATTCTTTCCCCTATACCACACATTCTTAATATAGGGTATATCTTACTACAGTCACACCAGCATTGAACTTTATTTTCTTTTACTATGTCGGTCAATTTGATGAAGGTTAGAAGCAATCTTTTAAAAAAAAAAGGTTAAAAGCAATCTATTTTAAGTTATCATGAGTTAATTTATTATTTTAATTTATTCCATTTCCCAAAAATCTCTAATTATTAGGGAATAAGTCAGAAAAGTAAATCCATGATGGCGTCAACTACAACCCAGATCAGTCAGCCAATCAATCAGTCAATCTGTCCAGAAGTACTTATTAAATGCTTACCACGTGCCAGGCATCGAGCTGAGCCTGGGGAGAAACAAAGAAGGGCAAAAACCAGTCCCTGCCCTCAAGAAACTCTGCTCCTAACTCTCCACACTATTGCACCACACTGCCTCTTCAAATGGAGTGCCATCATAATGAACCTCTAAGAGGCAGGGTTTTTTTAAAATGGGTAATTGTGAATTAATTTTGCCTAAATACGCATTTTATTACAAGGATTTTTTTTTCTTTTTCAAAGGGGGAAGGTGTGATAGTAATGGCAATTAAAGATTCCCCTGTATTGGCTTGGTTTTCAAATGATTGTGTTGAAACCCAGAGCTTGTTAATCCCACCTGTGGGATGGACTTGTTGATGTGAAAAGAAAGTCCTGAACTGGGAGGAGCTGGTGACGTAGATTGGGAGAGACAAGAGAGAGGCGGAAGATCTTTTTGGAAGCAGCACCTCGTGGAGAGAGAGAGAGACTAAGAGAATTGCTGGTGTCGCTTTGAATTGCCCTGGACTTTTGAGACCTGCCCCCTGAGCTGCCAAGGACTGAGGAGACATGGCTGTTTTGCTGGTACTTTGTCTGTCTGTTTTGATGTTATTTTGCCAGATTTGCCCACTGGTGAAAGACTGTCCTTTTGTTGAAGAAGTCCTGGAACCTGGCTGTTCACTAAGAAGCCCTGAGACTGTCCTGCAGACAGAGTGAATACTGTCCACTGGTGAAGGACAGTGCTGTTGTTGCAGGGGTCTGGGAGCCTTTCTGTTGGTTCAGAAGCCCTGAAGAAGGATTTTCTTGTTGTATGTTTACAGAAATCCTGGGAGAGGGCTTTGCTAATGTGTTCAGGGGTTCTAGGACTGTTCTACAGACAGAGGATGAATTCATGAAGGGACTGGCAATGTATCTTATGGCCTTGCTAAGCCTTGTCTCCCCAGGAACTAAGATTGCTGAGAACTTGCCTCCTGTCAAGATGAAGAAAAGACCTCCATTTGGGTATTAAGTGCTGTGTTTAAACTTGATGTAACTCTGGGGTAGATTCAATGGTGATTCAGGGGTGGGGAATTTTTGACCTTATGTTTGGAAACTAATCTCCATTTGAGAAGAGGGGCTTTGTGGTGGACTTAATTAAGGTATAGCCTAGGGGTGGAGAAGTATTTAGAACTGAGACTTTGTAATTGATTGAATGATTGGAAGGTCCTGGGGTGGGGTAGTCCTTGGAGATTAATCACATTTAGTAAATGCTGTATTTGGAATGATGTCATGTTTTGATCTTCTCTGTTCTTGGTTTGTTACTGAATAAAATGGAGAGCACCTATGCTGGTATTCTGAACCTTGGGAAGTTGCCTTTCTTTTGGCATTACATTACAGAAGGGCAAGGAGATGGGAGGAAGAGAAAGTAAATTTTTGTTTATTTTTTTCAATTATGTTAAAAAAAAGATTTCAATGTTGTCCACTGTTGGTGGACCTGTGAATGAATACAAGCGTCCTGGAAAGCAATTTGGAATTATACACACAAGAAAAATGACTTAAACAGTTTGTGCCCTTGACCCACCTAAACCACTGCTATTCCTATTCCCAAAAGCAATCAAAGAAAGAGGAAAAGATCTTTTATGTATAAAAATATTTATAGCTGCTCTTTTTCTGGTAAAAAAAACTGGAAACTAAAAGGATTTCCAACGATTGAGAAACAACTGAATGTCAGGGCATAGGAATGTGAGGGAACATTATTGTGCTGTGAAACATGGAGAAATGAATGCTTTCAAAAAGGCATAGAAAGACTTATTTGAACTGATCCAGTCACTGTGGAACTGCAGAAAGAATACTGAACAGAAGACCTGAGTTCAAGTCTCAGCTTGACCTCTAACTAGATTGTGACCTTGAGGCAGCTAGGTGACCGGGTACATAGAGCATCAGGCCTGGAGTCAGGATGACCTGAGTTCAAATCAGCCCCAGATTCTTATAAGCTGTGTGACCCTGGGCAAGTCACTTAACCTTCATTTGCCTCAGTTTCTTCAACTGTAAATCGGGGATTATAACAGAACTTAATTCCCAGAGTTATCCTGTTGATCAAATGGTATAATATTTATAAAGGGCTTAGTACAGTGCCTAGCACATAGTAAGTGTTATACAAATATTTATTCCCTTCTCTCCCCTCCCCTTGAGCAAATACTTTAGCCTTTCTGAGACTCAGTTTCCTCATCTGAAAAATAGAGATAAGCATCCATGACCAGGCCTTCCTTCTAGGGGAGTTGTGATGATCCAGAGAGTCATCATATGAGAAAACACTCCCAAGCTGTAAAGAGAAGATTATAAACAGAATTTTTAAAATGGGAATAGCACCACAAATAAATCTGGCTAGACACTTCTTTTTTTTACCCTGGATGCAAACCTACACTTTTTTTTTCTTACCCCCAAAGAAATATTATTTTATCTGAGAACATCTGCAACCTGTCTGGAACATTTTTTTTCTCTCTAGCTCTTGACATTCAGTTTACTCTAGAAATCAAGCAAGCTCTCCCAGACTCTGTGATAAATCACAGTATTATTAAACAAACATCGGTTATGCCAATGTCTTGAGTAGTGTCAATCTGAATTGGAAATGTGCTTACTTTGTCGCCATCCCCAAGCAACTTCTTCATTAAACCACAGGAAGATACTGTCAATAACATCAGCTTTGGGGGAACAAGACACCAAACACACTTCCCTGGCTTTAATATTTCTGCTAGAGGACAACAGCTCCCTGACCCATGCCTTTCCAGCCTCATCTCTCATTGCTTTCCACCACTGAGTCATCACCCCAGCCTTGCCCCACAATGTGGATCTGTCTCCCTGGTCATCCTCTGCACATGTCTTTCTAAGTCTAAATAAGCATAGCTTGCGTTTGCTCTATTCCCCCACCTAAATTTTCCCTTATAATCCACATATTTCTATCCTGTGTTCAAAATGGCCCTTACCCAACAAACTCTACCATCTGCCAGGTGCTAAGAACCATTTATTTTGCATGTCTCTTTTGATCTTCATAACGTGGTGAGGCAGGTGCTATTATTATCCCCATTTACAGTGGAAGAAACTGAAACAGATTAAATGACTTGCCTAAGGTCACACAGCTATCATTCATCCTTTGGTTTTGAAGAGGAGAAGTGACATCATAGGGTGATGGTTCTGGTGAATTGGATTTGAGGCATGAGCAAAGTTGTCAGCCTCACTCTCTTTTCCAGAATCATCGGAGTCCAGTAGTAGGACAAAAGTCAAGATGACTAGTGATGGCCTGGAATGCAGTGGATGACCTTGGCATCTTCGATGTCTAACCAAGCTTTAAGCTCTTCACAAGAGCCTGCTTTGGCCCCTTCGTGGATGTGGGAACAAATTGTCCTTACCCACCCATTCTGCCAGGGGAAATCTTCACACGTTGGGATAGACACCCACCTAATTCACCAATGGGTTTGAAACCTGGTTACCCTCACCCTGGTTTGGTTCATCTGTCACAATAAGTGTACCAGGGTGTGGCCAGGGTGCACTCTATAACTTCTTGGAGCCGCAGTTGAGAGCTGGGTGAAGGTAGACACCAAAGGCGCATGAGCAGCCCTGAAAAGGGCTCAACAAGCCTACACACAAGAGATACTCGTCCTTCCTGAACACCCCTCATAGCCAGGAAGTGTGACTCCACCTTTCTACCTCAGTGCCTAATGAACCCCATGCCAAAGACTGACAGATACTAGATCTGGAAATGTCTGAAGAATTCATCCAGCTCAATATCCCAATTTTGAAGAGAGGAAAACTCAGGCCAAGAGAAGTTAAATAACTTGTCCAAAGTCACAGAAATATTAGTAGCAAAGCATCTATGTATGTAGATTATTTTATGTTCCTTTGTACCATAAAATCCCTCCCATGAGTCTCCTCAACTGTAGGTTCCTTGACAATAAGGGCCTCACTTTCTCCCTTTTCCAGTACCTAAGACAGTGTTATGCTAACAGCTGGCTATCGACAAATTTGTATTGAATGAACAGAGTGATGTGCCTTAAACTTTTCTAGCATAAGGAAGAATTCTCAATAACACCCTTCCTCTAAGTCAAAATCATCTTTTTAAAATTCTTTGATAACATTTCCCATCAGTACCTAAACCCATCTTCACTTCTAAACTCTTATTTTTGTCAGTCACACCAAGTTTGTATTTTAACTCTTCTGCTGTTCTCTAGTCTTATTAACTTAAAAGAAAGTCATGTATACCATTTGTCTATCACTTTCAAAACATCATTGGAATGATCCTTTCCCTTCCTCCAGCCACTACAATTGAACCTTCCTTAGAAACAACAGCAAAAGTTCATGGGAAACAATGTTTACAACTTTCTGTCCTAGCAGTTCCCCATCTGTATACCAAGAGGAGAGAAGTATGTTTCATTATCTTCTTCTGCCCACCTCCCCCCAGCAAGTCTGTCATCTTTTTATTAATATTGTTGCAGTCATTGTATACATTGTACTGGTTCTATTTTTTCCCCTCTGCATCAGTTCATACAAATCTTCCAGGTTTCTCTGGACTCCTTGTATTCAAAACTTTGTATTGTACAGTAACATTTTATTCAATTCACTTCTATCTGTTCCTTCATTCCCCAATTGGCAGGAGCCCACTTTGTTTTCAGTTCTTTGGTTGTTTCAGTAGTGTCCAACTCTTCATGATCCCATTTGGGGTTTTCTTGGCAAAAATACTGGAGTACTTTGCCATTTCCTTCTCCGACTCATTTTACAGATGAGGAAACAGAGGCAAACAGGGTGAAGTGACTTGCCCAATAAATGTCAGAATACCAGATTTTAACTCACGAACATGAGTCTTTCTGACTCCAAGGCCAGCCCTCATCCACTGAGCCACCTAGCTGCCCAGTTCTTTGTTACCTCTGGTAAATTTCTCAAAAACTTTGTGACAAAGGGGAAATGAGCACTGGATTTGGAATTAGTCATTTTGTTAACTGTGTGACCTTGGGCAAGGTCATTTCATACTACTCTTTGAATCAATTTCCACACCTGTAAAATAGGGATAATCATACTAATACTGCCTTCCTCCCTCACAAAATTGTCGCAAAAGTCCAACAGGAATGTGTGTAAAAAGCACCTTGTAAGCCATGAAAGAGGCTGACATTTATGAACTCCTGACTCTCAAGTAAGAATCTAATTATACCTCCTCTAAGCTAAAAGACAAAACACTTACGGAAAACATCTGATACATGGATCACATCAGACAATGTAGACAACTTTCTACCCCACTAGTTCCCTACCTTTCTTCCAAGAGGAAAGAGAGTTAGTGGCACATAGTAGGCACAAGGCTCTTAGCTTGATCAGTGGTGCAGGGAGGAAAACAGAAGAAAGGGAATAAGCATTTTTTTAATGATACATGTTTATTCATTAAATATACATTTTCATTTTCTTTTCCTATGTTTTTGCTTTCTTTTCCCCACAAAGTCAATCGATTACTAAGTACCAGAGAACATGCCTTCTGTGTGAAAAAAAAATTATTTTCCTTCCATCTGTTCCTATTTTTTAAATTTAATTTAATTTATTTTTTGGCTACATTTTAAGTTTCAAACTGTCTCCCTCCCTCCCTTCCCACTCCCCCCAGAGAAGGCACCATTTGACACAAACATATATACATATACATGTGTATATACACATGTATATGTAAAACTATACTATGCATACATCTATTCATCTGTTCTTTCTCTGGAGGTGGATGGCATTTTCCTTCATAGGTCCTTTGTAGTTGATTTAAGTATTTATAATGCTAAGAATAACTTGGTCATTCACAGTTGTTCTTCCAACAATATTACTATTACTTTTTTTTTTTTTGCTTTTTTGGAGGGCACTTGGGGTTAAGTGACTTACCCAAGGTTACATGGCTAGTTTTTGTGTTAAGTGTCTGAGGCCGAATTTGAACTCAGGTCCTCCTGACTCTAGGGCCAGTGCTCTACTCATTTTGCCACCTAGCTGCCCCAATATTGCTATTACTGTATACAATGTTCTCTTGGTTTTGTTCATTTCACTTTTCATTATTTCATGCAAGCCTTTCCATGTTTTTCTAAAATCAACTAGCTCGTGATTTCTTATAGCATAGTAGTATTATATTGCAGAATAGGCATTATTAACCCTGTGATTATCTGCTTTTGGGGGGCCTTTATTGTTCTAACTTTTAGTCACTGTAAACTAAAATTTCATTAAAGGTGGGAGTAGCATTTCTAACATTCATATTCCTTTGGTTCTCCTACTATATGATTCTGGACCATCATACTTTAATAGACCTTTCATTTCATCCTCGAGACTACCTATAGCTATCTGGCAGCTAGGAGACACATTGAAAAGAACACTGGGCTTAAAGTCAGGAAGACCTGAGTTCAAATTTCAGCCTTAACTATACTTCCTAGTCATAATACCCTGGGCAAGTCATTTAACTTCTGTCTGCCTTGGTTTCCTCAACTATAAAATAGGGATCATAATAGCATGCTCACCTCACAGGTATTGTAAGGATCAAACCGGATAATATTTATTTGTAAAGCACTTAGCACAGTGCCTGAAACATAATAGGTGCTTAATAAATGCTCTTCCTCTATCTGTACCACTGATCAAGTCAACAGGCATTTATTGAGCACCTAATATGTACCAAGAGCTGTGCTAAAATTCAGGTGCGTGTTCTTGTCCTCCATGTTTTCCCTGAAATTCCCCATAGCTGATCTACCCAACAGGCTGAAGACCATCCCTTGGTGCTTCCAGCTGGTCACACCCATCTGTCATATGTTGTGGTTTATGCCTTAGCTTCATGCTAAGCACAAAGTACCAAAAAGGAACCTTGCTTGCCTGGAGGCCATCCAAGAAGAGGATATTCTGTTCCTTCCTTGTGAAGAAATGCACATTTCTTATTAAAGGGCAAATCCTTCAATTCAAAAGGTTGAATAGGATGCTATCCTACTTAAAAGAAAATTCTAGCTGGTTAAATTTAGGGCACTGAAAAATGTCCAATCCAAGTCTATTCTCTGAGAATCTTGAGAGCTTATGACATCCTGGAGTTCTGGGGATTCAGGGATAGGTTGGGATTGGGGAGGGAGTGTATTACCATCAGCATCAGGAACAGATGAAAAAAGCAGAGGTTGAGAGGTATGAGGTGAGTTGTTGTTTTTTTTGCTTTGGGGAGGGGGGCATTTGGGGTTAAGTGACTTGCCCAAGGTTATACGGCTAGTTTTTGTGTTAAATGTCTGAGGTCACATTTGAACTCAGGTCCTCCTGACTCCAGGGCCGATGCTCTATTCACTGCGCCACTTAGCCACCCCAGGTGAGTTATTTTGAGCAGATAAGGAAGTATTGATGGGCACCATGACCCCAGCCACCATGCCTTACTTGATCAACCCATCTCAGTTGTGTTATTTGGAAGGTGTGGGGGCTGTGCAGATTTTTTTTTTGAGTGATTAATGGTGCAAGAAACGTTGATATTTTCTTACATTGTTTGGCCTCTCAATCAATACCTTAGCCTTTTTCCATTCTCCCATGTAGCCCCACCCTTCATCTTCTCTGAAGCCATTTTTCAGAAGGAAGATCTAGCTAGCCCGAGGGGAGTGAAATGCTCTATCTTCCTGACTACAGACAAAGCCAACGAATCTCAGGCTCCCATTCCCACCCAGCAGCCTCATCTACTACTTGAAGCCTTTCTGGATAACTCCAGCCCACACAGATTCCTCCCCCTCAACCCACTTCCCCCCTCCCCTCTCATCCCCTTCTCAGAACTCCTACAGCATTTATTGTCTTAGTAGAACGATCAGAAGCTGAATCATATGTTGTCTCTTACTGTTCCCTAATGATGTTATGGGTGTCGGGACTGTCTACCTGACTGGAAGGCAAGCTCAAAGGATAAGGTACCACTTCTGAGATCTCTGCGTCCCTCATAGTGTCTGGGTACAGGCTGGGAGGCAGCCTGCTGTGATGAATCATAGAATCATAAGGTGTAGAGCTAAAAGGGACCCTAGACCAATCAATAAAAACTCATTTATTAAGCACTTACTATTTGCTAAGCCCTGGAGATACAAAGAAAGGCGAAAACACAGCCTTTGCCCTCAAAGATTGCATATTCTCAAGGAGGATTTAGCATGGAAACAAAGGGTGTATATGCAAGAACTATACAGAGTAGATAGCAAATAATTTCAGAAAACACTAGGGGCTGGAAGCAGGTGAAGAGAAGGAAAGGTCCCCTGCAGGAGGCAGGATTTGAGCTGAGTTTCAAAAGAAGCTATGGAAACCAGGAGGCAAAGGTGAAGCTTTTCAGGCATGGGGAACAGCCAGGGAAAAACCTGAAGAAAGGAGATGGATACCCTTTACTAGAAACAGCAAATTGGACAATGATGCTGGATTGTGGAATGTGTTGTTTTTTGGTTCTTCTTGACCCCATTTGGGGTTTTCTTGGCAGAGATACTAAAGTGGTTTGCCATTTCCTTCTCCAGCTCATTTGACAGATGAGGAAACTGAAGCAAACAGAGTGAAGTGACTTGCCCAAGGTCCCACAACTAGTAAATTCTGAGGACAGATTTGAATTCAGGTCTCCCTGATTCCAAGCCAGGCACTCCATCCACTGTGCCACCTAGGTGCCCCATAAAAGGGATTAAAGTATAAGAAGACTGAAAAGGTAGGAAGCAGTCAGGTTAAGAAGATCCTTAAATGACCAAAAGAACAGTTTATATTTTATTCTGGAAGAAATAGGGAGCCACTGGAGTTGACTGACTGTCAGGTGATGTGGCCAGACTTGTTTTTGGTGCCCATTACTTCAGTAGCTGAGCACATGATGATTGGAGTGGGGAGAGGCTAGATAGAGGACATCGTAATATGAGAGTGATGAGGGCTTCAGCTGAGGTGGTGGATGTGTCCATGGAGAGAGAGAGTGGAATATACTCATTACAATAATTATAAAAACAAAAGTTTTTACTGATTTTACTGATGAGAAAAATTGGACTGAGCGACTTACCCAGGATCACAGTCAACAAGTGTCTGAGGTAGGATTTGAACTCAGCTCTCTTCTCTCCTCTAAATTTAGCCCTCTATCCACTGTGCCACACCTAGTTGACATAGATGAGAGATGTAATAATGGTGGAAATGAAAAGATCTGACAATTGATTGGATGTGTGGGATGAGAGTGAGTGAGGAATCAAATACCACACACAACAATTATGAGCCTGGATGCCTGAGAGAATGGGAGTGCCCTGATCAGTAACAGGGAAATTCATAAGAGAGGAGGGGTTTGGGACATGCTGAGTTTGGGATGGTAAGTAGGTGGTGGATGAGGAAGGATTGCAGCTCAGGTGAGAAACGAGATCTAGGAATCATCTGCACAAAGGTGAGGGTTAAAACCCTTGGAGACCAATCATCTGGTCTCATCAACCCCCTCATTTTACAGATGAAGGAACTGAGGCCCAGAGAGATACAGTGACTTCACTAAGGTCACTATCGAGGTCCTTGCTAGGACTGGAGGGACTTCTCAGAGTAATTCAATGAGCCAATGAGTCAGACAAAGCAGAGGATTTGTGGCCTGGAAGGGCTAGGCTGCAGCCCACCTCAGCCACTTTCTATCTGTGAGAGCCTGGGCATGTCACTTTACCATTCTGGGCCTCAGTAAAGTCGCAGGATTGTACTCAATGCCCTTGAGGAGCTTTCAACTCTAAACCTATGATCATATCAATACAATAGGCCCTTTTATTTGACTTGTTGGAGGGAAAGCCCAGAAGGGGAGATCATATGACTTAACTAAGAAACACTCAAGGTAGCAGGAAGAAATGAAAGGGAAGGGCATCCCATTGGCATACACACACACACACACACACACACACACACACACCTTACATTACATCAATTGGAGGTAGGACTGGCAAATTGGCAGGCTGTCAACTTTCTCACACCAGGGTTGAGATGAACATCTTTGGATACACTCAGGGATGTAGCAGGGAACTATGGACATTATGGTCTGTAGATCAAGGAAGGAAGAAGAATTCTCTACAATGGAGAAATACTGCTAGCAGGATTTGGGACATGGTTCCACCAAGCTCTCCCTGGGCTAGCCCGCATCCTTAGGTATAAATAGAACATAGGACAAGTATGTCCTCAAGAGAAAAGCCAATGGGAGCACTTGACCCAAACTATGGTAGCATATCCTTATGCCTGCCCACACACAGACACTCTGATTCCATGCCTTCCATACTTCAGGACAGCTCCCCGGTAGAATTGATCAGGTACCTTATAGACAGGGGAAAGGTCCTATTTAAGTGGATCTGATTGGTTCCCCCACCTACCTCCACACCACAAGCTGGGAAATACCAATCAGTTACAAAATTAGATGGTTCTAGTTCATCTGGGAAACTTAATATTCCTAATATAGAAGTGTCCAGATATGGGGCCTTCCAGAGAAAGGGCAGAGCAGAAAAAAAGGAGGTACTGGGGAGAAGGGGGCATGACACAGTATCCTACTGGACAGAGAAAGTCTAGATCAGAAAGAAACAAAGGTTTTTCAGACTACAGTAGTCACACAGGTATCAAGTATGAAAGTATATTTAAAACTTATTTTTAGTACAACTAGAAATATTATGAAATAATATTTTTCTAGGCTAAAAAGCATTTTCCCAAATCCTTGTGAAAACATCTTAGAGAAGTGGGTGATAGATCAAGACAAAAAGGCTTTTCTTTGGGAAATGGATTTAGGTTGGGTGTTTTTCAGTCATATCTGACTCTTTGTGACTCCATTTGGGGTTTTCTTGGTAATGATACTAGAGTAGTTTACCATTTCCTTCTCCAGCTTGTTTTACAAGTAAGGAAACTAAGACAATCATGGTAAAGTGACTTGCCCAGGGTCACACAGATATTAAGTGTCTGAGGCTGGATTTATACTCAGGTCTTCCTGACTTGAAGCCTGGAACTCCCTCCATTGCCCTACCTAGCTGTGGGCTGAAGGTTAGCACCCAACCTTTTAACTGAGAGTAATTCTTGTATTGTTTACATCATTACCTTCCCCACCCACAAAGTGATTAGATCATTGGCCCACCTGAGGGTCCTATCCTCTTTGCTCATGCCCTTTTAGGTCCCAACCATTTTCCACTGAGAAAGAATTAAAATATTGATCAAGGGAGGAGGTCCATTTGCTTACTCCACCAATAAGGGAACTAGTCCATGCAACTTGGTTGCTTAATTCATCTTGGGGTAGAGAGTCATGTCAGAGGGCATGGGAGACCATGCTGGTTTGAACATCTCTCTTTCCATGCTAGAAATGTGTGGATATTGGTGGCATGGTGGATAGAGCACCGGGCCTGGAGTCAGAAAGACCTAATTTCAAATCCAGTCTCACTTACTAGCTGTGTGACCTGGGCAAGTCACTTACCACCCCCCACCTGCCTCAGTTTCCCCATCTGTAAAATGGATACAATAACAATACCTACCTCCCATGGTTGCTGTAAGGACTACATGAGATAATAATTGTAAAGCATTCAGCATGATGCCTTGCACATAGTAAGTGTTATAGAAGCTATTATTAGATTCATATTAAATTGAACAAAATTGTATCTGTCAGACATGAGCCAGAAACTGCAGACAAGAGTATTAATATTTTTTCTTTGATGTTAGTGACAGAGCCCAGATTAGAACCTAGGTCTCCATGACTCCAAATATTACCACTATATATCATTCACGAGGCTTTCTCAGAGCAAGACTTTAAACCAAAGCATCAGTCTCACTTTTAAATCTGTGTCAGAACCAGACCCAAACGCTCCTCACAGAAGACTTTGTCACTTTTTGGCTTAAGGCTCTTTCCCTGTTATCTCTTAAGTCCTATGCCCTGGCAGGACCTTACAGATTATTGTTATTGTTCAGTCTTTTTCAACCCTTTGTGATTGCATTTGGGTTTTTGTTGTTGCTGTTTTTGGCAAAGATACTGAAGTAGTTTGCAGTTTCCTTCTCCAACTATTTTTACACATAAGGAAACTGAAGCGAATGGGTTAAGTGACTTGCCCAGGGTCACACAGCTAGAAAATGTCTGAGGCCAAAAACTCAGGAAGACTCAGCTTCCCGAGGCCAGGTCAGGTGTTCTGTGCACTATGGCGCCACCTAGCTTCCCTCCTTACAAAGAGCAGATCCTCAACAAATGCTAATTTAAAAAAACTCAATCTGGATCCTAGAAGACCTTGTTTCAAATTCTAGTTGTGCCACTTACTAGATCTGTGACCTTGGGCAAGTCTAACCTTTCTGGTCTTCATTTTCCTCATCTGTAATATGAGGGTGTGAACTAGAATTAGGGATTTTTTTTTCAGAAAACATTTTTTATTAGTTAATTTATTTATCTTTAGTTTTCAAAATTCACTTCCATAAGTTTTAAATTTTCTCCCCCTCCCCAAGAGAGCCTGCAATCTGATAGAGGTTCTACATATAGATTCCTATTAAACATTTTTTCACATTAGTCATATTGTATAGAAGAATTAGAACAAATGGGAGAAACCATGAGAAAGAAAAAATAAAAAAACAAACAGAAAAAGAAAATAGTCTGCTTCATTTCGCATTCAAACTCCATAGTTCTTTCTCTGGATGTGGATAGCATTTTCTATCATGAGTCCTTTGGAATTGTTTTAGGTCCTTGCATTGCTGAGAAGAGCTAAGTCTACCAAAGTCAGTCATCTCACACTGTGCCTTTTACTATGTACAATGTTCTCCTGGTTCTGCTCCCCTCACTCAGCATCAGTTCATATATGTCTTTTCAGATTTTTCATTTCTCATAGCACAATGGTATTCCATTACATTCATCTACTACAACTTGTTCAACCATTCCCCAATTGATGGGCATCTCCTTGATTTCCAGTTTTTGGCCACCACAAAAAGGGCTGCTATAAATATTTTTGGACATATGGGTCCTTTTCCCATTTTTATGATCTCTTTAGGATACAGCCCTAGAAGCAGTATTGCTAGGTCAAAGGTTATGCACATTTTCATAGCAGAATCAGGGATTCTTAACCGGGGGTTTGTGAACTATTTTTTTTGTTGTTGTTGTTTTTAATATCTTTAAATTTCCATATCAATATCATTTGTTTCCTTTGTAACCCTATGTATTTTATTTTATGCATTTAAAATGTAATTCTGAGAAAAGGTCCATTAGGCTGCCAAAGGAATCATCTATGACTTCAAAAAAGATAAAGAAATCACGAAGTAAATGATCTCTGATGATCTTAATTACCTCCAGGACCAAATAGAGCAATCCTCTGCTTGCTTTCTAAGCCCTTCATAACCTGGACCTTTCCTACCTTTGCAGCCTTCTCATCCTTTACTCCCCTTTTGCCCATGTCCCCTCTCCTTCCATGACACCAATTCTTCTCACCTGGCTGCCCATCTCTCGGCATTGTCACTGACTATCCCCCATCCCTAGAATTCCTTCCTCCCTCATCCCCATCTCTCGACATTGTCACTGACTATCCCCCATCCCTAGAATTCCTTCCTCCCTCATGCCCATCTCGTTGGCTTCCTTCAAGCCTCAGCTAGAATGCCGCCTTCTGTATCACCCTCTTTCTTTGTTGATTATCCCCAGTCTATCCTGTACATATCTTGTTTGTACATAGCTGTTCACAGGTGGCCTCTCTTGTTAGACTGTGGAACAGTTTCTGTCTCTCTTTGTATCCCCAGCACTAGTGCATAGTAGGCACCTAGAAAGACTTATTCACTGTTGACTGACCGATGTCCCTTCTCTCCCGCTCTAAATCTGATAGTCCTAAAAACCAACTAAATGTAATGAACCTCTCGGTTGACTCCTGCTATTCCCTTCCTGTTGTTTTGTTATTGCTGTCATTTTCCAGTCGTGGTCACTCCCTGTTGACCCCATCTGGGGTTTTCTTGGCAAAGATACTGGACTGATTTGGCCATTTTCTTCTCCAGATCATTTTACAGAGGAGGAAACTGAGGCAAATAGGGTTAAGTGACTTGCCCGGGGTGACATAAGTAGTGTCTGAGGCTGGATTTGAACCTAATACGATGAGTCTTCCTGACTCTAGACCCAGAATTCTATGCATCATACCTGCCCCTTTGCCGAGTTAAGTGAAGTCAAATGACTCCCAACCTCCTATCTTCTAATTGCTAGCAGTCCTATCTCCCTTCCCCTTGATGATGCTGTAACCATCCTGTAGATACTTGAAATCCTAGGATTCTCTCCCTTATTCTTTTCCATCTCCACTGTGACCTTGTGACCCACATCTCCTTCACCGTGACCCTTTGGCTGGTAGTGAGCCTACCTGATCTTTTTCTGCTCAGTGACCCTGAGACCCTAACATCCCCTTCCTTTTCCAGTGACCCCCTCACTCTAGTGTAGCATTGGACAAGTCATATCTTCTCCCTGGGCCATCCTTTTTAAAATAAAGTGGCAGGGCCAGATGCCCACTCAGGTACATTTCAGCTCTGAGTCTACAATCTTTCCATTACAGGGGAAGGAGGGGCAGAACTGAGGTATCCAGCTGTTTCATGTGGCCATCTAAAAGGTGGGACAAGGAACTGACCTGAACACGGACTGTTCCAAGAAGTCTCTCTCATTTGTTTCAGGGCGAGTCCACCAACGAAAACCTAGAGTCCTGCTGAGGTAGCCCTGCCATGTTCCAGAGCAGAACTGGCAGTTTTAATGTTGCCTGGCAACAAGATAGATCACAAAAGAGATGGACTTTCAGAACAACCCCCTCCACCACATACGAATTAAATCCACTTTCAAGCATTTACGCAGCTCAGGGGATTGTATGAATTTCCTGTGTTAATGGATTTAGGTTTTCAAGGCTGTCACTTTCCTCCCTCCATGCCCCTTCTCCCCTTGCTTTTCCCATTTTCTTTGTACTTTTCCTCAGCCACTTTCTGCTTTCCCTGTCTGTGCCAAACCTTTACCTAACAAGCGATTTGCTCCTCCCCGACCCTAATTCATTTGCACATGATTAAAATGAGACAATGCCATTTACCAATTCATGCTGTCTGGTGCCAAAAATATACCTCTGATGATCTGTTAACCTGATACTAATATTAGACATAATTCGACACTACAATTCAACCAAGGATGGGATAAGAGGCAACCTTTCTCACATTAATCCCTTCTATAATCTCTATAAAAGGCAGCTAGGCAGTCAACAAACACTCATTAATTATTTACCACGTGCAAGGCAGTGTGCTAAACATTGGAGCTGCAAAGAAAGATAAATAGAACATTTATTACATGCTTATTATGTGCTAGGCATCATGTTAAGAGCTAGGGATTAAAAATACAAGCAAATCAATTTGGAACTATGTCCCAAAAGCTATTATACCCTTTGACCCAGCAATACTGCTACTAGGTCTACACTCCAAATAGATCAAAGAAAGAGGAAAAAGATCCAAAGGGACAAAAATATTTATAGCAGCTCTTTTTATGGTGGCAAAGACTTGGAAACTGAAAGGATGCCCATCAATTGGAGAATGACTGAATAAGTTATGTCATATGAATGTGATGAAATACTGCAGTGTTGCAGGAAATGAAGGGGATGGTTTCAGAGAAACCTAGCAAGACTTGTATGAACTGATGAAGAAGGAAGTGAGCAGGAGAACAATTTATATAACAAGACAATCTCTTTTTTTTGTAATTTTTTTTTTTTTTGCTTTTTGGAAGGGGGAAGGCAGGGCAATCAGGGTTAAGTGACTTGCCCAAGATCACACTGCTAGAGTTAAGTGTCTGAGGTCACATTTGAACTCAGGTCCTCCTGACTCCAGGCCCAGTGCTCTATTCACTGCACCACCTACCTGCCCCAAGACAATCAATTTCAAAAGACTTAGGAAATTTGATCATCATAATGACCAAGCACAATTCTAGAAGATTCATGATGAAACAGGGTACCATCTCCTGATAGAGAGTGATGGCCTCAGAGGGAAGAATGAGCTATAATTTTTTGGACATGGTCAATGAAGGAACTTGCTTTGCTTAATTACAAATGTTTTTATTAGGGATTTTATATTTTTGCTTTTTTTTTTTTTTTTTTTTTTT
>NW_027185771.1:4639025-4643655 GCF_028583685.1 Petaurus breviceps papuanus
CTTTTTTTTTTTTTTTTGCTTTTTGGAGGGCAATTGGGGTTAAGTGATTTGCCCAAGATCACACTGCTAGTGTGTGTGTGTGTGTGTGTGTATGTGTGTGTGTGTGTGTGTGTTAACTGTCTGAGGTCATGTTTGAACTCAGGTCCTCCTGACTCCAGGGCTGGTAGACTATTCACTGTGCCACCTAGCCGCCCCTATTTTTGCTTTTTTAACAGAGGAGGTGGGAAGTGGAAAGGACAGAAGAGAGATCTTCATTTGAAAATTTAATTAAATTAAAAACAAATACTATATAAGCAAATATTCCTACCCTTGAAAAGCTTACATTATCATAGGGGAAGACAGCAAATAAATCAGAGTTGGAAAGAAGGGGAAATCAACTGGGGAATTGCTGAATAAGTTGTGGTATATAATTGTGATAGAATACTTTTGTGCTATAGGAAATGATGCAAGCAATTTGGTTTCAGAAAAATCTGGAAAAGTTATATGAATTGATACAAAATGAATTGAGCAGAACCAAGAGAACATTGTACATATTAACAGAAACATTGTAATGATGATTAACTGCAAAAGACTTGACTACTGGATCAATACAAGATCCAAGACAGTATTTACCTCCAGAGAGAGGTAGATGGTAGATAAACTCTGAGTGCAGATTGAAACATGGTTTTTTTACTTTATTTTGTTGCTTACTTGCTTGCTTGTTTTGCAACGTGGTTTAATATGGACATATGTTTTGTGTGTTTTCACAGGCATAACTGCTAGGATATTGCTTGTCTTCTCAATGGGTGGGGGAGGAGTGGGAGAGAATTTGGAATTCAAAATTTTTTTTAGAGGATGTTAAAAATAAATTAATGTAAAAATGTTTTGTAAGACTGCACATGTATGATCTATATATGCTTCTCCATGAAGAGCAGAGGGGAAGAAGGAAGTAGTGAATTTGGAAATAGAAAATTTTTAAAAACAAATGTTAACAATAGTTTTTACATGTAACTGGGGAAAAATAAAATATTAAATTTAAAAAAAATAAATGAATGGATAAATAAATGACAAAAATAAAACCTAAAAAAAAGGAGAAAGTGGTATGGAGGTCTGGGTCCCAGACAGATAAAGCAGATCCTGACTATCAAAACTGAGAGACACAGGGGTGGAGGCCAGGTTTGCCATGAGGAGGAGGTAGATTGTCAGAGTAGAGGGGTCAGGCGGCTCTTGCCATCAAGGAATTCACATCCAAAGGGAGGAAACAACATACAAGTAATTACATACATATAAAATATAGAGAACATATTATATTGGCTAGAGCGTTAGCCTTGGATTAGGAAACCCTGAGTCTGACACATACTGGCTGTATGACCTTGAGTAAATTATTTAATCTCTTAGTGTCTCAGGAAACTCTGTGGAAGCAGTTTTGGCACTGGAAATCTTCCCTCTCCAGTGAAATGAGATCCGGATAAAAAAGAAAAAAAAGAAAAAAAAAACATTCCCCCTTGATGTGCAGCCTCTGTTTCATTTGTTCCCACCATTCCCCTAGACCTTGGAATGCCTTCTTTCCCCCTGCTGATTTCCTATCCCTCCGTTAGAGGAGGGTGGCTTAAATCCCACAGGAAGCTTTCTTGAGTTAGTAATGAACTTCCCCCTCTCCTCTTGGCATTTTGTTTGCAGTTCTCTGAGGTACTTATGTTGATCAATAAATCAGTCTTCAGACATTTATTAAGCACCTACTATGTTTTGTGCACTGTTCTAGCCTTGGGAATACAAGTACCAAAAACTGAATAAGAGAAGTTTACATTCTGATGGGGAAGATGACTAGGTCATATATGGCCATATGCAGAATAAATATGAAGAGAATAAATTCAGGGTAGTTTGGTGGGAAGGGGGGAAGCAATTAGAGGGAGCAGGGTTTTGAGGAAATTTTCTCTTGAAGGAAAAGGATTCAGTGAATCAGGCACAAGGAAGGAGTGCACTTCCCCCAGGTATGGAGTACAACTGAACGGATGGATGGATGGATGGATGGATGGATGGATGGATGGATGGATGGATGGATGGAGAAAAAAATAACAAAAATAAAGCCTAAAAAAAAAGAAGTGTTGTGAAGGTCTGTAGGAATAGAGAAAGGAGATGGGAATATGGTGTGTGAAAAACAGAGAGAAGACAAATTTGGCAAGCTCAGAGTGCAGCAGAGGCAATAATGTACAATGAGGCTGGAAAGACAGGCCCCCAGGAGCAGTAATAATAGTTAGCATTTATATAGCATGTCAGGCACTATACTAAGCCAACCCTTCGAGGTAGGTACTATTATTATTCCCATTTTACAAATGAGGAAACTGAGGCAAATAGGAGTTAAGTTCAGTAACAACAAATTCTGTAGGTGTTGCTCATGGAGCATTCTGCAGTTGCCTCTAATTTCTAGGACACACAAGAAAGATAATGCCAGAAATCAGTTCTCAAGTCATTTGGGAATTTAAGGGTTTTTGCAATGAGTTGGGATGTTTGTGAGTGCCCTTCACGCTCCTACTGAACTTATTTACCAGTCCCAATTTCTCTTCCAGCCTCCAGTTTTGTACAGTTTTGTATTTCTGGCTACCTTAGTCATGTTGACTGTGAGTTCCTTGAGAGCAGACTGCCTTTGACTTTCCTGACTTGCCTCCTGGCATCAGAGCACACAGCGCACCATCAGCCAACAAGACCGCTAGCAGAAAATTCCTTATTGGCGAGCCAACAAAGCCCCATTACTGTTGTCAGGGGAAAGTCTTTGGTGCAATACTGTAATCAGATGACATCAGCATGCAGAGTTAAAAAGCCAAATCTGGACCATGATTCATTTGCACATTGATAACATTGATCTTCTCTGACAATTAATATTGTTTCAATCTATTCAACATTGAAGCAAATCTAGCCTTTAATACCAAACAATTTCCAGAACCTGCCTTAGCCATCTGCAGAATTGTCACCTTGTAGGCTTAATTTGAATAACTTGCCTTTATATATGGAAATGCCTCTTCCCCATCCTATCCTCCCCCCTTCTGATTGGTAGCATACATTTATACACTAAAAGCAACTTTATTTTTTGGTGACTTCAATCAGAAAGCAATCGTGGAATCATAGACTTAGGACTGGGAGGGAACTTTTCCAGATGAGAAAACTGAGAGGCCCTGCCTACTGAGTTGTGATTTATCCAAGGTTGCAAAGATTTTTTTTTTAAGTTTTTTTGTTACTATCTTGTTCTGACATCTTCATGTATCCTTAACCTCCCCAATAAGCTAGACTGATGAGCTCCTTTTTTGTATTCCCCACCCCCACCCCTGCACTTAGCACACTGACCAGCATATAGAAGGGTGCTTCACTGGCTAAACTTTGAACAGATGAAAAAAGAAAAAAACAGCTCAGCAAAGCCAAGCAACAGGACTGTGTCTGACAGCACCAGCAAGTGTGGCCGCATACCCACAGCCCCACACCTTCAGAGGGCAGAGTAGCCACACGGGAAATAGTAAAGACAAGGCTTGACATGAAGGCTGGTCGCCAATGCCAGTGTTCTGTCCAGCACACCTGTTAACACCAAGCTTAAACCAAAAGTTAAAGTTCAGCTTCTAGGGCTTGGGGCTCCCTCATCCAGCCAGGTGGTGTCCATCATGCCCTACAGACTCCATGAATGCTTGTTCACTTCTCACAGAAGGCCAATCCCCTTTCTCCATCTTCACTTTGGCCTTTTTCTGAAGAAGCATTAAGTGAGCTTGAGAGCAGACCCTAAGACCTCAGCCCTCACTAAAGTGCTTTGCACTCAGCATGCACTTTCTAAAAGGGCGTGGTGAATCGAAGTGCTGATTTTTAAATGTCAGTGGGGGGACCATATGGATAATGGAGGAAGTGTCTATACCTTGGGAATGTTTCTATCAGGTTGTATCCCTTTGACCCAGGAACCCCATCATTGCTTAAGCAGACACGCCTTATCAGAGCCCTCTGCCCTAGGCCCTGCTCTGAATGGAAAGTGGACAATTTACCCAACCTCCATCTGAGGGCACCCAAGCCAGTCATTTCTCTTTCCCACCCAGCTACGCTTCTTTGGGCTTTGCTCCTACCCATGCACCCTGTATCCTCCCTTTCTTCCCTCCTCCAAACCCAGTCCCATCACTTTTCAGTTTCCTTTGGGAATTAATCTCCCCCATTAGAATGTCAGGTCCCCGAGAACAGGAACCTCATTCAATGACTGGAGAAAATGGGAGAGGCTCACCCTTTCACTGCCCCTCATTTCTTCCAGTACAATCTTTACCAAGATTCTCCAAAGGGCTTGCACCAGCCCCATCTAGTGGTGAGATGTGTTTCTTCTCATAAAGCAAGTGCTTCAGGGTCAAATATACCCGATACTAATCAAGGACCTTGACATTTTGAAATTAATTTCTACTACATGGCATAAAGAAAAACTGAACAAGATTTTTACATTCTTTTGTTGATGGCTGTTATTTGCATGAGTCCCTAGGCATCAATGCAGTTTTATAAACCTGTCACAAGTACTGTTATGGTGGTAATGAAAAGATGTGAGTCGAAATACTTACAAAACTCATTGGTTAAGAGTAATGTAAATGAAGATGAGGGTTCACCTATAGCCTGCAAACTGGCAGAAAGTCAATGTTTGGAG
>NW_027185771.1:4643665-4751303 GCF_028583685.1 Petaurus breviceps papuanus
AGAGTACTAGTTTTCGGAAGAACTGGAGTTCCCATCAACTGTGTAATGGCTGCAACATCTCTTAACACACCAATAACTCAATACTGCACAATGTGGGGATTCAGGGAAATTAGTTAAATGCATGTCAGCCTCAACATATGATAAAAAGATCAATAAGTCAACTGAACATTAAAGATGCTTGAGAACATTTAGAGAAAACCTGCCCACCTCGCAAGAGCCAAGTAGCAGCTATAGTTACTGTGTCATTGTGCTCCGGAGGGCTGCTGGCAACGGCCTCAGAGAACCATGGGTCTGGTTGGGGCTCCATCAGAGTGGATTGCAGGTAGGTAATTAATGGGGGGGGGGGTAAAGGAGCAAGGTAAGCCCCTCTGTTCGGAGTAAGATTATACAAACCAAGGCCCCAACTCAATATGATCTATTACCCTGAGCTGTTTAGGAACAGGCATCCTGAGAACTTGAGGGTTGCTCCTCTCCTGGGACCCTGGCCAGGTCCTTGAGAAGAGATATAACTGCCCAACTCCTGGAACCAGGCATTCCAAGGAAACATCGTTCTTGAGGGGGTGGGCACCTTGGAGGGATTGGCCTCCTTCCCACGCCTCACACGAGATGATGCCTGCTAAAAACACCTGGCAACATCTTTGTTCTCAGCACTTCTTAAGCTTTAAGATTCAGACCCCAAATTGGAACCTCACCTATGGAGACACCTTGCCTGGGACCCTACCGGCTGCACCAGGATTCCCCAGCTTGTATGGTCAGGTGTAGGTCCTTCCCCACATCGGTGATGCTCGTAAACATACACATCCATTATTAACTGCTCTTCTACTATCTTTAAGCCTCTTACTCTTATCTCTAGCTTCTTTCTCACTTGCCTATATATACATATATTCTGAATAAATAATTGCCTTGGGTCTTTCTTGGAGTGCCAAGCATTCCGTTTATGCGAATCCTGAACCTCCTTGATTGTCCAGCAATGAGCCATGACCTCTACCATAAATAAGTTAACTCTGTAAGGTTCTCGAGGATACTGACATAGCAGTGGAGTAGAAACAGGAAGGTTCCAAGGGGTCCTGTGACAGAGGCCATCTACTAAAAGTATTTTAGCAGAGGTCTGGAGAGAAAGGATCTGGAGAGAACTCCAGATCCTCTTCCCTTTACTTAGGCTTAGGTGAGAGCAGCCTCATTGGTAGGTGATTGGCTGTTTTAAGTAAAAATAATGTCACACCCAATCACTGAATAAACTATAAATGAGTGAGTGAATGAATAAAGTAAAATAAAAGACAGCATTTGCTATGGGTCATCTCCATCAAGGCAGTTAGGGCATTCAATGGAAACGAAACAGCTAGAGAATGAACCGATAGAAATTTCTGAGACTGTCAAGAGGAAGAGTTGGACCATGGCCTGGGTATTCATCTCCAAAACCTGAAGCCTATGTCAGCAGTCTTTTTATGGACCACAGTAGCTAGCAATGGCCTCTGACACCTATTCAGGAACAAGGACAGCAACCTGCTCCCAGCACTGGGACGTGCTAGGACTCCTGGCCCCAGACAGATGGCTCAGCTGATCCAAGACAAGGTCAGACAGATAGTTTGTATTATTTTATTCAAAGTTCTCAGAGGCCGTTTACTTTTTCTTCTCCACATCTTGCTCTGCAGCCTCCTTGGCTCGTTTTGCCCGGATTCCGAAGAGACGGGCATTGGCCCGGGCCATTCGAAGACTAGCAAATGCCTTGAAATTCTTCTCGTCTTCAGTGATGACACGAGCCTTCTCTTTCTTGTAGACCTGAAGGGGCAGAAAGACCTCCTCTTATCTCACAGGCTATTATTTCCATCTAGGTTCCCCTCCAACCCGACAGTCTGCCTGTCCCCAGCAGCAGACCTTACTAAGCACTCTTGGATTTGTTATTAACAATTTTAACAAAATAGTCAACTCTGTCCAGAGACCAATGAGGAGTTAATCAAATAACAAGAGAATCCAGCACAAGTCTGGGGGAAGCCCCAAGGAACATACAGAAGGTAACTAAAAATGCTTCTATTTGAGGCTGGTAATCCCCCCCCCCAAAAAAAAACAAAATAAAACATTTCTTTTGTCCTACAGACACAACTATACCCTGATATGAATAAATCTTTCCAACAAAAGAAAATTTTCAGTTGTAGCTTCTGTGTTTACCAATTCTACTTCCCTCCAGCTTTCTAGATTAAAAAGTTGCATCAGAGCAGCAACATGATGTAGGGCCAAGTCCAGGGTTGGGAATAGTAATTAAATTGTACCTAAGGAAAATGATTCCGAGACTTCCCCTTCCTAAGCATTCAAGGCTAAATTTCCAAAGACCTTTCTCCCAGAAAGGTAAGATACCCACACTCCCTTATCCCACCCCCAGAGGTAGGAGTCTATTCTTTCCTCTTCCATCGCCTCCGAAGAAATCCCAGTGAGTCACGTGGATACTGACCCACCTCTGCTCGTGAATGAGTTCACTTACATTTCTGATGGGCATAACTGGTCCTGTAAGCTGGGTTGCCAACTTGAGTTCTTCAGCCTGTAACAAGAGAAGAAATTTTCAGTGTTTTGCTTACAATCAGTGACACTATCTCAAATATTCACAGACCAAAGAGTTTCTGTCACTACTGTCTTTGGTTAGATCTGGAAGGAACTTGTCTTTTTCAAATGATAATGCATGGTGATCAAGGATAAAGATTAAAATACATTACCATTAAACAGAATTCTAGGTATCATTCAAAAAAAAGACACAATTTTACAAACTGTTGTAGACCTCCAGAACCTCAAATAGTAAACTAACATTCATTCAGTTGGTATTTTAGTATTTGTCCCTTATACCTGAGGCAGGGGAAGAATATACTCCTAAATTCAAATGTTCATAAATATCAAGACAGGTCCCCTCAAACATCTTAGAAAGTTTTTGTAGAACGCTCTGTACTTTTCACATTCAATTAATTTTTGTGTTAACATTTATGTGATGAATGTATTCTACATATGCTTTTGAAGGATGGCTTTGTTATTAGTGCCCAGTAAAATTAGCATGGAAACCTCCCTGAACTTGACAAGGGAGGGGTTTCTCTGTTCATCAGAATGAACAATTTCAGAAGATCAAATTTCCATTTTTGTAGACAGCACAACCACCCCTCCAAATTACTTAGGCTGGTAACTCAGATGTCATCCTGACTCCTCACTCTCATCCCTCCATATCCAATCTCTTGGCAAGTCTTACTGATTCTACCATGATCTGCCACCATCTTGGCAAAGACCCTCATCTCCACATTCCAGTTACCAAACTTTTGATCTTTAGAAAACCCGGCCATGTTAGCTCCCTCACCTCTGATCAATCAACTCCACTGGCTCCTTGTTACGCCACCTCCCACCTCATGAAGTTTAAGACTGACACTGGCCTCCTGGTTCCTCACAAGTCAGGAAATTCCCTGCCCTCTCAGGCATTTTCACTTACTCTCTCCCATGCCAGGAATTCTTCCCCCAGCCCTTCTCTACCTCTTTCCCTCCCTAAGAGGTTCAGTCACCTTCCATAAGAAACCTTTACTGGTCAAGCCTAGTTAATGACAGTGCCTTGCCTCTGCTGATTATTTCCAATCTATTATGCATGTAGCTTGTTTGTATAGTTTTCATGTTGTCTATGAGCTCCTTGAAAGCAGGGATTATTTTTTGCCTTTTTTGTAACCCTGTTAGTATGATGCCTAGCACACAGCAGGTCCTTAATAAATGCCTACTAACAAAATTTAAGTAATTAAGATGAGTTGACAGTCCTCTCCACAAAAAGCCCCCATGCCATCTATTATGTGTCCTATACTTACAGAGCTATCTCCCTTCTTGGGTGCAGATGGTTTCCTTGGGAAGAGGATCAGTTTGGAACGATATTCTTTCAGTCGCTGCACATTTGCCTGGAGAGACTCTGTAGACTTATTTCGGCGACGAGGGTCCACAGAGATACCAATGGTCCGTGCCACTTTTTTATGGATACCAGCCACCTATACCCCACAAAGACAAATATTCAGTGCTGCTCATAGCCTGTGACTTCCACATCCTCCAGAAAGAGACCAGGCTAAAACAGTCATCAGATGGAAAAGGGTTCAAATGTACATTCATCAGAGGCAGTACAGAGATTCCGGAGACTATGTCATCATTTGACTGTGCAACCAATGCAAAAACAAGTACTAAGTTATCTAGTTAAAACATAAGGTTTCCATCTAACTTACCCGAAGTTCTTCCAAGCTGAATCCTCTACCAGCACGGACTTTGGTGTGGTATCGGACAGTAGGGCACCTCACGATGGGCCGGATAGGACCAGATGCAGGGCGAGGAGCAATTCGGCGGGCTTTTGCTTGACGAGCCTTTCGCCTATTTAATGAGATTCAGGAATTATTTTCCTACCTCTGCTTGAGGATTAGCCCAGGGATATGATAACAATCATAAAGATGTCTTCTAGACATTTTATTTTGGACTGGTAGACACCAAACATTAAATGCTATCAAAAGCCTGGAACTTCTATGTCCTAATAAAAGAGATCACAACAGTCATCAGAAGGTAAAGGGTTCAAATGTACTTTCATCAGAGGCAGTACAGAGATTCCGGAGAAAATGTCATCATTTGACTGTGAGACCTTTTCTTCTATGACATCAAACCTCTAGTCCAGTCTCATATATATGTTTACCCCATGCAAAATATAAATAAACCCCAATTCAACTAAAATAAAAATACCATCATAAAAATTAATTATGACTATAAGACGAAGAGGCATGCTCTCCACTTTTACCAACCACAGGGGTAAAAGGTAGGGGGAGGGCAAAGTGGGTGCTTTAAGTCCTGCCCTTCTGAACCAGAATTAGAGCACTAAGACCTGGTCTAAAATACTTATTTCAGATGAAGAAACCAAGGCCTAGGAGGTGACTTCAAATAGAAAACAATGGACCAACTAAAACCTCTCATATTACTTACCTTCTGATCTTCCTGGCTGGCTGGTTAAACCATGTGGCAACTCGTCTTTGCCAGTCTTTGTGGAAATGGGGCTTCAGAATCATGCCATTTCGGCTGGGCGCCATGGCTGCTTAGAGCCCTGAAGACAAGCAATAATATCACATTATGTAAGTAGAAAAAAGACATACACAGTACCACCTAGTCAGCAGTCTCATTTGCCTTCAGTTTATCTACTTTATGCTGCACTTACCCAATTTCATGATGTACCCTATTGTTATAACCTGCTTTAATAATCAATTCAGTAAACACTTCCTAAGCACCTTTGTACAAGCTGCTGTGTTAAAATCTCGGATGACAGTCTCTGATCTCAAAACCTTAAATTGGGAGGGAAGACTGCTGTACCTACAAGGTACAAGCAAAAAGCAGTACTAGGAACAAAGACCTGAACAACCTGGGGTAATACTGGGGGTGGAGAAAGAAGCTCCATGAAAGAGATAGGAACATTTTTATCCTTTAAGAAAAGCAGAAGGGGCAGCTAGGTGGCAAAGTGCCACCAGCCCTGGAGTCAGGAAGACCTGAGTTCAAATCTGGATTCAAGACACTTAGCTGTTTGACCTTGGGCAAGTCACAACCCCAACTGCCCTGCCTTCTCCCCTCCAAAAAGATAAAAAAAAAAAAAACCAAAAACAAAAGCAGAAAAGTTACAGCTTACATTTATATGCACTCCCATGTTTACAAAGTGTTTTACATATTTTCCTCTGGATCCTCACATCAAGCCTGTAAGGTAGAAGCTATTATCCCCATTTTTAGGAATGTAATGAGAAGGGATTAAAACCTGAAATAAGGTGTTTGGCATATTAGTAGAGAAAGGGAATGATTCCAAGAATTATGTCTCCTGGAAATCACAAGACTGAAATTGCTTAGATATGAAGGGCGAATGAGGGATAGAATTATGAAGTTGCAAAAGTGAGTGATTAGAAGTATAAGATCCCGGATATAATATGAAAGCCAGGAAGAAGAGAGACTCTAGTATTAGAGATGCCTTTGGAATGTCCAGCAGGAAGTTGGTGATGGACTGGGGAGCAAGAAAAGATTTGGGATTACCTTCAGGAAGATACCGGAAACCAGAAGCTGGGGAAGCCACAAGCAGGAAAACTAGGAGAGTAGTTGCAAGAAAACCCACCCAGATTCTGTTTCACCCAAACGTAAAAGTCTTCTTTGCCTCCCCTTCCCCTTGGCCTCCCCTGCACCAACTGTTTGGCTACTCCACACACCTTTTCCCCTCCTAATCTCACTCCCCCATTTTAGGAACTCTGCCGCGGTTCCTGAATTGGGCTATCCCAATTGTTACAGATGAGGAAATAAAAGCTGGGACCTTAAGTGACTTCCTCAGGCTCACAGAGCTAATAAATATCCGTGAGACAGGATTTGATCAACATTTCTTCCTCATACCCCGGTTACCTTTAGGAATAAAAGCCATTAAGGGTTTGCGGCGTACAAAAGGCACATCGCATCCTGCCCCCCTTCGAGGGTCTTTTCTCTACCCCTCCACAACTGCAAAAATCAAACGTTTCCAAAGCAGGGTTTAACGCGGCCCTTCTTGGTTCTCCACGAACTTTACAGGGCTCCCTGCGGCTTTCCTCCGGCCTGTAAAGGCCTCCACCCGGCCCCACCTGTTATAACCAGCAGCGGCCTGAACCGATCATCCCCAGGGGTTCCGGGCATCCCCTCCTGAGGCTGGAACCCAGAGCAGCCCGGCCCCTCCGGAAGCTCTGCAGCCAGGCTGACCAGCCCGCGGCTCCCCGTCGCCAGGGCCCCGCCTTTTCGAGCCCCTCCCAAGCTCGGGCCATGGGGCACCCACGCAGCACGCCTCGTCCGATCCCGGGCCCGTCTCAGTCTTCCCCTTCTCCGGCGCCCAGAAACCTCTGCCGAGCTCCGGGGCCTTCCGAGCCGGGAGGCTGTAGCCCGCTCCAGGAGGTGTCGGGGCTCGGGTTCGGGCTCACCTGACCCGGCAATTCTCGCCACCCTCGCCCCAGACAACGTGCTAGATGACCCGCGGCCGGCCTGGTCCCCTCCCCGATGGCTACCTGGATCTCCCGCGGGGACGCCACGCTCCCGCCGGCGGGGGCGGGCTAGGCCAGGCCGAGGCCTCGGAAGGCCCGAAGCCGTGCGCCCCAAGGGGAAGCAAGAGACCCATAGCAAGGCTCTGGACCTCGCCTGAAGGCCTCGCTCCCCAGGTCCAGGTCCACTGCTGCCGTCCAGGTCGACAAGGAGGTCGGATGACCCACCCCGAGGACGGATGGCAGCGGATGGCTCCCGCCACGAATCCCCCTTACCTCCTCACCGGCACCTCAGCCGATCCGAAAGGAAAGCGGCGTCCCGAAGCACGCTGGGATAGCGATGATTTCAGCCTATTAGAGCCCCCGGCGCTTTCCAACCAATCGGAGCTACAACTAGAGGCGGAAACGCGCAGCAAGGGCAAAGGGGTTCTGCAGCCTACTGGATAAACTTATGTTTCCCTTCACAAAGATGGCGCCAATCTTAAAGGGCCATGGTTTCATTTTTCTCCACTACCGCAGCAATAAAACTTAAAATCACCCAAATAATTTGGTTAGCGTTACTTCCTGTTGCTTGTACCTTGCAGATGAGGAAAACCACAAATTCTCCTTCATTCGGATGAGTCCCCAAAAAACTATAACTAGTGAAAAGAACTCTGTGCTAAGGCAGAGGAGACTTGGTTTCATTTGTGGCAGTAGGCAATGAATTTAATTTTAACAGTGTTCTTGAAGGTTCTCACCCCACTCTCTTCTCACCTGTCAGCTATGGATGCAATGGAAAAAAAGCTCTGCTGGCTTGGGGACCCCCTAAGGGTGGACTTCGGGGGGCAGGGGTGGTGACGACAGACAGGTCTGCACGAGGTGGACCCCCTGGGTTCAGATCCCGCCCGCAACTCACGTGTGTTAACCTACACTTCACTGGGCCCCCACTGGTGGCCTCATCAGCTCCCATGCGCCCAATTATCCCTGGGAGGAGGATTCTTAAGTCTCAGAGTACAAAGCCAAGCACTCTGCTGACCGCCCATTAAAAGCTCAAACTGAACGGGCCACAACAAGTCCAGAGCTGAACTCATTCTTTCCCCCCAAAACGTGCCCTCTTCCTCGTCACCGTTTCCTCTAGTAGCAGAGGGTACCACCATATGGTGCCAGTCACCCAGGCTCATTCTCTTCTCTCTCTCACTCTCTCACCCCCCACGTCCAATCTGTGGCCAAGGTGCGTCATTTTCTCCTAACATCTCTCCAATATGCCCTTCTCTCCCCTGGCATTGCCACCTCGATGGTGGCACCCATTCACCTCACCATTTCCTCTACAGCACTAACTTGCTGGTGGTCTGAAAGGGGAAGGATTAAATGAGCTACGGTCCGGTCTAAGTCCACTTATTAATGGATGACCCTGTGCTAATCCATGGGTAAAGCAAAAAACAGTCCCTGCTCTCAAGGAGCTCACAGTCTAACGGGGGAGACATGAAAATAATTACGAACAGACAAGACATATAAAGATAGCCTATATCAGATTGCTTGCCATCTTGGGAAGGGAAAGAGGAAGAAAAAAAAATTGGAACTAAAAATCTTATTAAAGTGAATGATGAAAACTAAAATTAATTTTTTAAAGACATATACAGAATAAAGTGAAGATAACCACAGAGGGATGGTGCTAGCATTAAAGGGTACTCACAAAGGCTTCTTGGACAAGGTGGGATGTTAGTAGTCAGCGGTCTTTGAAGGAATCCAGAGAAGCCAAGAGTCAAAGATGAGAAAGGAAAGCATTTCATACCTGGGGGACAATCAGAGAAAATGCCTGGAAGCAGACAAAGTATCTTGCATGAGGCCCAAAAAGGAGGCTGACGTCACTGGATCAAGAGGTACTTGGAGAAGGATCAAGGTGTAAGAAGACTAGAAGGGAGGGAGGAGGCAGGTTATAAAGGTCTTTAAAAGCCGAAAGGAGAAGTTTATTATTTGATCCTGGAGGTAGTAGGGATCACCTGGATTTGACTGAATGGGGTATGTCTGTATGACATGGTCAGAGCTATGCTTTAGGAAGATCCAGTCGAGAATGGACGGGAATGGGCAGAGATTGGTGGCAGGGAAACCAAGTAGTAGGCTGTTGCAATAGTGCAGGTGTAAGAAGATGAATCCTGTACCAGGGGGTGGCAGTGTCAAAGGAAGATTGGCAACGAGTACATAAGAGATGAAAGTGAAGAGTCAAGGTTTAGACTGAGAGGAGGGTGGTGCCCTAAGCAGATCTATGATCCTATAGTAAAACTATTTTAGGCCCCTAGTGATTCCCTTATTATAAAATTCAATGACTTTTTAAGTAATTTCCTTTGACCTTTCTGCATCTGACACTGCTCAAATCCTCCCCCATCCCCTACCTCCTTTCTTAACATGCTCTCCTTGTTTGGCTTCCAAAACACTGTACTTCCACGATTCTTCTTCTTAGCTCTTTGACCACTGCTGAAAATGTTGCCTCGTTCTCCTTTCTTTTCCTTAAATGGGGACAGCTTCCAAGACTGTCTTTCCCCCTCTTTTCTTTCTACATATTTATAAGTAACCTTAGTCAATGAGATGGAGAGATATCTTCTCTCATGGTTTCAATTAGCCACTCCTATGCTGATGATCCCAATATCTATATTCTACTCCAGAGTGCCAGTGTCCTATTTCAGACTGACAGATTCATATTCCCACCTAGATATTACAATAGTATTTGAAACCCATCTAAAATCAGCTGCCACCTCTTGCCAATTGCACCTCTGCAATAGCTTTCATTTACTAGCCTTACTGCTGCCACTGGAATTTGGGGGCATTTAACTTCTCTTTACCTTCAAAATTTAATGTTGTATTCGTTTCTTCTCACACCTGACCGCCTCCATGTACTCTGCCACTCAGCGACAATGGTCTCACTCCATCACCTGATTCCAAGCATTCTCTGCTGGTCCTCCATACCTGGAATGCTCTCCCCCCACATCTCTGCCTCTTGGCTTCCTTCAAGCCTCAGCCTCTATTTATATCCCCAGTACTTACCATAGTTCTGGGCAAAACTAACAGATTTGCCTTGACTACAGAGGCAGCCAGGTGGCGTAGGAGACTGAGTGTTGGCTGTAGAGTGAAGCTTGCCTCAGACCCAGAATAGCTGTGCATCCCTGGGCAAGCCATCCTGAATTCATAGTACTCGGCCCCAGTTTTCCCATCTCACAGGGATGCTATGAAGATCAGTAGAGATAACATATGGGAATGTCTTCTGAGTAAATATATTCTGCCAATGCAGAATGGGACTGAGAGATAACAGAAGGAAAACACTTTGCCAACCTTAATAGTCTTACATAAAGATGAGCTATCATTCTGGTACACAACACAAAGCAAAGGCTCGATACAGGTTGAATTAAGGTGTTTTGATTTGAGGGCAGAGACAGTTTTATTTCATTCTCATATCTGCACTGGCTTGTGCATGCACCAAGCACTTGGCCCTTTACCAATTTAAAGCCTAAAAGAAAAGAACCTGGGAGCATAAAATTATGTATCTTTGTGATGTTCCCTTGTAAATTTGGGAGAGAGCTATGGTATAGTGAATGGATATCAAACTGCCATCAGTCAGGAAGACCATCTCTGACCCATACGGCCTCTCAATCCCTTTCTGCCTTGGCCAAGTATATTTACTCAGAAGACATTCCCTATGCCAATAATGTCACAGAAATGATACAAAAAGTTACTGCCCACTGCATATTTTTGGCTATAAGCTTAGGTTTGCTGCAAATAATTTGGTGAATTATTACTAGAAAAAACTTAGGAACTCCTTTCTTTAGGACCCACTTCCAAACACCTGCCTGTAATCCTTTACCCTCTTGGTTCCTTGTTTCCAATGTTCACACTAACTCTGGAACATTTGGCACTTTCCTGATACTTACAATCTTCTTTTTTTTTGAGAGGGGAAAGTAGGGCAATTGGGGTTAAGTGACTTGCCCAAGTTCACATGGCTAGTTGTTGGGGTTTTTTTTTGGGGGGGGGTGTATGTTAAGTGTCTGAGGTCACATTTGAACTCAGGTCCTCCTGACTCCAGGGTCGGTGCTCTGTTCACTTCACCACCTATCTGCCCCTACAATCTTCTTTAAAGGGAAAAGTGTGACATAATTTTTTAAAGAGTTAAGATGTGTCACATTCATGATAGCTGCCATTGTGGTCCTGAATAAGCCCACCCCAACATTTTGATTCCTAATGAGCCAGTTGTACATGTAGTCACCTTGATACCACTTCTGAAGAACAATCTTTAAGTGATCATTCATGTTGCTTATGAGTCAAAAATAACATTAAGTTTTGAAAATGTCATGCCACTCAGCAGTCCGACTGATACCCTGCCACTTCATTTGTACCCCACGCCCTGTTAAGATGGATGTCTTCTGAATGTATTTTTATAGGGCTGAAGTCACAGTGAATCTTCTAATGATAGAGGGTGATCAGTTTGTTTATAGACTCTTCAAGAAGTTATACACATCCCTTTAGTCTTCTAAGCAAGAGTAACCATGTCAGGTCAATGAAAGGAAGGTCAAGGAAGGACAATTCACAAAGACTTTTCTATGTATTGGTTTTTACGTCTTCTGGAGAGCAAAACCTGTCTTTTGCCTTTCTTTATGTCCCAAGCACCTACTTAAAACATAGTGAATGTTTGTTGACTTGCTGATTTGTTATTTTGCTTAACTGGATTATACTTTCTGATCAACTTTTCTAAAATTTATCATAAAAAAGAAAATTCAGTAAAAAGGGTACTTCATTAGAAAAATGAGCAAAGGCAGAGCTTTATGATAACACAACTTTACCAATGCCGTGCATATTGACACAAGATGACTACCTGATCCCACATTCCAGGTCCAAAATCCTTTATTAGAGTTGCCAGCTCTTTGGGCATTTTACCATACTGTAACTTGCTGGCGATTGCTTATTGCTGTTATACCCAGTATATTTTAGTTTTAGTTTTAAGTAACCCCAGCCTTTGGTCTTTTCAAAGGCAGGCTAATCAATTATATTCTATTCAACAAACATTTTTAATGGACCTACTTTGCTCAAGACACTGGGATACATAGGTTAAGAAAAGAAATGGTGCCTTCCTTTAGGTCAATTATAATCTCTACTTTGGTGATGGAGTTGGTATTAAAAGTATACAACACAGTGGTTATAATGGCAAAGAAGAGATAGTGTCTAGACTTGAGGAGGGAGAGAGCACCTTTAGCTGGAGAGACAATAAAGATTTCCTCTTGGTGGCATTTAAACTGGTAGAGACGAAGGCAGGGGAAGGATTGAGGGAGGAGGAGGACTGGATAGGGGAGATGGTCTCCTGACAATGCAGGGCCAAGGCCTCAACTCGGTAGTCCAGGTTGGTTAGGATGTGGAATTTGTAAAGGTGACTATACAAAAATGAAAGTTAGACTAAGGAGTTGGTATTTCATCATAGAAGAAGACAGGAGCCATTGAAACCTTCAAACTTTGGCATGCAGGTATGGAGTTGTTTCTACTGAAAATCATCAAATTCTATTGGGGTTCAATAATGAGTCCTCATCCTGGACTATCCCAATGGCCTCTCTTGTATCCATTCTCCACAGGGCTGCCCTTGTCCATTGGACTTGGGCAGGTCATTACTCTTGAGAACCTTCAGAGGTTCTTTCAAAGGCCTCTGCTTGGCATGCCAAGTCATCCACCAGCTCGCTCCAGGAGACTTTTCCAGGCTCATTTCACATTCACCCACTGGACACTGGCCAAATCGAATGACTCGATGTTCTCTAAACTTGGCAAGCGCCTCTTGCCTCTACACTCTTTGCACAGGCAGTCCCTCGGGTGTAGGTCATTCCTGGACTACTTGTCCTAATTTCTGCTTCTTAGAATTCCTCTTGTTCATCCGAAGGAATTCATGGTCAACCTCCAACAAGTTTTTCTGGGTCCCCTAGCTTGCTGTTTCAAAAATGATCATACTTGGGGTGGCTAGGTGGTGAAGTGAATAGAGCACCGGCCCTGGCGTCAGGAGGACCTGGGTTCAGATCTGATCTCAGACACAACACAAAAAATAGCCGTGTGACCTTGGGCAAGTCACTTAACCCCAACTGCTCTCCAAAAAAAAAAGGGTGAAAAAAATTGATCATACTTATTTTCATGTTTCATTGCTTCTAGGAGAATGTAAGCTTCTTGACGGCAGGGGCTATTTTTTGTCTATCATCAGCACTTAGAGCAATTTCTTGTATGAACTTGAAAAATGCTTGTTGGGCCCCTTCTGTAATATCAGAAAACTAGAAAGGGGATGTCCTTCAGTTGGAAATGGCTGAGCAAATCAGAGATTATGAATGTTCTATTATTGTACTAGGAGAAATGGAGGCCATTCTCCGTGAGTTCCCTCTTCTATCACTCATGTCCCTTCCGCCATTCTCTTCTTCACCCATCTCATGTGATAAAACTCCTTATCAACACTAACTCTACTAATTATTCAAGTTCTACCTCTCTCCTCCAACAGAGTGTCTCCTTTTTCTTTCCCACTCTATCACTTATCTTCACTCCCTCTACTGGCTCATTTCCTATTGCCTACAAATATGCCCTTGTCTGCCCCATCCTGAAAACTTTCCCTTGATCCTTCTATCCCTAACATCCTGTGTCTCTTCTGCATTTGGGGGCTACTAAGAGCCTCCACTTCCTCTCCTCTCTCTTCTTAGCCCCTTATAATCTGGCTTCCAACCATATCATTTTTACCAAAACTACTCTCTAATCCACATTGCTAGTTGCCAAATACGAGTCTTTTCTTAGTCTCCATTTACCTTAACCGTTCTGCAGCCTGACATTACTAACCACTCTCTTCCTTGATACGGTCTGCTCTCTAGGTTCTCCTCTCACCCATCTGACCACTACTTCACGATCTCCTCTGCCAGTTCCTCCCCTCTAACTATGGGTGTCCCTCAGAGTTCTTTTGTCCAGGGGCCTTTTCTCTACTTCCTTTATATCCTGCTTCATTAACTTCACTAGCTTCCATGGACTTGATTACATTTGTAAACTGATGACTGACAAACTCTCTGCTGACCTCCAATCATGCATCTCTATCTTCCAGACATCTCACACTGGATGTCCAGTAGACATCTTAAACTCAGTATGTCCAAAACAGAACTCATTATCTTCAGTAAACCCTCCCCCTATACATCTTTCCTATTACTGTAGAGGGTAACACCACCCTTCCAGTCCTTCAGACAACTTAGGAGTCATACTGGACTCCTCACTACTCCCCACCCCCCCCAAAACAAACAGTTGATTTCACCTTTGAAATACCCTTCTCTCCTCTGACAAATATATTTTGCTGGACCTCATCACCTTAAGCCTGGACTGTGGGGGCTGAGGGTCTGCCTGCCTCGTTTCTCCTCACTCCAATCCATCCCCATTCAGCCACTAAAGTGGTTTTCCTAAAGCACAGGTCTGAACACGTGACCCCCATCCCCACCCCAATAAACTCCAGTGACCCCCTATCACCTCCAGGATCAAAGTCCTTCATAACCAGGGCTCCTCCTTCCTTACCAATCTTCTTACACTTTATTCCTCCAAAACATACTCTTCCATAATCAAGACACTCCATCTCACTGAGCATTTTCTTTGGCTGTCCCTGTTTTCTGGAATGCTCTCCCTCCTCCGCTCCAGATCCCAAGTCCCAACTAAAATCCCGCCTTCTACAGGAAGCCTTTCCTAACTCCTTCTGCCTCTCCTCTGTTCTTCATGTACCCTGTATATTGATTACCCTGCATACATTGGTTTGCATGTTGTCTTCCCCACTAGATTGTGAGCTCCTTCAGGGCAGGGGCTGTCTTTTGCCTTTTTTTTTTGTATCCTCAGGCCTTATCATGGAGTCTGACACACACTGGTAGCGGGGGCTTAATAAATGTTTTTGATTAAATTGATGAAAGGGACTGTTTTGGTGAAACCTTGTAAGACTTGCGTAAACTGATGAAAAGTGAAATGAACAGAATAAGAACAATTTATAAAAAAACAACACTGTAAAAAACAAACTTTTTAAGAATTAAAGTAATGATCAAAGCAATGAATGGTTCCAAAGGATCAATGATGACACATACAACCTATCTCCTGAGAATAAAGGAATGGATTCAGGCTGTAGAGTGAGACATACTGTTCTGGACACGGCCAATGGAAAAATCTGCTTTGCTTGATTATGTCTGTTAGTATAAAAAAAGATTATTTCCCTTCTATTTTTTTTTCAGTGTGTTGGAGGGAGAGAAGTGAATTGGGAGCAAGAAAAAATTCATTTTGCTCATTTTAAAAAAGAAAAATATTTGTTGGCTTGGATTAGTACCAGAGAAGTATGATATCCGGTCCATACATGTGTTTAGAATACTCCACTCCAAATTTTTAGGAGATGGTACAAGGAATTGCCCACTACCCTGCCTCCCCTCCTTCCATTCTTAAATCTTTGCCACTCTCTCCATGAAAGGTATATTTGTGTACATGTTATAACCAAAATAATTTAATTCTTTTAGAGGAGGGAATTTTTCATTTGGCCTTTAAATATTTCTCCATCACCTTGCTTAGTAAACAACTAATAAATGTCATTGAACTGCATTTCATGGCAGATACTCTTCACTTTTCTATTCAATAGTAAGGGAGAGGGGCGGCCAGGTAGCACAGTGAGTAAGAGCACCGGCCCCAGAGTTGGGATGACTTGGGATCAAATCCAGGCTCAGACACTTATCACCCACCCAGAAACACCTTGGCTGTATAACCTTGAGCAAGCTACTTAACCCCAATTGCTTAGGGGCCGCCAGGTGGCTCAGTGAGTGCGAGCACCAGCCCCAGAGCAGGGATAACCTAAGATCGAATCTGGGCTCAGATACTTACCACCACACCCAGAAATAACTGGCCGTGTAACCTTGAGCAAGTTACTTAACCCCAATTGCTTTAAAAAAATTTTTTTTAAATATTTAGGGAGATAATATATTGAAGCAATTGGCAACAAGTTTCTTGTCCTATGGAGTATTTTGCAAAGATTAGGTAGGATCTTCAAAACAGCTGACAAATAGTTATTTTTAAAAAATCATATAACTGTAAAATTTCAACAAGCTGGCAAAAGGCAGAAGAAAATTTAAGTCTAAAATGTGCAAATCCTGGGCTTGGATACAGACCATTCTTTTCAACAGTCATATAAAATGTATACTTGTCTATACTAGTAGAAACAATGGCTATATGACACCAAGGAGATCTCTCAGTCTTGGAAGAAGCACTTTTGTTCACACAATGAATTGGCTGCTGAAATCATATTTGAATTAAATTTTTGTGATGAAAAACCAGAGAAATTTACTACAAATTTTACCTTGAGTACTTTGCTAAATAAAACCTTTTTGCAGATCCTCTGTCACTTTCCTATTCCAGGACAGATGTCTATCTCATCAATCCCACTCTAAGAAGCTTCTATAGACTCTCTGACACTCTCCGGAATCTCATCTCATTGAATTTCAGCCAGGTATAGAATACCTCCCTTAAAACTTTCCTACTAGTCTTACTAGATTTTCCTCTTGAACACCAGTGGGTTATGGTCTAGCAATGAATAAAACACTCCTAGGCACTGACCTACAAGATTTTAAGAACACACACATACACAAAAGATTCTAAGATAGAACTAAGCCTGGCAAGAAGTAATGAAGTGCTCAAGTAGAGCCAGAAATCAGGTGAGCCAGAAGCTTCACTGTATGGTCAGGCAATGACCACCAATAGCTAGCTTTATTTCAGCTGGGTAGTGCCCCTAGACTCCGGGCAGATTCCAAAGCTAAGCCAAGAGACTGTTTCCAGCATGACACTACCTTAGGAAGTCTGTTCTGGACTAGCAATCTGGAGGATTCCCAGGAGAGCAGATCAATTCTAGGGCTTTTGGAAATCTGTCTGTACCCTCTCCATGATGCACAATTGCCATCCTACAAGGTGTTTACAATTATTACACACCTAGTGTTTCTTCTTGGAAACTGATTTCTAACCCAACACAATACTATTGAGATAACACGTCAAGGCTTACAAAGACATATCTATTTGTGATCTCATTTAGTCCTCACCACTACCCTATGAAATATCATCTTTGTATATGGATGAGAAAATCAAGGTTCCAAGAAGTGATATGTACAAGGTCACCCCACTTGCAGACAGTCTCTTCTAATCCTAAGTGCATCACTATTCCACCACACCAGGCTGCCAACCTTATTATTCTTAAACAAGAATTTGGTTTACTTCATTTCCTGTAATTCTACAGACTCATTTAACATGATTTGTTAAGGCTCAGTAGGAGAATAATTTGCTAGGGGATTTGGTCATAATGTGAACTATATAGTGTCCCCTTTGTAGTCTTTTCTGAATGGTCACCTAGATGAAAATCTACATTCCAAAATCAATTGTGAGCCCAAGCTATCCTGAGCTTGTATCCTGTTAGGCAAAGTTTCTGCTGGACTATGTGTACCTACCACAAAGTCCTAGGGGATAGCAAAGTGCTGTCTGTGCATGAAGCAGCCCTTGATAAATACCAATTTGACTTAGTTGGGGCTTATCCAAAAAGCAATATGGCAAATCTGCTTCAATGCCCTCTCAGGGACAACAAAATTGCCATCCTATAATTCATTCCCTACAAGAAGTATTTGTAACAGCTGCCTGGGTTCACATAACTAACACAAATAGGACATTTCTTCTTGTACACTGATTCTGAGAATAGCAATTTAATATATTAAATCTTATTCCTTCAAGGCAGTACTCCCAAATCCATGCCTCCAAATGGTTTTCTGCGGAGAAAATTGAGGGATGGGAAAAATAAGATTGAACATATCTGAGATAATATTCTCATACAGTTGTTTCCCTTCATGTACAAGGGAAGAAGTAAACCAAAATGCATCTCTATCCATCAATGATGAAAACAGGCTCTTCCAGACTGTCAATGATGGACGCACTGAATGACAGATTAAAAGTTACTTAAGTCCGTGGATCCTACAAAATGGGCTTTTCATTTAAGCTATTCTAACAGCAAAATCTACAAACTATATTAAAAAAATGAAACAGACACATAAACCCAACTACTCTCCTCAATGAGGCCTGGTTAAGTTGTAAGAGGTGGATGTCATCCTGCAAAATTTATTAATCAAACATTACAACAGCTCACCCAGGTAAGGTGTCATACTTTGAAAACAAAGCATTAAGAGTATCTCTGTAAACATGATATCCAATTAAATAGTATCAGGTGAAGATATTTTAATCCCATAAATTTGCTTCCTTTCATTTCCCATAATATTGTAAGCTCATTTATCAGATGACATAATGAGAGGGCTCACAGTTAAAACATGTAATAATGATCAGATCAGCGTAACCATAGAGTCCTTTCTTGAGCATTTCATTATTTATTCTGATAAAGTCAGAGGAACCAGGGAAAAGGTCATATATAACTGTCAGGCAGATATGGGATTCTTAAAAAGTTTTCCTGTTGTTCTTCATGGACAACAGGTCAGCACTGCTATATGTTCTCAGTCAGTGTTTATAAACCTCTGAACACTGGGTAATATGCAACACCTATCATCTGTGATGGAGCGTGTCCCCGTAGGGGAAAAGATAAAAATCCCAAATCCTCTGCAAAAGGATTCATTAATGGTTGAGTGAATGTAGCTCAGACCTGTACCTGGGGAGGCTGCCTAGTGTAATTTGTGCACTGTGATGGGTTTTAGGGTTATTTGAACACAAGAACTGGAGATCCTAGTTTAAATGAAACCCAGTAGGTCAACTGAATGGGATGTTTGTTTTCTGATTTCTGGAGGAAACGCTGGCTTCTTTTCTAACCCTCTGAGAAAGGCGTTCAGACTATTTTTGTTGGGATGATTCTTCCTCATCCAAATCCTCCTCTTGGGGGTGCCGTGGCTGGGGTAGCTCTTCCTCCTCGGTGCCTTGTCTCTCTCTCTCTGCGTCAATCCATTTCTGCGGAGTGATCATTTTTTTAGGTCCATGGGGAGGTGGACCAATCAAGGCCTCAATGTCCTCATAGTTTATCACTTCCTTCTCCAACAAGGCATTAGCCAACTAGAAAGAACAAATATACCAGTGTATAAGCACTGAGAGCAGACTCAAAGATATAGACAAGAGCCTTTTGAGATCAGAATATCAATGAATGAAAGAGAAAACCATTCAACAGAATATCCATGCAGGCTAACAAACTTCAGAGTAAACCCTCTCTCAGCCTTCCCAGGGTCCAGGAAATGAAGCTCAAAAGAGTATTTCTATGAGTAGTATATATCAAGCCCTAGGACAAATCATTTTCCCATGGAAGCAGTGACAAGAATGCAGGCTGGGAGACAGAAGAAGGATACATCTTGAGAATGATATGCCACCTCCCTAACTTAATTTCTCATTTTCTAGAAGCAAACTTTTTTACTGTTAGGTAGATGGGTTTTAGGATACACACATTTACATATATACACACATAAATATCTATATCTATCTAGCTATCTATTAAAAAAAAACCCTCGGTGGAGCTGTGGAATGGGAAGGGCACTGACATCAAGGGATGACGGTAACATCCCACAATAAGTGGAAGAGGAAAGGAGAAAGTCATCTCTGACACTCGATGTGGTATAAATTTCAAGTGTGTAGAGGTTTAAAATAAGACATGGAGGTAACTGCAAAGCAAAGTTAACAGGACTAGCTCTATGGCTCCAGAACCCAAGTGCAAAGAATGCCACCAAATAACACATTCCTTGTTTCTGGTTAGCTAAGTCTGAAATCTGACAAATATTTACTGAGTACTTATTACCTATAAAGCACAGAGCTAGGCACCATGGGGTATTCAACAAAAAATAAGACATGGTCCACACCTTCAAGTAACATAAAGGGGGAAATAAAAGACAAATAACTCTAAGTATGGGTAAAATGTGATAACTACTATAGAAAGAATAAACAAAGTGTTATGGAAACATAGAACAAAAAGGGACTATTTTCCACATGGGAAAGGAGGCATATATGATGGGATTTGAATGGCAGGATTTTAACAGATAAGGGTGAATGAAACAGCATGAGCAAGGAACAGAGGTAGGAAAATTTGGGTTTCAATAACTTCATGTAATGAAGTTTGGTTGAAATACAGTATACGTGAAGAAAAACAGTGCAAGTGAAGGCTAGGAAGTCAGGGTTTGGGCCAGAAGGGCTTTTCCACCACAACTCTATGATGATGGGATTTCCATCATCTACCCAACAAATCTCTGTTCTGCAGCCACCAGAGGCCCCTTATTTATGGAGCTATCAGGTAGGGAAAAATGGTTAAACTGTGACTTGTCTATGTGCTGCCAAGCTAAAAGATGGGGCCACAGGTTCAAGCAATAGATAAACTAGAAATACTTTAGGATGGTTCTTAAAAACAGATTATAGGAGTTAGGTGGTGTGCCAAACTGTAATCTTCTTGTTCCTCAGCTTTCCTAGCTCCTGCTGTAGGGATTAATTTGTGTCTACTTTCAATCTATTCTCAGAAAACATCCTATTCCTTATAGCTTTACTTTCAGTAACGTGAGAAAGCTAAGGAGCTGGGGAGTCCCCATTGAGGATTCTCAAAGGAGACAAGAATGAAGAAATGGAACTGTCATTTCACTTGATTCTGCAATCCTCAAAAAGAGAATCAATAGTTGTGACCTGGCAGAGCTATTTGAAGGGCTTCGCATAGCAATAAACTTAAAACTCACAAAAAAGTAAAGAGCTATCAAAAAGAAGAGATGTAATTTGGACTGCTTTTCCAGCTAGGAGCTTTATCACAGAGAAAAAAAACTCACAGAACATAGGCTCACAGACTTGGAGCTAGAAGGGATTTCAGTCAGTCAGTAAATACTCATTAGGCAAGCACTATCTGCCAGTCACCGTGCAAAGCACTGGGGATACAGAGAAAGGCAAAAAGGCTTTTAGTCTAATCCCTACCTCTTATATTTTATACATGAGGAAACTGAGGCCACTTGAAGGAACTTTCGTAAGATCACAAATCACCTCAGCACAGACAAGATCTGAGCCCAATTCCCTGCTCCTCCGATCTTTCTCTTGGCCCACCCTCCACCTGTGGGAACAGTAATCACCCTGACACAACAATTACTGGAAAAGACATGCCAATCAATCCCCCTATGACTCCACTCACTACCCTGTGACTTCCTAGACCAAAACAGGCTTCTCTGACCAAAACTTACCAACATGTATTGCTTTCCTGTCAGGAGACAAGCTCACTAAGGATCGGGCCAGCTTTGCTTTTTGATCTTTGTATCCCCAGACTCAGCACAGCGCACGGCACATAGTAAAATCCTTAACAATGCTTTTTCATTCGTTCATTTATTAATTCAAAGGCCTGCCTCCCCTGGAAGACATAGTGAAAGTCTTGGAACAATTGAGAGATGCCAATATGGGGAATTTCTGAAAATCAGAGTGGCTTCTGGGAAATCATCCATATCCCCTATAGCCTCCTAGCTAGCATGGAGTTGAAACCCATGTATGCTCACTGCCAAGAGAGCAGAGAATGGAAAAACCTCACTACTGTCTTGGGAAGAAAGCTGTGGATATCTCTAAAGGTTATGCAAAGTCTTTCTCCTTTTCACAAGAAAAATCACAGGGATAGGAACTAGGAGTTGTGGCTGCAAGACCCAGCTCTATGGTAAAAGAGAGTCAGTCCTCTAGCCACACACTTAAACTCAGTCCCTCCTACTTCTACCCAGATGACTGCCAAATTGATACTTTTATCCAAAATTTTTTGACAAATCATTTCCACATGGATGTCACACTGGCACTTCAAACTTGGTATGTCCATAACTGCATTATCTTTTTTCTAAATATCCTTTTGATGTCACCTTTTCTGTCAAGGGTACCCACCTGCCCAGTCAACCCATGATTGAAAACCTGGTGTCCTCCCTGAACTCATGTATGAGCAACAGCCCAACCCTATCACTTCTGCCACAACAAAATCTTTGGTATCTGGCCTCTCCCTTTTATTTTATTTTATTTTTTTAAAGCAATCAAGGTTAAGTAATTTGCTCAAGGTTACACAGCCAGTTATTTCTGGGTGTGGTGCTGAGTATCTCAGCCCAGATTTGATACAGGTCATCCCAACACTGGAGCCGGTGCTCTTACTCGCTGAGCCACCTGGTGGCCCCTAAGCAATTGGGGTTAAGTAACTTGCTCAAGGTTACATGGCCAGGTGTTTCTGGGTGGGTGCTAAGTGTCTGAGCCCAGGATTCGATCCCAGGTCATCCTGACACTGGAGCCGGTGCTCTTACTCGCTGTGCTACCTGGCCACCCCTCTCCCTTTTATTTTTACTACCACCCTGGAGCACAGGTGGTGATGACCAGCCTCCCTTCTTAGAGTATTCTGAGAATTTGCCAATGGGTCTTCCCACATATTTAATCTCTGCTCTTTTAACTTCACTGTTACACTACTCTCAGACTTCTCAAAAATCTTTAGTGAATCCCCCTTGCCTAACAAGTCAATTTGTAAAGTGTAACATTTGTCCTTTGTAAAGTGTAATATTCAAGGCCCTCCTCGATCTGATACCATCCTGACTTTCCAGCATGAGCTCCTGGGGCTCTCCCAGGCCAACAGACTCATCTCTGTCCCCTGAACACATTGCCCTTTCCTGCTCTGTGTCCGTGCACAATCCAATGCCAGGAATGTCCTTCACTTGCTGAATTCCTACTCCATTAAGACACCATTTCCTATGCAGCTCCTTTGTGAAGCTGATCAAATCCACTGCCTTTGCTACTCTGCCTTTTAGCCCATGTGGAGTTATCTTCTCCCCCATGAGGCTAAGCTACATGAAGGCAGAGCCTGTGTTTTAGGTAGCCCCCAGCACAGTCTTTAGCAAATATCTGCTAATTCTGAACTACCTAATAATCAGTGGCTCCCAAAGTGTCCTAGTGAAGCAGGGAGGTCCTAGGCTTATGATCACAGAATTTCCATGACCACCTGATATCACCCACACCTAAGAAGAATCACCCTATGCCGAAAGAGAGGCTCATCCAGCCTTTCCCTGAAGAATTTAAACAAGGGGAGGAGACCCATGACCTTCCCAAATAGCCCACTGTGCTTTTGGAGCGCTCTGAAGTCAGATGACTCGGGTTTAAACCCTGCCTCTGAGCCTTACACTGCTGCTGTGACCTTGGCAAAGTCATTTGATGCTCCCAGGCGTTTTTCCTCACCTGTAAAAGGAGGGGCTGGATAGATGGCCAGGTTGCACTCTAGGATTCTCTTATATGCCCATCCAAGATATTCTGGACACTGAAATGTTCTCTTCTGAAGCCTATTCCAATAACAGGAAGTAAAGAGAAACAGCCAGAGATCGCTTCTCTTCTAGGACTTCTCACTGCTCAGAAAGGTTTCAGCAAATGCTGATTCTAACTTAGCTTGGCTTTGATCCCTCCCATGCAGGCCCAGCAGTCCCAGATGGGTGTGTGAATGTCTGTTTACTTAGTTACCTAGCAGCAACAGCTTTGGGCAGACCAAGTTATATAATTCTACATGTGATGACCTGAGGGATGGGAGGGGTCACCAGGAGGCTTCAGAGACAAACAAATGCACTAAATAAATACCACTAACCTCCTAGGTTTTTTCTGCTTTTATTTTTAAAATCAGAATCCAATTGCTGCCTTCTCTCTAGACCAACCTTACACAAATCAGCCAGCCACACAAAGGCTGAGAACTATGGTGATAGATTTGCAGTGAATCCTATATTCTCCTACCATAATTTTTGGGATCTTCATGTGGGTTAAGCTTTTGGGTGGAGCTTGAGACTGAACAGAGTTCTTCCCCTTTGTAAAGATAACATAGGGTTAATATAGAAAAAGTGGCTTCTTTATTAATAGGCTCTGACCCAGTAACATGCAATTTCCTTAGCTCTAAGTGCTACCAGGACAGCCAAACAATACTTGTAGGTACTACTAAGACATGAGAAGGAAAAAAGAAGAGCAAAGCAGATTAAAGAGGAAGATGGCTGAAGAGAAGAAGCAGAAAGTACACTTGGTGGAGAGGGATAACCCCAAACTCAATGGGCCACAGGTGCTTTCCCCTTTCCTTGCCTCTGGCTCTAACTGGCCCAGACCCCAGAATGAGAGCACAAAACACCTGACGCTTACCGAATGCAGCTTGGCTTGGTTTTCCTGCAGTACCTTCTCTGTGTGCCTGTATGCTTTAGCCACCAGCAGTTTTGCTTCCTGTAGGAAAAGGAGGAAAAATATTCCTATGAGGAGAAGCTACTATGGACAACTGCAATTTCTAATTCCAGTTTCTTTCTTTAAAAAAAAAAAACAAAAACTTTAATTTGGGCAATTCACTTTAATCTTCTGGGCTACAGTTTCCTAATCAGTAAAACAGTAAGATTAGATTAAGTGAATTCTTAAGATCCCACACCAAGCTTTAACTTCTATAAGCAAGCACCTAAGGCAGTTCCTTTCCTCTCTCCCTTGATTCCTCTGGAATCAAGCCCCTCATTCAAAGCTCGCTAAGGTGCAGGAACAGCCTCCTTCCATAAACAAAGCTAAGCAACAGGAAAAGGTTTGGTCCTCTCTACTCTGTGCTCTTTAATGCTAAAGGTTGTTCAGCTCCCTGTTAGGACTCTGGGCTCCTTCCCTTTGGCTCCTCACTATTTCCCAAGGTCATGGTGTCCCATTTTCCTAGCTCCCTGATCCAAAGGTAATTTTAAACCTGGCAACACATTCAAAAATAATAAGGCCCAGGCAAAGTGGACAGCAGCGTAAACTAGTTCCTAGTGCTGAAGAACTCTTAGAAAAATAAATTTTTTACTTCCCAATGCTGGCTAGGGAGGAGGAAGGGGAACTACTTTTTGTGGTCTCACAAAAAACACATCAGCCTGATCTGCATCATGGGAAGGCTATATTTTAGGAGGAGAGACGGAACTATAGTTTTTGGAATTGATGCTGGTCCTCAATCTGGAAAGGAACAAGGTAAAAACCAATCAACAAAAAGGTGGGTGACACTGAGCTAATTTTATCTTCTTGTCAAGTGTTGAAGGAGCTATTTTCATTATTAACTCTATTTGGAGTGAATTCACAGTCCTAAGTTTTTTCAGGTGGCTGCTAATTTTATTTTTTGGGGGGGAGAGGGGTATATGTTCTTTATAGACAAAAAGCTATCTATCACACGGAGAAAATGATCAAGGATTAATGATTCTGTGGAATGTCCTTTGAAGAAAGGGCTAGAGTATGGGAGAAGGTAGGCTTTACTATCTCTTACTATCACTGAGGAAATGACCTTGGCTAAGAGAAATTCAGCAGATGCTTGACATACAGAGGTATTTTAGTCAAAGTGCCATTGCCTGCTGCATCTCATATCACAAGGAACTCCCAAATCTTAAAATTCAATATATTCCATTTGTCAAATCTTTCCCATATAGAAACGAAACACAAGATGAATAAAGGAACAGATAATCAATCATCTCAGCATTTCTCACATATGGTTCATTTAATTTTATCCTGAAAGACTGACAATGTACTGCTAGGTACTGGATTATCTCAATAGTTATCAGTTCTATAGAGTGGTTATTTTCTGTTACCTTGATACTCAGAATTTGTGTCTATGGCATGGGCTAGACTGGTTGTATAAACCCTGCAGTCTTTCCATAAACAAATCTTTAGTGTCCTGAGTGTAAGTCTGGCTGGCTGTGACAAAGGAGCAAGAAAGGAGGCATGGTGCTGATGTGCTTTATACTAAATATTCATCTGCCCACTTAAGTGACAAAAGAGAGTAAATTGATTATTTTCCACTTATCTCAAAATAAAACAAAAAACAAATACTAGAAGGAAACCTTCTAAGGATGGACAGTTATACCAGGCTGAGGGTTAGAATTTAGTGTACTAAGGTCTTTAGCAATGACAATCAATTTTTTTCAAAGATGAGTAAAAACATTAAGATGTGAAAAACTAGAGTCAAGAGAAATGGTGGGTAATACTGAATGGTGAGAAACCCTGAAAAGCTATGAAAGTCTTATGAAGACAAAGAGAAGAAGTGGTGAGCTCTTACACACTTCCCTCTCTGTTTTCCAGGACAACAAGTTTTAGATCGTTGGAAATGAGGAAATCAGAGCTGCTCATATTGATGAGGACACCAGCATCTGGGGCTTAGCCCCAGTCACCTTGGATTCCCTTGCTAGGGAATTTGCAAATTCAATTTCAGTAATTAAATATCTGTGATGCTGGCAGTTAGTCACCTTTGTATACTTACATGATCCATCATTTGTTGAAGCCCTTGGCTAAAGGGTCGCCTTCCTACGCCCGATGTGCTCTCCTGCTGCTCAGGGAAGGAAACAGGGCCAATGCTTGGCACCATCCCAAACTGCTTCACCATGGAATAGGCTATTTTAGTGACTTTCTTTAGATCATCCTGTGCCCCTAAATAATAAGAATCAAAAGAAATAAAAGTTTATAATGTTGGTCAATTTAACGGATTTCTCTTGTTAAGCCTTCATTTTGAGCACAAACATGAGTCTGACAACAAAATTTAAGACCTTCTCTATGTTATCAAAGATTATAGTGATAGATAATAGGATATAAGTCAAATGGCACTTTTTCCTGATCATCTTACTTCCCCATTAAAAACAAACCAACTAGTTCTATACTTAATTCTATTCTATAAACAACAGGAAAATGTAACTCTTATTATCCTAGTGTTATTAAAATCAAGCATTAGATAAATGAACAATAATTATGAATATGCACTTATATGGCCATGAAGAGTTTCTTTCACCCCATCAGTTTCATTAGATTCACAACATTTGTTAAAAAAACATTCAAGGTAATGCTGTTTTGTGAATTTAGATTAAAATTCAGTACTTCAAATTTCCACATAGTGGCAATATCACCATCAATTTAAACCAGGTGAGTATTTCACAGCTGAACCCCTGAAGGTGTACTTGTTTGGGTTTGTGTTCTAATGCCCCTAAAAGCATTCATTAACCTCCTATAGGCTCTTAACTAATATTTCTAAAAGCACCTGTACTCAGTACTAAACCAATCTGAATTTTTCGAGTACTTAAATACATGTTAATTTCAACTAGACTAAAAATGCCTAGCTAAGATTTTTACTGGGGTTCTCCTCACCTACTCTTCTCCAAACAAGGTGCTAATGTTGAGGCTTATGAAGGCTCCATCCCAACCAAGTGGACGTGAATAAGTTATTTGGCCTCTTTCTTACTCTCAAGAATAGACGCAATCTCCACAGCAGATAGTGACTTGGTAATGTGGAACTGCTTTTATTGAAATATGTGAACCCAAAATTCTCAAATACCAAAATTAACTACAGATACAGAATATGCAGAAAACAAAAATAAATACACTTTAACTTTAAATTTAAAAAAATTTGATTTTCCTAGCTCCACATCTCTTTTGGTTATATCTACTCTTTTCAGCACATGAATGGGATATTCCAAGAAACAGTCTAATTTATTCCAAATTGTTTTACCCTATTCAAGGCCACCGACTCTGAAAGAAGACAATCTGGCTTTGAAGTTGCTCCTGTAAAAGGATATTATCATAATGTACCTGATGGTAAGAAACTCTTCACTAATTCACCTAAGAGCTAGCTTCTCACCTGAAGTAACCTTATTAAAAGAAATGGCTTCAGACACTCGGCCTCCCAAAGCCATGCACATCCGCTCAAATAGCTGCTCCTTAGTAAAGAGATATTGGTCTTTGGGGAGGATCTGAGAAAATCCCAGGGCAGCATTTGTCCGTGGGGCTATCGAGACCTGCAAAATGTCAAAATGGACCTCAAATTTCACAAACAGAATGGAGACTTTTAAAAAACACAAAAGCAGCAATCTGAGAGGAAGTAATGCAAGACTAATGCTATTTTTAATCTCAGGCTTCCAAAGAAGTTAAAACATATATCTAAGACAATTCCAAAAGACTCATGATGGAAAATGCTATACACATCCAGAGAAAGAACTATGGAGTCTAAATACAGATCAAAACATACTATTTTCACCTTTGTTGTTTTTCTTTCTCTAGGTTTTTCCCTTTTGTTCTGATTCTTCTCTGACAGCATGACTAATGTGGAAATATGTTTAATACGACAGCACATGTATAAACAATATCAGATTGCTTGCTGTGTTGGGGAGGGGGAGGGAAGCAAAGAATGGAGAAAAAACTTTGGAACTCAAAATCTTATAAAAATGAATGTTGAAAACTTTCTTTACACGTAATTGGAAAAAATACTATTAAAAAATAAAAAAGGGGGTGGGAAATACTAGGGAAGATATAGCTAAAGTGCTACAGGGGAAACAAGGCAGCTTAAGTGAAATGTTTATGGCTCTAATTTTTAATAATTCTAGCTTATCTATCCTTTATAACTTCTCAAAATCTAGATCTTCCATTGAAAAGGCATTTCCACAAAAAAAAGAAGTTAAAACATACACACCAAACTAATCTTAACAATATGAATAGAATTCTAATATTGAAGTTCACAGAATTAAAATGGGATTTTCAGTTTATAGTCATTGCAATAGTTTTGTGGCTGAGGGTATTTTGGAGCATGCAAAGTGCCAAAGAAAATATTACACAACAATGTCAATTACTAATCAATGAGGAGAAAGACAATACTTTGTAGTGGGGCAATTTATAACACAAACCCTATATTAATCCACTGCTCCCTTAACTCGCTAAAGATAAACAAGGAGAACAGAGCCTATGAGGTCACAACAAGTACCCCTGATTAGATTATTTTCTAAATCATCCTACAAACTGGAACTTCTCTTAAATGCAAGAGGAAATGAATGACCCTGTACCTGTCTGGATCTGGATCTGTATTAGGGTCCTGTATCTGTCCCTAACAGAAGATTAGACTCTGATCCAATTGAAAATCATGCAAGATTATTATAAATGGTAGTTCTGTACACTCCTCCCCACCCTAGCTGTAGTACTTCAGAATTTGATGACTAGGTATGGGTTCCTCCTATCCATACCTGTCATCAGTTCACTGACTTCCATCAAAACCTTTCTTAGTCTTTCCAGATATAAAAATCTCAATAGTTGCAGTTTTCTTGACCCCCTGTGGTAATGTGTAGTTTTCTTCGAGTACATAGATACACAATGTTCTAGATGCTGGCATGCAATAATGACCACCATCATAAACATTTATTTTAGACTACAACTGTGATTTCCTTGGCATAAGGAATTCCTGATGAGGAAACAGCCCCTACCACTGCTGGCTGGCAACTTTTCTCCAACTGAGAGTCTCAGAGCATTTCCAGGGGCACCGAGGGGTTCAATGACATGCCCAGGGTCACAGAGCCCATTTGTGTGAAAGGTGGAACTTGAAGCCAAGCCTTCTTGCTTCTGAGTCTGGGTTCCTAACATATATAAGGGATAACATTTCTACAGTCCTGGAAAGTCTGTAAAGTACTTTATATATATTCTCAGATTTGAACCTCACAAGTGGGCTGGAAGGGCTATGTGCTACAGAAACTGTCACTCCAAGGTTAAACAGGAATAACCTGAGGCAGAGTGAGGTGAAGTCATCACATAGCTCCTAAGAGCCAGAATACAGGGTTTCTTGAATCTAAGTCTAGCTCTCTATCGACTAGGATACACTTTCTTTCAAACAATCAACAAATAATTATTAAGCACTTACTATATGCCAGGTACTATGCTAGGCACTAGGGATACAAATGTTAAAAAGTAAGAGGCTCCATCCTTAAAGAGGGAAGGAGTGAGGTAGGGAAGGAGGGAGAGGGAGAGAGAGAGCTGCAAGGGCAGATGTAGGAAGACTATAGGAAAAGATGAGGGCACGGACCCCAGTCACTGTGGTGCGAATAGAGAGTGGATAGATACAAGAGGAGTTGGCGCCAATCAGCCGAGAGAAGGAGATGAATGAAGGGCCAAGCATCAAGGATGGTGTGAGTTTCAAACCCAAGAGAGGACAAGTTTTGAGCCATCAGCAGTTTTACCTTCATCACTGCCTCAGTGTGCTCCAACAGCCAGCCAACCAAAGCATGGCCTGACTCATGAAACGCCACAATCCTCAGTTCTTCCTTGGACAGAATCTTGCTTTTTTTGGCAGTACCTAAGGAAGCACCAAAGATTTTAGAGATTTTAGATGTCATGCAAAAGTAAAAGTCTTGGCAATACCTAAGTGAAATCTGCCAGCACTGTCCTGGCTCACAGGCCCTGCTATTTCTGCCTTGTGTAATATAAGAAGTGAGGTACCCATTATTCAATTTCTCTGGTCATGTCTTGTCCTTCCAGACCAATCACCCACAACTTCTGCCCACTTAAAAAAGGACAAAATAGGGTAAGATGTGGTTAGAGAGAAATATTTTTCTGTTACAACTTTTATATTATTTAATGTCATTAAAAGGAATTCTGGAGGAACAGATCTAGAACTTACAAGATGGTAAGGACCTCAGGGATCACTAAGCCCTTTACCTTCCTTTTACCCATATAGTCTCTGGTTGATAGACAGGAAGTAATTTGGCCCAGGTCCCCACACTGGGCAGAGGTGCAGGCCTGGACCAAGAATGTGGCCCCTTGGGCTGCAGGCCCTCTTTTTTTCCATTCATTGAATCATATTGCCTAAGAGGCTCAAAACTTCCTAAAGAAGAACATGCTATGCTATTTTTCAAATACATTTTAAAATCTCCTTTAAGATATCTAGAGTAAAAGCAGATGAGATTTAAGTTCAGAAGAGTTGATTATCACACTGCTACATGTGTCTATTGGATATTTTAAGAAGTGCCCATTAAGGTTGGGTCTGAAAGAATTTATAGCATTATAATATAACTTGGCATTTGGATGTAACAGATGGAAAGCATACTTCTCTTCAAATATGGGTCACAGTTTCAGATTAGATTTAATTATACGTAGCACATAAGTATGTGATGATTTATGAACTTCTATCATGAAAAAGTTTGTTCTAGGCCTATAGCATAAAAACAATGTGGAAAAAAAGTCAATATAAAAGTTTTTAAAATAGATGGGAGAATGTCTAAGAAGCTCCTCCAACTTAAATGGCATCTTTAGATACAAGCTGTAGGAGAAAAGAGCATAGGCACAGAATCATTAAATCTGGATGCTACTTCTTGGCCCTGGTGTGTGACTTTGGGCAGGTAATCACACTTGACCTTAATTTCTTCATTCAAAAAAAGTGGAATATACCACTCATCACTCTGGTTACCTTACAAAACTATTATATCAAATATGGTAACAAAACCAAAAGCATTTTGAAAACTGTGGAGCATAAAATATAAAAAAAGAGAAAAAAAAGAAAATGCTATCCACATTCAGAAAATGAACCATGTAGTCTGAATGCAGATCGAAGCATATTATTAACTCCCTTTTTTTTGGTTTGTTCTTTCTTGTGGTTTCTCCTATTGGTTCTAATTCTTGACAATATGACTGTGAAAATAGGTTTAATATGAAATGTATATGTAAAGCCCATATCAAATTACACACCATCTTGGGGTGGGGGGAGGGGAGAGATGGAGAGAAAATGTGGACTTCAAAATCTTATGGAACTGAATGTTGAAAAATAAAAATGGATAAATTAAAAAAAAGGAAAACTGTGAAACATGATACAGATTTAAGGTAGCATTGACATTATTATTCTGAACTAGTATGGTAAACCTAGTCCTCAACTTTGTGCATTTTGCTGCTGTGGATGCACTGGAAAAAAACAAAACTGTCTTCTAAATAAAGCAGTTATCATCATCTTCTGCTGTCCCCCTTTCTCCTTTTGGGAAAGCACAGCATCAGCAGCCAGAAGTCAGTCCTGCACTTGGGAGACCTCATGGAGTCTTTGTTATAAAGCACCAGAAGTTCATCTTCTTTCTTTGGTTTAGTTTTTGTTTGGAACTAAGGATTTCACTGGCAGAGAAAAGGAGAAAACCTTCCACTACCAATGCAGGTCAGTAACTGGTATGGTAAAGAACTGAAAGGTTAAGGAGGGGTCCCAAGGTCAAGTCTCACAGCTCATATCTGAGAGATGGGGAAAAGGAAAGTAAGTCACTCAGTTTGAGGTGGGACCTCCATCAATTACACTTTTAAAAAATTCATCTTAGGTCAACCAAAAAGAGATGGAACCCCTTCTTGCTATTCACAAGAACTTTTCCATTTTTTTGCATAAAATTCTGTTTGATCTCCCAGTCAAACTGATTTGTCCTTTATTAAAAATTAAGGTCAAGTCAAATAGGAATTTCAAAGAGATATGTTTCTTAATGTGGATCTTCTACAAGATGAAGTTTCCACAGGGATATTTAACATGAGCCTTGGTTGGCTATAATGTTTCTTATTTATCTGGCTAAAGGTGACTCCCCAGAGTAAGGCAAGTTCCAAAATTAACAACAACGAAAAAGAAAATTAGCATTCCCAATATGAATTAGATCTACTTCTGTAGTCAGAAGACTACAAGGTAATGATAAGGGAGAGGACAACAGTCTAAAAATTCCATCTTGACAATATAAACCTCAAAACCTTAATGTTGTTATTTGAATTTACTTGGTTAAAAAAGTCAAATCCTTTCTAATGACTTATAAATAATTATTGTGTGTTTTAGTCTACAGATGACTACTGATTCTCTTAATTAATGGAAAGAAATGCCAATGGCTAGTCAAAAACAAGTATATATTTATTAAGTGCCTGCTATGTGTAAGTCCCTGAGGATACAAAAAAAAGACGAAATAATCTCTGCCTTCAAGGGCCTTGCAAAGGTATAAATTCATATACAAAGAAGTAAAATAAAAGGTGGTTTCAGGAAGGACAGAACCCTAGCAATTGGGAGGAAGAAGGGCAGGCTACAAGGCAAAAATGATCCCTGATCTGAACCTCAAAGAGCACTGATGATTTTGAGAGGCAGAAGTGAAAAGAGAGTTCATTTCAAGGTTCACAATTTATAGCCAAAGGGTCAAATCTAGTCCTTCTGTTTAAAAAAATAAAATGTTATTTAAAAATGTAAAAATCATTCCTGGGGGGAGGAGGGCAATTTTGCCCTTACTTTACCAATCTCTATTCTGATCTCAAATTTCTTGCTGTTTTTGTCCTATTGCTGTTCGTGTCTCTTCTAACCCTAGACTACTCCCACCACCCACGCTCTCTGCTCCTCCTCCTGTGTTGCTCCACTAGGTACTAAGTTATACAACCAGAATCAGGTTCCAACAAACTCATGTTATCTAACCTTTACCTCCACACACACACACTGTCTGGGTGACCTCATTAGTTTCCATGAGCTTCAATTCTCTTCTCTTATGGTTTAGGTCTTACTAATGTGCACCTGACTGTATACAGATGATTTCCATATTGCCAGCTCCCTACTGGACCTTTTAAGCTGGATATTCTGTAGGTATCTCAAAGTCAATATGCCCAAAAGACAATTCATTATATTCCTCCAAAACCCACCCCTTTTCTGAACTTCCCAGAGTACCACGGTCACCAACCTCCTCATCACTCAGGCTCACAACTCTAGCATTATTCTCAACTTAATCCCATATATCCAATCGCTACAAAATCTTGTCATTTCTATCACTACAACACCTCTCACATACATTCTGTTCTCACAACAACCATCCTGGTTTAGGCCCTCATCATCTCTCACATATAATGTTACAATACTGTCTAGGTGGTCTCCTGTCTCTCCCTAATCCATTCTATCCTTCGAAGAGCCTTACACTGATTTTCCTAAAGCATAAGTTTGATTGTATCACCTCCCCTCTACTCCACAAACTCTATAAGCTCCCTATTACCTCTGAGATCAAATATCAACAACTCTGTTTTGGCATTTTACATAAGCATTTATTATTTTTTGAGAATTATTGAGCATTTATTCTGCTTTTAGTTTTGGGGATACAAAAAAGACAAAAAACAGTCCCTGCTCTCATTTTATTCATCACTGCTTTCTACACATTCTAGTCTTGTTTTTCACAGTGACACTCCATCTCCTTTGTCCACACTTTTGCATCAGCTGTCCCTCATGCTCTTTTCTCATCTCGTAGAATCAATCCCTGGTTTCCTTCAAGACTTTACTCAAACACTAACTTCTGAATGAAGTCTTTCCTGGTCCCTTTTCCTCCATGATTAACTTTTCTGTGCTTTGTTTGTTTTCTACGTGGCAGGGCTGAATGGGGATATAGTCCATGAAGCCCATTTGGAGACAGACCTACAGTGGGCCATCCCACTGTCTGAGTGAGCCTGGAGCTTTTCTGGCAACTTCCAGGCAAACATCTGGTTCAAAGCTGAAGCCCCTTACCTCCTCTTCCCCCAGCCCTATGACAGTAGGACAGGAGTGGTGCATTGTGCCAACTAACAAGAGAAACAACCTCCTTTCTGTCTTTCCTTTATTTCCTCTAGAACATCATGCGGTGAACTGTTCTCATGTGGAAGCCAGCACACCTACTGGCTTAGGTGAGCTTGAGACTGGATCTTAAAGGCTGCTACTTCTCCACTATGTTCCTCCCTTGAGTGTGGGTGACTGAAAAGGAATCAAGAGGTGGGTGTCCCAGTAGATCTAGTGACTGTCAGGATTACTGTCCCAATCCACCATACAATCTGTCCAGCCCAATCAGAACGTAGTTTGTTTACAGTTGAGATTTGATTCCTAGTGTTTTGTTTTATTGTCTCATAGGGTTAAGAAGGGAAAAGATCTTGAGTCCATCAGTCAGATGGGACTAGAAGCAGCTGGAATGTTCTGCCACTACACTGTTCTTTGAGAAAAGGATGACAGGAAAGACAATTAGTCCAGGCCCTGGCCTACCTGCCAGAAGACTTGGTCTTGCAGGGAACTGTATGGACAGTGAAAAGCTGAAGTGATGCTCAAATGATGATTTAGCTTTCCCAGAAAATGGTTCAGACTTTGATGTTAAGTCTCAGCCTTTTGGGAGAATATAACAATAATTAGAAGTTAATGCTACTTGCTTAAGTCCCTGTTCACATATATTCATGAATCTGTCATAGCAAATCTTTCTTTTGTATGGAAGAAATAATTAATTGTCCATACATCTAATTTGTATTGGACATTGCATACCTCTGTAGTCCTCTCCTTTTGGGGAGACCCCAGCATGGGCCAAACATAAACTTTAAGTGATTTTTTTTTCCCTGGGGCTTTATGTGAAAGTATAAAAACCCAGAAAAGTAAAGAAAGAACTTAATCCTTCTCTTTTCAAGACTATACCACTCACCAAGACTACACCTGGACTGTTCATTCACAGGTTTGGAACTAAGAGGGAACCTTTAGTGAGGTAGGGAGAGAACAAGCACCCAGAGTCCAGCAACAGGTCTCTGTGCTGTTCCATATATCTATGTGTATGCAATCTCCTCTGTTAGGATGTAAACTCTTTGAGGACAGGACTGTTTCTTTTCTGTTTTTGAATCTCTAGTACCCTGGTACAGTACTTGTCACATAGTAAGCATTTAAAAAATACTTTCTGATTGGTCAAAGAGCTCATGAAGGAATGGTCTGAAACAAGGTTGTAAAGGCAGACTGACAGTCTGGGATGGACTTTAAAATACCAGCTGAGGATTTTGTGGGTAGCCAATGAAGATTTTCCAAGAAGGCAAACATACATGGTAAGGCTTAGGAATACTATTTTGGCAGTGAGATGGAGGGCAGACTAGAGAATGGAAAGCCTGGAAACAGGATGAGCAATCAGGCAAACAGAGTAATGCAAATTACTGTATGAGTAACAAAAGTAAATGGGAGGAAACCAGGGCCATAAACTAGGGGGCAGTGACCATGTGTATAGAAAGAAGGGGGCAAATGCCAAAGATACTACAGAGAAAGAGGCCTGAAAAAAAAACTAGATGTGGGGGTTATAGAAAGGGAAGATGCACAGATGAGTACAGGTTTACTAACCAGGGTGGCTAGGAAGATGGTGGTACCCGTAACTGGAACAGAGAAATTTGCAAAGGGATAGGTTGGGATAAGAAAGAGAAAGAAAAGGGAAGAAAAGATAGTCAATTTTATACCAAACTTGTATTTGAGACGCCATTTTCAGAAATGAGTAGCAGGCAACTGATAGCAGCAAGGAATCCAAATGGTAGATAATTTTTTTAGCACGTATCATTACTTATTTTTTCAGTTCTTGACATATGCATTCACAATAGTTTAAATAAGATAATAAACTGACATTGTGAACAATTCATGGATTGATGAAATCTTAGTGTTAGAAGGATCCTTAGAAGTCATTAGTCAAATTCAGATGCATGAAACCTAAATTACAGCATCTTTTTAAAAATATCCAGTAATAAAGTCACCTATTACATCACAAAACATCCATTTCCATTTTCAGACAACTCTAAAGGTTAGAACCTTTTTCTTTATAATGCTTGCAATCCCATCCATTGGTGCTTATAAGTCTTTGGAAATCCCATGTGATAATTAAGAGTAATTCCTCTAACACATGAAAGTTGTTCAAATATTTGAAGGGAGTAACCAGAAATCTCTCCCAGATCTATACTTCTTCAAGCAACCTTCACAAGGCATGCTTTTGAATTCCCTCCCCATCCTGGTTCCCCTAGTCTGTATGCATTCCAAATTATCAATGACCATCTGAAAACATAACCACCAGAAATAACCATCTTATTCCAAGTATGGTTTAATCACTGGAGAGCAGCATGGAAATAAAGCCTCGCTCATCCTGGACACTACACTTTCATTAATGTAGCCTGGCTTCCTAGGCTAACCACTTCCAGTTCCTTCAACTAATCTTCATACTAGATGTTAGTTCCTTACCTACCTACCCTCGTTGTTCTCTTCTGCACACACTCCTCCTAGCAGAAGACCTCATTCTCAACTACTAAGAAAAGGGACGGCAACTGCTAGGAGATCTCTCTTCTTCTCCCCCACTGAACCTCAGCCATCTGACATCATGCACTACGTCTTAGTCCCCATCCTCTCTTTTAATACAGACTCTGACAAAGAATAAATGAAAAGGCCTTTTTATTAAGCAGAACACGTTCCTAGGTTCTGAGGATAAATGGAGAAGAATAAGGTGGTCTCTGCTCTCAAGGACTTAACACTCTGGTATTATGTATTCTAGGGAGGGGAGGTACACTGCTATTTCTGGGGTGTGGGGGCTTACCTGTTAAAGATGACTCATATCCTATTACACCCTTCCTACCTTCTCCTATCATTTCTAGCATGTTGCCCCTACTATGATCACTCCAAGTGACACCAGTATATTCGCTACTATCTATAAACACACCAGGTCTCCTCCATCCTTAAAAAACCCTCAGTTGACACTAAATCCCCTAAAGCTATATATAATACTATAGCTCTTCTTCCTTTCTCAATTTAACTACTAAAAACACGATTAATATTTGTTACCTCTATTTACTCTCCTCTCACTCATTTCTTAACCCCCTTTAATCTGGCTCATTATGCAAATGAAAGTGCTTTCTCCAAAGTCACCAACAATCTCTGAATTGACAAATTTTACGGCCTTTCTCAGTCCTCATCATTAGTGACCTCCCTTCAGCATCTGACACAAGTGACCACTCTCTCCTTCTGGTTACTCTCTACTTGCTTGGCTTTGATGACACTACTAACTTGCTTCTCCTCCTACAATCTAGCCAGTTCTTCTCAGGCTCCCTTGCTGGCTTTTCATTCATGTCTAGCCCCCAACTGTGGATGTGCCCCAATGCTCTATCTTGGCCCCTTTCCATTTCTCTTCCAACAATTTCTCTTTTGGTGACCTCATTAGCTCCCATGGGTTCAATTAGTTTCTCTACAGAAATGATTCCCAGGTATATATGTCCATCACTAGCCTCTCTCTTGAATTCTATTTCCATATCACCAACTGCCTATTGGATTTTTCAACCTGGATGTCCTACAGGAATTTCAAATTCAACCTAAAACAGAACTCATCATCTATTCCCCATACCTTTCCCCTCTTCTGAACTTCTCTATTTCTGTCAAAGGTGCCACCACCATTCTTCCAATCACCCATATTTATACAACTGTAGTCAACTCTTGTTACCCCATATATTCCAACAGTTATCTTTTGCATCCCTACATTTCTCTACACTCACATGGCTGCCCAACTAGATCAGGCTTTCATCACTTGTCCTGTGAGCTACTGAAATAGCCTAATTCTTCTCTCTTTCTCAAGTCTCTCCTTTCGCCAATCCATTCTCCACACAGCTGCCAAAGTGATATTCCTAAATCACGTGTAAGGTCATGTCACTCCTCCACTCAACATACTCCCCATTTCAATTTATATTCAAAGTTTTAAAAGCAAATGTAAAAATTTGATTTTTACATGCAACTAGGAAATCAAATATACAGGTAATGGGATAGAGAAATCTATCTTGTCCTAGAACAAAATAAGGGGAAAGGGAATAAGAAGAGGGACATGACAGAAAGGAGGGCAGACTGGGGGAAGGGGTAATTAGAATGCATTTCATTTTGGGGTGGGGGGAGGGGAGAGATAGGGAGAAAATTCAGAACTCAAAATCTTGTGGAAATGAATGTTGAAAACTAAAAATAAGTAAGTTATTTTTTTCAAATTACAAGAAACAACTTTTAAAAATAAATCAATGCATTATTCTTTCTCTCTCTCTCTCTCTCCCTCTCTCCCCATTTCCATTAAGAATAAAATAGAAACTCCTCTGTTTGACATTTAAAGCTTTTCATGTCCAAACATCAGCCTTCCTTTCCAACCTGTCATACCCAACTCCCTTTCATGTACTCTGCCATCTGGCCAAACTGGCCTTCTTCACCTTCTTAGTGCCTTTGCGCAGGCTGCCTCTATACATAGAACAGATTCCCTTCTCTCCTTGAACTTTCAGAATGCATCCTTTCTTTTCAAGTTCAGCTCAAGTGGCCCCGTCCATGGAAGGCCTTTCCCAAGGCTCCCAGCTGCCAGTGCCTCCCCTCCAACAAAATTATTCCATAGTTCTTTGGTGTATATCTACACGTCTCCAGACCAGAAGCTCCCAGATGCCAAAGACTGTCATTGGGGGCCTAGCACAGTTCTTGGCACTAAGAAATGTGCTTAATAAATGTTTGTCACTTGACTTCAGAGAAGTTAAAGTTGTTTTATTTATCTTACCTTGTTCCTTAACTTTCCTTTTCTTCCCAAACCACATAAAGCCCAAGCCTAAAATGAGCTGATTCCAATCTCTCTATGTTTAGGAGGGGTAATGAAATGTTTTCATTTAACTGATCTCCTATTTTACAGATTTGTCTATTCAATGAATATTTCAATAAATATTGTATAATATTTATTTTTATTACATGGTAAGAGAAAATACATGATCATTGTTAAGAATGGAAGAGAAACAATTTTACAGAAGAAAAGAGAGTCTCTGTACCTGCAATTACTCGCTCCACAGCATATTCAAAATTAAATGTATCAATTGATTTGTGTCCTTCTCTTGCAGCATGTAGGGCAGCTTCATTACATATATTTGCGATGTCAGCTCCTATTGGTAAAAAATTTGACAACATTTAATATGTTTTAGTAATAATCTGGAATAAATGTAGAGAATTCTGCTATAATATTTATATGGTAAAACACAGGGATCAGTGAATGACAAATTTTGAGGCTTCCCCAACAGAAGCAAAACTCAGAATAATTTGTCCATTGCTTGGATATAACATCATTTCATAGAGATACAATGGTAGAGCTCTAGTTAGAGTCAGGAAGACCTGAGTTCAAATCAGACTTCATACTTACTAGTCATGTTTCCCTAGGGAAGTCTTTTAATCACTTCTGCTTCAGTTTATCCATCAGTAAAAGGGGGATAGTAATTGCACCTACTTCCCAGGGCGGTTGTGAAGAGATGTAAATTACCTTATAAATGTTAGCTATTATATAAAATTGGTGGTTAAGAAATAAAAGGCATTGATGGCCAAGACTCTATAGAACACCATTCAAAATAAGATCTCTTCCTCCTCTGAAACCCTAATATAGCCCTTCGTTTCTATCTCTTTATGTCACTTAAAAATGATATCGTACTTTATACTGTCATCGTTTATGTACCTATCTTAGTTATTAGCTTATTCTATTACGCTAAATTCCTTCTGGGGAAGGACTATGTTGCATTCACTCTTCTATAATATTTGCTAAACAAAAAAAACAACCTGTTAATTAGATAAAGAATCAAAGAGACAAGGTATGTATGTTGATTAAATAAATATTATGAGCCTGTTAATATTAACCTATAAAATTTAGAACCTTTAGATTCCCAGGAAATAAACTGAGAATAAAACCCCCTTCATTGACAACATTTATTTCTACTAAATTAAAACTAGTATAGAAGGAAACTCTCAGTGAAAACACAGGGATCAGATAGAAAAGGAATGAATAGACTGTAATGACTAGGACAGAAGATTAAATCTGGATTCAGAATGAGAAATTGTGGTCACTTTTGTGATTGGCAGAATGTGTCAGGATATTCCTAGAATTCCATAACCAACCCCTCTCCACAAAGCAATGTGAACATATGGTTTGAATTTGCAGGTAAAGGTTCTGAAATAAATAGTAGAGCCAGTGCACCTTAAGGCCTGATAGAGCAAGGAATCAAGGAAGGAAATTCCAAGTCTTATATGTGCAAACAGGCCCTGCAAAGCTGTAGAGAGAATGCCACAGCAGAATAGCTTAGGGATAGGAATATTGCTGCAGACACTGAGTTCTTTATTTAGGATTTGACCTACCAATAAGTGGGTGGTCTAAATACACGATGAAATACTCTCTGTTCACTCGGCCCTTGGGTGGGAAAATGGCTGTTATTTATTTATAGTTTATTGACTTAACTTATCTTTCACCTGCCCTGCAATGCAAAACTTATTCTGAGCTCAGGCCTTCTCTGAATTTTTCCTCATAATGAGACAGGAAGCTCTATGTACAGAAACCCACACAAAGATACACAATTCTATATTACTACGAAGTTAGTAGATACCTACAAAGCTGAAAGAATTCAAATAATCCTGACATCAGCCTGAGGTAAAACTGAATTGTCTGTCTCCACTGGCCTTCAAAGAGATGGAAAATAAATCCAATATAGACTTAAGGAGAATTCTTTTGAGAAAAATCACTAAACTTCATACTTTTACCTTAGCAATCTCATTATGGGCATATGCCTAAAGCAGGTCAATGACAGCAAGTAAGGTCTGTATAACTAAAGATTCACAATAACACTATCTGGTAACAGATAACTGGAAACTAAGGGGGTGCTCATCCATTGCAGTATGGTTAAACAAACTAATATAAGAATACAATGAAAAACTACTATGCTATAAAAAAGGAATGAATAATTTAAAGAAATATGGGAAGACTTGAATTAAGTAACGTACAGTGATATAAGCAAAACCAAAAGAAAATGGTTATAAATGGGTATAATAATGTAAATGATAATAGGAGTAAAGGCAGTCAAACTCTGATGAATTACAATGAGCAATTTCAGTCCCCAAGAGCTAATAAAAAAACACACAGAGAGATGAGGATTATAGATGTGGGACAGACAGCTAGCATGTTGGTAAAATGGAAAGGTTTAGTGGTGGGGGTCTGAGGCAACAATAGAGCAAAAAGGGAAGGGGGGAAGGCTTGGAAGCACAAACTCTAGGGACATATAAAGTAGCATCAGAAATCTGTATATAGCACTAGAGGCACAAAACATTCCAAAAGATAAATGAATGCCCATACCACTAAACCCAGGCGTGAGCTCTGCTAGACGTTGGGAATAAAAACTACCAGTCTGGGTCAGCTTCAGACTCTTCAGATGCTGCTCAAATATTTCTCTTCTCTCCTGTCATAACACAAAAGGACAAACATTTGGGGGGTAGGCACAAACAGACCAGAGAGTTGGGGGCAGGGAAGGTACCTGTGGGTTATGTGCACAGCAGCCAATGTGGAAGCCATGTTGTCTACAGAATAGCCGTGGCTTGGCTACCCCCAAGAAAGGCCACAAGAGGGAAGTACACCTCTATTCTCAGGAGATTCACCCACCTTCCCCACCAAGCAGAGGCTTGGTCACGGCTCTGCTTCCAAATACAGCCCTGATGTGTGGGGGTTTACCATGAGTCACTAGCTTGCTTTCCCAAGCTCTTCTCTAAGGGTGACATTAACCACCTTTGACTTTGATTCTGCTCAAAGAGCAGAATCTCCCCCACCACTCCACTGACCCTTCCTTTTGCTCCCACAGGACCAAAGCACCACACCAGGCTTGAGTTCCTGTTCCTGGAGGTGCTGCTACAAAGACCCTCTTCTACCAGCTGAGGCTGTGTCCAACCTTAAGCTGGGAGGTGGAGGAAGGGTGGCAGGCAGCCAAGGAGTGAATGACTCAGCTGGTCCAGGAGGTCCTGATTAAAACACTCAAAGCTCAGTTGCCAGGGCTGTTTTTTCCCTTCCTCCTTCAGGGGCAGCTGCACAGTTCAGGCTTTCAGTGCCAGATAGTATCAGGCATTTAAGGTATTTAAAATGAAAACTCTGAGGATGTCTATAAAGCTGCAGATGGAAGGAAGAGATGCCATGCAAGAAGAATGGGATTCTTTTACTTTTCCTCTCTGGATTTGGTTTCAGAGAATTTGCTATAAAACTCAATCCAGGCAAGCAAATTCAACCCCAGATGCTCAGAGAGAAAGAGGAAAAACAACAGTGGACGAACAAAAACAAGTTGCAAAACCAAAGAGAAAGCAGTGAGCCAAATAAAGTCTGGACAGATAAGAGTAAAGGAAATTCACTCGCTCCATCTGCACTGGAGGAATGTTACAAACAAGGGCCATCCCTGTGGGGGCAGCGATCAAGGCCGAGCAAGTTTAGGCAAGCTCTCCGTTTCATGGTAGAGGAGGCCAAAAAGCTTCACTCAGTGACTATTTCCATGACAAAAGGATAACCCTACACCCTCAGCCCTGGGAACTAGGAACCAGCCAAGTGATCATTCTCTTCCAGCCAGTTAATATTTCTCATCGCCTTCTTCCATTAATTGATAATGGCCTTTGGTACACAGGAAAACTTTAATTTTCACAAGCTTAAGAATATAGCAATTCACTCTATAAAGCCTTGCTAACTAGCCTAAGGAAAGCCAAACTTGTGTTTCTTACCTGTAGTGTAGGGAGATCAATGAAAATATGTCGGTCAAGTCTCCCTGGTCTCATCAAGGCATTATCCAAAATATCAGCTCGATTGGTAGAAGCCAATACTATGACATGATCTGTAGTTCCCATTCCTAAAGATAAGAGCAGAAGAGAAATTATTTTATATTATTGTCACCTTTTGTTTTTATATCATCTTTATTTAAAAATATATATCTCTTTCCTCCCTTAGCTAGAGAGAGCCATCCCTGGTAACAAAAAATAAAAAAGAGAACTATCTTTTTTCTGAAAATGATGGTTGTTTTACAGCAATGTATAAAGTTTGAGTTTGGGTTTTGGTTTTGGTTTCTGCTGAAGTACCAGGATACAGAGTTAGGCAGGAATTTTCTAGAGAGGTCTAATGTAGGGAGAATGAATACACTCAGCTAGCTTCCTAAACAGAGCTCCGTATACACTGCTAGTGTATGATCACTTAATACCTTTCATCCAAAACAATTCTGACAAACAAGTATTCACCCATTTTCACCCACAGAAAGTTAAGGAGAATCGCCTAAGGCAAGACTGCGTCAGAGGCCATAGTCACAAATCCAAGCCAGGCTTCTACTTTACTTCACTTTTACTCTACCATGCTCTAAGTCTCTCCCAGTACTCCTGGGAGGGATTCAGGCTGCTTGTAAATGTTTAACAACAGACAGCAAGTTTTACCAAACTGCTGAACCTAAGGATCTATGGAGTATTTTCCTGTCCTCATTCGACAGTTTTCTGTTGCCTAAAGTGGCCTCTTATTTGCAGTATCTGCAGTATTTTATTACATTTGGTCTGACAGCAGTGGTTTTTCAGGCACAGGGTTTCTTAAAAAAGAATTGTAAAAGGGAATTCATGGAAAAATCACTAATGAGTACTATTACAGTGCAGTGACTCCTGTCTTTTCAAACTTTAAGCTCAGATGATATTTTTTTTAAAAATCAGCCTTTAAAATTACCTATCAGGCTACTTCACCAGAGAGAAAGAAGCTCGTATTACAGAGATAATTAAACAAACAAACCTGGCTATCTTCTGCCTCTCAACAGATGGATGTCAACAAAACTCAATTCTGCTTTCTCCCTAGCAGCCAAACCGGAAGCTGCAAGGTCTATAGCTGCCTCCCAAGCTCAGAGCTCTCTAGCTGTTCCATGTGCTCGTGGTGGATGAGTCACAGGCCTGCACATCCCAAGCTCTAGCATTGCAGAAACAAGAGATTCTCACCAAGAGGAGCTCATCTGCCTCTGAGAGTGGCTTTGCCTCTCCATACACAATAGGATAGGGTGGCTTATTCCCAAATGTTGCTTCCATCTTGGAGCACAACCCCTCCCAATTTCTGAATAATCTATTCTAAGAGATGAAGCCACAGTATTGTTTGGTCTGGCACACAAGAAGGATAAAGTAGAAGAATGTCAGTCACATGAGACTTAAAAATCTTTATTTATACTTCAAGATTACAAAATTCACAGTATATTATCATATTAATGATACAAAAATAAATGCTTGTAGTTTTGATTTAAAAAACTATCTTAATTAAAATAAGTATGACTTAAATAAACAAAAACAGAACTGTGTTCCACTTCTAAGGCAGAATATCAATTCAAGTAAAACACTGATTCAGGAAATCAAAGGATAACAGGGATGGGAGAACCCCGAGAGACAATCAGTTCATTTCCCTGTCCTCTAGGTGGGGCCTAAAACTATCAAACAGACAGGAATCTAGTATACTTTAACATACTTCTGAGAATGAAGATTCTATCATTTTCTCTTAGGAATCTAGGCCAGGATTTATCTCAGGCTTCTGAAATATTTCTCCTCTAAAGAGGTCAAGCCAGTGAGCACAGAATTTTTAAAATATATCATTTCATCAAGTAGCCAACACTTTGAAAAAAAGACATAGTTGGTACAAAGGAAAACAGTCACGGTAGAAAGAACACTGACCTCATAGCTGGAAGCCCTTAATTATAATTCTGTCTCCTCCAATTACTAGTTGTGTGATTCTTGGGCAAGTCATATAACCTCAGTGAGCCTCAGTTTTATTATCTGTAATATGGGGATAATAATACACGTTCTACATGTCTCTTTGGATAATTATGAGGATCAAATGAGAATGTATTTAAAGGTGCTTTGGGAACAATAAAGCCAAGCAATTATATGATATCATGATTAAGGCAGAACAGTAAAGACAGAGAGAAAACTTCAAAAGTTATATGGAAAATGAAGAATAAGTATCAATTTCAAAAGGGACTAAACAAATCACTTAAGCCCCCCTTCAGCCCCTTTCTCCCAACAGTGAGTTCTTCTAGGAAGGACTCAGACCAATGCACACTTTATTACTAGGATTTTGCCACCATTCGCTGTGCCTCCCCCCAATCCCCGGCAGATACTTCCACTTCCCACACCCCACTTTTCTGCTCCCTTTCATGGGCTGCTTTATGGCATTATAACATAAGCTCCTTGAGAACAGGGACTGTCTTTTTATTTGTCTATACATTCTCAAATGTCAGGGTTGAATTTTTAGGCATTAAAGCAAACTAGATTTGAGCTGAGCACAGTGCCTGGCATATCAATTAATAAATGCTTGTTGACTTTGCTTATTTTTGAGAGGAATGTTTTAGATGCAGCACAAGTGGGAGAACAATCCTTTAATGTGTGGTCTCTCCTTCAAAGCAAAACTGCTGGTCAGAGTTTGACAGTGCTGCACTGCATGAATATTCTTGATGCCATGTTTTCTAGGCTTTTTTCCCCTCTTTTCTTCTATCTTCTACTAATCATACATAGAAAAATGTAGTCATGTCGGAGGTTTCCCAAGAAATGAAGGGCACATTTCAGAGGCTATTTTTGGCTTAGATTTGAGTAAGGACTTGTCCATTCAGCTCTCTCTCAAGTGAACCACCATAATTGACAAGAGGCTATTAGGAATATGAACCTATTCTGAGTCCCTCTGAAAAACAAAGGTATCTTAGTCTTAGCTACCTAATGCCAGGGATAGCTGTAGAGGTATTGGAGCAAATCAATCCTAGCCCAGCTAGGACCTGACCTAAGCTCAAGGGTTGAGCTGGAAATGGACAAATAAGTTAGCACTGGGCTTTATGTCAGAGAAATTCTAACCTCTGATACAGAGACACCTCTAAATAGCAACTAGGAACAGATTTTTCCTCATCCAATTCAGATCCTGGAATGTTACACACTTCTGGGGTAAGCCAAAAAAAGTTTGGAGTAACCCTTCACAATGTGAAGTCATTCCTGACACACTCATTTATCACTCTGAAGGAATGGAGAATAACACCTGAAACTGTTTCAAACACTTGTAGTAAAATTATAAATCTTCAGAAAAAAGGTACAAAAAATACAATGCAGACTTCTCTATTACTGGAGTGCAAAAGAGCAAGCAGTTACGGTAGCAGCTACGGAAATGCCTATGCCTACAGACCAGGCACGGGCAAATAGTGAGCAATGTAGAAAACACTAATAAAAGTCAGGTGTATGTAAATAAATACCAAAGCTAAGAAGCCAGCATCAGTCAAAACAAGAACAAAAAAATCCCAATTATATGGCTAAAGAAGAGGTAGAAAGGGATTTTTTAAAATAAGAAATCGGCCTAGCTGAGTTAACAAAAAGGAAACCATTTTTCCTTCTCCGTTGTAATGTAAAAGACAGACAAAAGCAAGCCTGATTTTTATGTACAAGATTTTCTCATTTTAATCAAGACCCTGGAATGTTATTTAAGTCTCCAAACAGACCAAGGTCATCTGGTACAACTATTCTTGGAATTCCATGTCAAAGTTGACAAATCCCCAATCTGCAAGCATCCTTGTTTATGTCCATATCCAGCAGATCTGACCATGGAGGAAACAGACTTGCTGACAGATCTTCAAAAACAGTCAAGCTGCTTCCAAATATTTAACAGCACTTTCACCAGTTCTGCCAAGGATTCCTGTATCAAACACATGATGCACTTGACATAAGCTTACCCAAACAGTACTACTGTACCATCCCTGTGGGTCATTTTCAATATGTATTAACTTTTACTCCCTCATACAACATAAATGATGCCTTTAAGCCTAAACTTTCTGCCACTTAGGCTGGAGAGCTAATGCTAATCTGCAAGACTGACCTAGACTCATTCATTACTCTGGGAGAAATTTCTACAGTAAGAGCTTATATACCAGCCCTTCTAAGAATTTCCCCTAAGTGAAATTTAAGGTCACATCTGTTCCATTATTATTTTTCTGTATCACAGGAGCAGCATTTTGTGTCTTCATAAATTAAAAGTTGAAAGGAATTTTAGAGGTCTAATCCAATCCTCTCATTTTATAGAACTGAGAAGACTCAGAAAAGGGGGTGACTCAGAAAACAGGCTGACTCCATTCAGACACCTGGGGTTCATGAAAGAACCAGTTTTTACATCCGAATCCCAATACAGTGTTCCTTCTCCTTCCTACACAACTTCTCCTCCCTCTACTCAACATGTCCAAAACTGAATTCACCATCATGCCCCCCCAACCACTCTTATTTAGAACTTCCCTATTCTTGTCATGGGCACCACCATTCCTCTAGGCACCCAGATTTACAATTCTGGTATCATCCTTGACTGCCCACTCTCTCTTATTCCCTATGTCCAATAAGATGCCAAATATAATTTTATATATAATTATGTAAATTCCTTCTCAGAAAAAAAATGACAACTCCTTGAGGGCGATTTTATTTTTTGTCTTTTGTCTTTTTCCCCCCCCAAAATAGTGATACAAGTTTTCACCAACAAGACAGACATTTCTTTGTTTTTTTTTTTGGAGGGGTTAAATTACTTGCCCAAGGTCACATAGCTAGTTTTTGTGTTAAGTGTCTGAAGCCATATTTGAACTCAGGTCCTCCTAACTCCAGGGCCGGTGCTCTATTCACTGCGACACCTACCCACCCCAAGACAGACATTTCTTGTTAGGTTAAACTCAGTTCCAAAGGGAGTCTATCTTGTGAAGCACTAAAAATAACCAGAGTGGAGAGAGGTATATTACTACCCAACCTTACAGATGGCAGGTAAAAACAAACAGAAAGGCCAAATGAATGATTTCCTTCATGTTTTAGGGAACTGTATTTGAAATAAACTATAATAAGTAAAACTAGAGTTGTCCAGAGCTGACTATGACACCAGAGAAGCAGCTAAAATCTACCTTTGTCTTAGGCCTAGGAGCTAATTTGGTCAATTCACCTAGTGGAGGATGTCAATAAGAGGGTAAGATAAATAAGGGAAATGTAAAAGAATAAAATGAGTACTCTGTTTATTCAGGCAGTACAATATTAAAAGGCAATGGCTTGTGAGTGGCCAGCCAGGCCTGTGATACAGCCTCTCCAAGCTGGAGGAGACTTCAAAGGTCCAGTCCAGCCTCTGAAGAGCTAGGTCAATTATGCGTCTGGTGCCAAATTAGTTTCAATATAACTTCTATGTTTCGAATAGTTACTCTTTTAGGTAGCTAATAGGAAGATATGCCTGAAAGATGAAAATTTCCTGAAAGCAGTCATGAATATACTGTTCTAACTTGCTCATTAGCATCTAATTCTTCTTTATCATTAAATGTCTAGTCAAGTTTGCTACTAGCAGTTGTTTATGTTCTAGATTTACCCTTTGAACTTTATCATAACTTTATCATTCCAGGATTAAAGTCTTCACTTCCCTTTTCCTAGGAGCTTAACAAATGGGACCTCCTTGATCCCTTTCCCCCTGCTCACTCTGCCTGACCCCCTAGATAAGAGCTAGAAGTAAGCACTTGTATACAACAAAGGAAAAGACTGTGTCAGAAGATCTGTGTTCAAATCATGGATATTTAATTTGCTTGTCCTGGGAACTTGGTCAAATCACTTAATCTCACTGAGCCTCAACCTCCTTATTTGTAAAATACATTATTTGCCCTGCTGCACCAAAATGCTGGTGTGAGGTTCAAAGACAAATGCAGATTAGGTGTTTTATAAACCTTAAAGTATTTTTATAAATGAAGCCTTATTAACAAGTTATAGAAAGTAAACTGACATTGTTATTTCACTCATAATACCTAACAGGTTATTGGTATTTGATAAATATTAATAATTATATTTAAGTTTAATAAAGGAAGGAAAAAGAGACATAAAAGGGAGTCTGGGAGAAAGCTGTGTAATGGGAATTCTAAGATAACTATCTTGCATGGTGTCAGTAATGTGTGGATTTCCCAACAGCTGGAAGAACAAAGAGAGTATATTTTATGTTGGTACTCCTGTGTGGAGATCCATGTAGGGAGCTCTCTCTGTTTAAGGACACTCTTAGTTCTTTAGAACTCTATGGACTTTTCTATTTATCATTTTCTGTTTACCATCATTTATCATCTATTTATCACCCTATATTCCGTTCTTTGAAATCTGACTATTCATGAAGCACAACACTGGCTTCTTATATAATAGAACTTGATTATTAAACTACTGACCATCCAAGGCATGAACAGAAGCTCTTCAATATATATTTATGGATTAATTGGTAGGCCAAAATAATGAGAGATGGTTGAGAAAGACAGTCTTTGGGAGCAAAGGCAGAAATTATCACGTTAATATTTAATAATATAAATATTTGGTTTAGTGTCCACAATAACAATTCATGAGATGCATCTTTCCAAAGAAACTAAGACTGCACCATACACATTTCCAAGTATCTATGATATACTTTACTTCATAAGCCTTGGACAATAACTCTGTATATGTGGAAGATGACAACAATAATATTTGGAAAAAATCAGAGGATCACAGGATTTAGAGCTGAAAGAAACATAAGAAAATATTTAGTCTAATCATCTCATTTCATTAAGTTGGAAACTGAGGCTCAGAAAGGAAAAAGGGTCTTGCCCAAAGTGAAGGTGAAAAGATAAAACAGCTAAGTGTCAGCTATCTCAGAGGAGTTCAAAGGAATAAAGGACAGTGGAAGAAGATACCTTTCCCCTTCCATCTGCCATCTCAGGTAAGATCCTTATACATGCTGAAGGAAAAAAGTTAAGGTTAAAAATGAATATGACAAAATGGAAAAACAGCAGCTAGACAAGTGTTGCTTGATATGCAGAAAATCACCCTGGAAGAGCTGGAAGGAAAGAGGCCACTGTAGCCCAACATAGCTGTTGGCAGAGGCCTTCCGAGGCACAATCTGCCACCTACCAAGGCAGCTTACTTCTGGTATAACTATTAACACATTTTACCATGGTCAACCTAAATCGACCTCTCTCCAACTTCCATCCATTCACTTTTACTCCCTCTGGGGCCACACAAAAGAAATCTTGTTAGAAGACAGCTCTCATTTTCCCCACCAATTTTTTTTCTTCTTCAGGCTGACTAGTATCAATTCTTTGTACAGCATATCCCAATCTTCACCATCCATGGTGACCTCCTCCAGAGGTTCTCCAGCTTATCAATGTCCTTCCCAACTGGAGGTGCCCAAAGCAGAACAGAAGATTACACATGTAGTCTGACAAGGTAAAAACACAGTGGCGCTACCATCTTCCTAGACATTCTGGACACCACACACCAATGCAGCTGAACACTGGACTAATCTTGTGCGCCCTGGTTAACACACTAAAGAACCAGAGTGGGCTAGGGATGCACTAAAACTGCCAGACCTTTTGTAGATGCTATCAACATCTGCACCATCTTGTCCTTGTGAAGGGGATTTTGAAAAAAACTAAGTGTAGGGTTTTTATATGAATCCCATAAATTTCCAAGAAACCTGATGAGATTTATTCGAACCGGTGCAGAGCAAAATGAGTAGAACCAAGAGAACAATTCAAACAATGACAACAATACGGTAAAATCAAGTAACTTTGAAATATTAACTCCAATCATGATTCCAGAGGACTGAGGATAAGGAAGCATGCTGAGAGTGGTAATGGATTCAGTGCAAAATCAGACATAGGTATTTTGGTCAAAGCCAACGAGGAAATCTGTTTGCCTGGTCATGAATATGTTACAAACATTTTGTTTTTCCTTTTTGTTCCATCAGGGAGGGAGAAAACAGGTTTTTAATTGGAAAAAAAATTTTAAAACCATTAATCTCTTATTAAATTTCATACTATTAGATTCAACCCAGTAGAGGCAACATGATATAGTGGGTACAGTACCAGGTTTGGCCTCAGGAAGATACAGGTTCAAATTCTACCTCTGGTATTTCCCATCTATGTGTCTGAGGTAACTTTCCCAGGACTTACCTGCTAAGTATAGATAGGTTATGATCTTGATCAGTATAGACACTTCCCAAACTGGTACTGATGAAATCACAAATCTCTGAAAAGATTAAACCCCTCATCCTAGCCTGTTCCAACATTTCTGAATTCTAACTATGTCATCCAATGTGTTAACTATCTCTCCTAGCTTTGTCTCACATGAAAATGTAACTAAACATGTCATCTGTTATTTCATCATGCTCACTTATGAAAAATTCAGAACTGAAGCACTCATAGATTCTCTGGGGTATTCCACCAAAAATTTCCCTCCAAAATGACATTAACCAACCCATTAACAACTATTCTTTGGGTTGAGCTGTGCATTCACTTAACTGTACTACCATCAAATCTACATGTCTTTGTCTTGTTCACAAGGAGAACACGAGAGTTTGTTCAACATTGGTAAAATGTAAGTAAACTATCTACGCTGAGACATATCTCAATAAACAAGAAAAAAGCATTAAATCTACAGTCACTTCAGAATCCTTTTCAACCTTTAAATATATCACCTATAAAAAGAAGACAACCCGGCTGTCCCCTACTAAATGGTACATATATTATGCAGCAAAAACTCCTTTTACTGTAGAACCATCTACTTTGTGTCATTACGCACATCTTGAATTCATGAAATAGCTGTTTATTAAAAATGAATAAATTTGGAGATGATGTTTGTGCAACCATTTTGATCATGGTTAGTTTATTTAACTAGTGCTTGTGGTCAGCCAATCAAAAATGCTATTTGTTGAGGCTGGCAAAGTGGAAGAGAGTGCTAATGTTACTATTTGTTGTAAATATTGTATCCCCTTTTGATGGGCTAAGAGCCCCAAAGGAAGACAAAATCATTAGATTAAAAACAAAGTGTTACTGCTCATTTGCTCATCCTAGCAACCACTGGGAGATCTTGGGAGATTTTGGTTTATACATGTATACGTTCTCTATTATATCTAAAAGAAATAAAGTAATCTGGTGGCCTGAGGAGGAAGAGTTATCTAATATCAAGAGAAATTTAAGGAGATTTTAAGTCATATCAATACTCATTTTTATCACTATATGCCAGTGAATAATAAGGGAATTATTAGGAAGCTTAATTTGCTAATCTACTCATCACTTAAAAGGAAGCCTTTTAGATGTTATCGGAAGATAGCTGACCCCTGTCTTAGACTGACAGCAACAATGACATAGATGAGGGGCAGTATTTAGAAAAATAAAAGAATGAGGGTCTACTGTAGAACAGAAATATACAACCTTTATTGATCATGTACACCATAAAAATGTTTGAACAGCCACTCCCAATATATGTATGCTAGTTTGTCAATTAAATGTGCTATACTATATTTATATATGTACGTTATAAAACATCCACTAAAAAGGAGAGAGTAAAAATAAAAATAAATACTTTAATAATATATTTCTTAAAAGGAATATGTTTTCTTTATTAATAGAGTAAAACCCTTTTTGGTCCTTTTCTTGTCCTAATAATTTTAGTGAGGGCAATATGATTAAATACGCTTCATTTTTTTTACAATTTTGCTTTTATACTCTGTGATACAACTGTTCAAAGGTCTGTTTCTAAGTGTGTTTTATTTAAATACTTGGTATTAGCTTCAAAGAAAAGGGAAATAATAGTCCCAGTGTATTCTGTCCTTATCAGACCTCAGAGCTGTGTTCAATTCTGGGCTATATTGGTTTATGAAGAATATTGATAAGCCAGAGAGTATCCCGAAGAAGGCAACCAAGAAGTCCATTTTCTTTTTTTCTTTTCTCCTTTTTGGAGGGGGGGGAGGCAGGGCAATTGGGGTTAAGTGACTTGCCCAAGGTCACATGGCTAGTTTTTGTGTTAAGTGTCTGAGGCTGGATTTGAACTCAGGTCCTCCTGACTCCAGGGCCTCGTGCTCTATCCACTGCACCACCTAGCCAGTCCAGAAGTCCAGTTTCTTATAAAAATCAGTTCAAGGAACTGGGTATTTTTCAGTTAGAGAAGAAATGAGTTGGGGGGAGGAAGGGGAGAGGGGAAAGATGATAACCGTCTTTAATGCATTTGAAGGGCTATTATATGAAGGAGGGATTAAATTGTTCTGTTTGGCCACAGATGGCAGAACAAGGAACAGTAGGTGAAAGCTTCAAAGAGGCATATTTAGCCTTGATATAAGGGGAAATTTCCTAGAAACTAGACCTGTGGAATGATCTTCTTGGAGAGATGGTGGCTTTTGTCTCCTTGGAGGCCTTTTAACAAAAGCTAAATGGCTAACTATTAGGTGTGTTAACACTGGATGTCCCTTTCATGTAGTGGTTGGACTTAATAATGGCTGATGAGGTCCCTTCCAAAGCTCAAATTTTATGATTCAGTAAAAGCTAAAAAATGCCCTACAGAGGCAGGCAAATCAAAATGGAATAAACACATCATTGGTTGCACTTCCTAAATCATGATAGTAATTCTTAAAATCTCTTCCAACAAATTATAATTATGCAAAGGTTTTCACTGAAATCTGGACAATAAATTTCTATCTTACCTGATGCTGTTGGGGTTAGGGAGGGAAATGGTCTATGGAGGGCAGGTCTCAGGTCTGGAGGGTGGCTGGGTTCCAGATGGGGAGAAAGGGGTGGTAGCAAGTCAGATACAAAACTGCTTGGACTTTGTTTTCTTGGTGATTGATAGCCTTCTTCATCAGCTTCCAAACTATCCATTCAATGTTTTTCTTTTTGAAGGCTGAGGGAGCGTGCTAGGGTTGGGGAGGAATCTAGTTGGATCTGAGGATGCAAGGTCCTTGCAAGCCGTGATTGTGTCATTTGATTCTTGTATTTCTAGACCCTCGAACAATACTTGTTGATTGATCTAAGAGAGAGCTCTGTGCTTGCTTATGTGCACTGCTAGCCTCCCAGCTGCAGCTACTCCCACTACCTCTTGTTACCCACTGCTTGCTCCCACCATGGCTAGGCCTTACTCCTTTCCTTCAAAGACTTTCTTTGTTTCAATTTCTCCTCTATTTCCCATACTGTCCTAGGGCCAAGGGGAGGCAGGGAGGAAAGAAGAACCTCATGTATGTTGCTCCTGCTGAATTAGGGGAAGGGAAGAAGCCAAGCAGAAAGTGACCATCCAGGACCACTGACGTTGGGTATAGATGGGGAAGGGGCTAGGGCTGGGTGGGGAATGACTTATGGCCCCCCTGCTCACCTGACCACCAACTCATCTGCCATGGGAAGATTACTGCAAAGGCAGGTGGTGGCTGTCACACAGAATGTAGGTGACCTGTGGCAGCTGGGGAAAGAACAACAGCAAAGGCAGCTGGTGGCTGACAGTACAGTGAGCAGCTGGGCTGCTCTCCTCAGCTCTGGTATTTTCTTCCCACACTCCACTGGAGCATCATGTGGGCATCCCACCCTTGAGAAAGGTGATAGCAGACATTGTTGGATTCAAAACTAAACAACGTTATCTATACAGAGAGCAGAGATAGTCTGTCAGATAAACTGGAAGGTTATACATATGACCAGCAGCATACTAACCATCCATTTCAACCAAAAGCTGGTTTAAAGTCTGCTCTTCCTCAGTGTTGGAGAAGCCAGACATAGTAGTAGATCTTTTCTTGCCCACAGCATCAATTTCATCAATGTACACAATACACGGGGCCCGGTTCTGGGCTTCTCTAAACAAGCTTCGGACTCGAGCAGCTCCAAGACCTGAAAACAGGAAAGAATAAGAAACTGGAAAAGATAAGGAAATAATACCAACCAGCTGGTAAAGTAATCATGTTCTCCTACCAGAGAATAGGCATATTCACAACAATAATTTCCAAACCCTAAAAGAATGCCATTATGTATAGATATAGCTACTGATAGACAGACATAGACATATATTCATAGTGGTAACCACTCCAAACTATAGCTCACTATCTGCAGATCTCTTGGCTTTAAGTGAAAACTGTGTGATTTAATGACATGATTATCTAAAATGATTAATAAATTTAAAGCTACAGCATCTCAATTTCCCATCTCTATTTCTTTCCCAACTCTGTGTTATTTTGCACATGAAGAAGTAAGACGCACAAAGCTGGGGGAATTCAGAAACAGGTTAAATTTTTCTTTTACCAACTGGGGTACTCAAAAGCTTTTACACTCTCCCCCTCAATTTATAAATACTTTGCTGATGACTCACCTCCTATCACTTCCACAAACTCTGAGCCAGCCATTGCCAGGAATGGCACTTGAGCTTCTGTAGCTACTGCCTTGGCCAACAAAGTCTTTCCACAACCTGGGGGTCCAAGCAATAAAGCACCCTTTGGGACTTTGGCACCAAGCTGGAGGAAGCGCTCTGGACTCTAGTGGTAGAACACATGTTACATGAGCATAGTCATTTGGGGTTTCAAAGAATTTTTAAGAGGAAACAGCTCTAAGAGGTTCTTTTTCTTTTTTGTTGACCCCTTTTGTTTTTCCATCACCTTCATTTCTAAATAATCCCCTCTCTTACCCCCACCCAGCAAGTTATCCCTTGTACAAAAAGGAAAGGGGGGGGGTGGAAGGAAGTTCAGCAAAACAAAGCACGGACCAGGTCTAACAATGTATGCAATGTTTCACAACAACCATCTCCCACCTGTGCAAAGAAGGAAGAGAGGGACATTATCTCATTTTTCTTCAGGGAAAGATCATCATAAGTACAATGTTCATCAACTAATTTATTTCCTTACATATGACCTGATGGCTATAAACTCAAACTGGGAAAAACGTTCAACCATTCCAAGGAATCAACTTTGCAGTTAGGATAATAACCAGTATGTTCACTAGCCAGAGTATCAAGGACCTAAAATGTTTAGGAAGATTCAGTTTGCTTTCCTAGCTGGTAAGTAAGTATATCTGCATATTCAGTAAGTACTCAGTGTGTCTCTATGAAAAGACAAAAGAGACAAATAATATCAAATTAACTACATGCTATGTAGATTATCAATCAATACACAATACAAGTGATTTGGGGGTTTTTTAAGTGGAATTCCAGTTCTGAAGATGATGCACAAAAATGACCCTGACATAATGTTTTCTTCTAGGAAAACTAGAATGCCTTTCATTCTTGCTTACCTAAGATATAAAAAACTCAGAGTCGACTGAAATGATTAATCAAGAGACCTCAAGAAAGGTCTCTAGGCTTCCTCCATACTTTCAGCTATATTTCTGCCCCAGAATTTGTTTCTCACCTTTAGATAATCAACAAATTCCTTGACTTCTAATTTGGCTTCATGCATTCCTGCTACATCTTTGAAGCTGATCCCCTTCCCAAGTTTTCCATCCACAACAGTGAAGCGAGCCATTTTCAGTTGGTTCTGTGTTAGAAAACATATAGAACACGCAATTTTGAAAGAATAAGTCTTACAGGGAGGAGAAAAGAATCAGCCCCAGTACTTCGACCTATCCACCCTTCTTTCACCTCTTACATGCCCATAAACTTATTTCTTTCCCATATCAGTATTGCCTCTGTCCACAGTGCCCTGTAACAAGAAGCAGAATTCATTAAGGACAGAGACATTATGAAAAGAAAGTAAGTTTCCTTCCATGATGCAAGAAAAAACATCAGTGTTTAATACAACTGGCTATTGAGAAATGTGGTTGGCTGGTAGCATTTAACAGCAATTTTTAGGCTCTTCTTCCATGCTTTCAAAAGTTGTTACTTATGACTGCCAGTGTGAATAAATGACTTGTGAATTATCTCACATGCTCAGTTTATAGGGCCTCCTCCACCCTTATTACCAAGCCAAACTACACTTCAATCTATAGGAATTCATTTAAATTAATCATTTGATAAGGATTTAGATTCTGTTCACACAGCCTGAGTTAAAACTAGTTATTATTTAACCTCCAATCACTCTATCAGAATCAGATATATTGACAATATGACTGAGCATGATCTCTGCCACCAATTCATTTTCATTTTTTATTTATATTGTAATATCTGGAAAAGAAGAAATGGAGACAAGTTCTGAGGTTGTAAATACAACTGAATATGATTTATGCAACTTACAAAGGCACTGAATCCCCCTTCTCTTCCTGTCATCCCAGCAAGGCGGAAAATGCACCATAATATAGCCACACCTACAGCTGTCATTCCCAGGGCATAAAGTGCACTAAAAAGAACAAAATAGACAAGTTACAGGCTTTAAATCATTACAAATGAAACAAGGTAATAAATCTACAAATAGTGAATAGCTCTTTGACACTCTCAAAAGTGAGAAAATTATGTGAGACTTTACAGAAAAAAATGCCACAAATCTAAGTCCTTCCTGTCCAATTCATATCAATTAGTATCTTAGATAAGTTGTTGTTTTTTTACTGAAGTCTTCATATATAAGCAAAATTTCAAAATGTACCATACAAGGCTTCAATTCAGTGAATGCATCCCCTAAAGCAGCTTATGCTACAAACAAAATTCTAACTATTCACATTCCATAAATTCATCAAATCACTTAAACTGAATATGGGTTCACATAAGGTACCCCAGACATTGTGCAGAAATGATCCAAGACCTAGGATCAAGTGTTCACTTAGAAAAGGATAATGAGCATAGCAAGAATCTCATCCATCTTTCTCACACTCATCATAGAGCCAGAAATCCTTAAGCTTCTTAAAAAACATGGCCTACATGAAGTCCCATATGGATCAAAAGACCTTGTAAGATAACTGAAGAACAAAGGGAATCTCAACACTAGGCAAATTCCCACTCTTTCATATCATGGGAGGCAAAGGATTTTTCTGTGCCACTAAGGAAAGTAAAAAATCAGAGCCTGACTGGGATCCCAGCTAGACAAAGTTAGGCCACACAAGGACCTCATGTGAAGAACCACTACTAATCACCCACAGCATTTTGAAATAGGAAGTGACATAACTCCTTCCAAAGTAGTGCTTTTATTTTTTGTTTTCCGTGGCTCAGGGCATGCTGCCATAGAATAACTCAATAAAAAGCATTTTTGGTTGTCTAATTCAGAAAGGTTTAGTATTTTTCTAATGAGGCAATTCCATTTTTATTTCTTCTGACAGTGATGAAGGGAGTAAACTTAGATTATAGAAATGTCTACTTTTCAAGTTCTACATATTGAAAAACAGAAAAGTAAATAATTATGTGGATAACAAAGAATCATTTGCTGTATACCAAAGGTGGAATAGGTCTTTTTTCTAACAAAGTAACTCTTCTCTCAAGGATTTAGCAGTTAATGGAGTTGTAGAGATCAGCAATGACAATATTCAATGGTTCAAAAATTTTTATTTTGAAAAATAAGCTGATCATTTAAAAAGAAATGTAAGTAAAACACTGTAACAACAACAAAAATACCTATGCCAAAATAACTGGAATATCAGCATATGGGAGAAAAATTTAACTATATCTTTTGTGTACCAATGAGCCAATAAGGGAAGCTCTTCATCCCCTAAGAGCCCCAGCCCAAAACCCACCCACCCAGACCCCATCAGGATCTCCCTTTCCCAACAGTGTATACTATGTATACCCTTTAGCCTTGCCACTGATTCTGAGGGTGTACCCTAAGGACTATCAGATCTTCCCATCAGCCCCACAATTTAACTCTCCTGTATATGTGGTCTTCACTCATTTTATCCCTTTCTTGTCCCTATTCCTGACTTCAAACCCTGCTCCCCATATCTTCTCCCTTTTCAGCTTCTTCTTCTGTGTTTTCTTCCTTCAATAAAAGGTACCCTCCAAGAGGGCAGGAACTGTCTTTTTGCTTGTGTTTTTATCCCCAGTACTTAGCATAACGCCTAGCACGTGGTAAGCAACTAAGAAATTTTTGTTTCCTTCCATCTTTTCTTCTTTGAGAGAAAGGCCTCTTTGACTTTTCAATTTGTGTTCCTAGTGCATGGCCTATAACAAGGCACCTAGCCACTCATATCCTACAAGTTCATTTTCTCCTTGTTCTTTCTTTTTTGCCTGGAATATTCCTATGGTAAAACCAAAACTTTTACCTCCTTGGTATTTTGTTTTCAATAAAGGACTATACTGGCTTTCAAGGTAGTAGTTATATAAATGTGACAAGAACACCTGATTCCCCTGACATTGTGTCCTACCATTAAATTGAACTCACAGGGCTCTAAATCAACATCAAATCTATTCTATGTCTGAGCTATAAGTCAGAAAACCTGAGTTCAAATCCCAAATCTGTTACTTAGTACCCATGTGATTCTGGGCAAGTCTCTTCATTTCTCTAAGGCTCAGTTTTCTCATCTGTACAATAAAGGAGCTGGATGATATATCCCTTCTACCTCTATGTTTGAAATCCTTAGGTCGCAAGAGGAACACCTCCACCCAACTCACCATCTACAGCTCTTTTGCCAACAACACAATAAAATTTTCATTTGACCTTCATTTCCACACTTTTTATCTTCCACTTTGTCAGAAACTGGCAACTTCACAGATTTAATTAATAACTAAGTCACAAAAACTGGAAAATACTGAAATATTTCAAGCTAAGTTATATTCCCTTCTTTCTAAATTTTAAGTATTTCTTGAGTACATTTAATTACTGTTCCCACAAGGAACTACACTGTTAAATAAATGCCCCTGAGATCTCCATTTCTAGTTAGTTTCAAAGCTCTTTGAGGGTTTCTCACTCCCTCATATTATCATGACTTGGTAGAAATGAACCTGACCTACTTAGAGCTGTCATGAAAAACACTGAGGCCATCATCATACTTTCCAAAGAAGCCTGTCCGTTTGTAGGACACTGGAATCCTGTCTCTGCTTTCAATGTTCAGTTCATCTTCAGCTGCTCGAAGCTTCTCTTCAAACTTGTCAATATTTGCAACCTGCATCCGGTACATCAAGGTAAACCGCTGGGGACACAAAGCAGAAGAGGCCAGTGATGTGAACAAGCCCCAAATTGAAGAGACTTGACAACAAAGCAGTGGACTGTCAGAATCTTATAAACCTATTGGCAGTGTTTATTTCATTTTTTTTCAATACCATTAAGCATATCTAGGATGTCACAGATCTTTTTATCATTTCAGTTTCAAAAGATCCCTTGATTCCTTGACTCAACTACAGCAAAAATACAATTGACAAAAATGCTCTATCAGCTGGATATCCTCCTTCCCTCTCCCACTAACACAATAGATAGTTTCCACTATCAGGAGAAAGGCAGATTAAAAGAAAATAAACTAAAATCAAGGAGAAGCTTTATGTTTTTAACCCTATATCCTGAGCTTAATACAAACACTGCCTAAATTCTGTATCATCCACAACTTTACACAGCAAAATGAGGTCTCAAGTTTGAATAAAAACCATAATTTTCCACATACTCTATTGAGGTATTAAGTAAACACATTTCAGAAAAAAATTCAACAATGAGAGGTAACATGCAAAGCAGAATGAGCACTGGACTTGGAGTCAGACTTAAGTTTCCATATCAAGTCTGTCATTTGCTACCTTTGTGACCTTGGGTGAATTCATCTAACTGGGTCTCTGTTTCCAGAGGGTTTTAAGGTTCCTTCCAGTTCTGTGACTGGAAATTCTGTTCCTTCCCATACAGTGACTTTCACCTGACTGAAAAAGGAATTTCTGCTTAACCTCCAAAATCTAATTAGCCAAAATATTTCCGTTCCCCTCAAGATTCCTATCAATGGAGGTTCTGTTGTGATATTTCCATCATTTTAAAATCTATTCTTTTAGGCTCTTCATAAAATTTTTTTTCTCTGTGATTTTTACTATTCAATTATTTGTAGGCAGCTACATGTTCTCTCCCTAGGAAAATTTACCTAAGACACTTTGTCCCTATCACATTCAAACTTAAATTATACTTCACTTTGTCAATCAAAATTAATTTATTAAATGTTTACTATGTGCCAGGTATTGTGCTATGTATTAGGAATACAAAGGAAAAGAAAAAGTAGTCCCTGCCTTCAAGGAGCTAACATTTTAATGGGAAGACACAGACACAGATACACATACAGGTATGTATGTATATATGCATATGTGTGTATGTATGTATCACAAAATACAAGAAAAATATGGAGTAATCTCAGAGAAAATGGTACTAGCCAATGGAGGGGACCCAGAAAGTCCTAGCAGAGCAGGTGGCACGTGAGCAGTCTTAAAGGAAACCAGGAATTCTAAGGCTCAGAGGGTAAGAGGAAGAGCCTTCCAGGAATGGTGAATAGACAGGTATTGAGAGATGGAAGACTGAACATGTTCAAAGAACAGCAAGTAGGTCACTGTGATTAGATCACAGAGTGCTTAGGCAGAAAGTAAGAAGATTAGAAAGGCAGAAAGGGGCTAGCACAGTGAACTTCCAGACAGAGAACTCATTTTATTATGGAAGTATTAGGGAGCTACTGGAAATCATTGTAAAATAGTTGGACCTATGCTTTAGGAAAGTCACCTTGGCAACAATGTGGACAAGCAACTGGGGATGGAACACAAATTAGAAGGCTAGTGTAACAATACAGAAGAAAAGGGATGAAAGACTGAAACAGAATGGTAGCTGTGTGAGCAGAAAGATGGGGAGGCACATGAGAGAAGTTGTGAAGGCAGAAATGAAAATATGGCAACTGTCATTCATGGAATACATGGGGTGAGCTAGAGAAAGGTGTCATTGATGATAACAAGACTGTGAATCTGGGTGACTAGAAGGTGCCCTAGACAACAACGCCGAAGTTCAGGACCTGACAGTTTGATAATGAATTCTGTTTTGTATATTTTGAATTTTTTCAACCTATAGGATATTCGATTTGAAATGTTGGTGACTCCAGAATGGCACTTGGGAAAGAATTGAATACGTAAATCTAGCAGACTAGAGCAAGATAAATACATCTGGAGGTAATCCAAATAAAGATGATATATGACCCTATGAAAGCTGATGAGATCACGAAGTCATGAGGAGATACAGAGAGGAAAACGAGGGCCTAAGACAGACTCAATTAATAGGCATGATACAGATGATGATGCAGCATGTTCACCTGCAAAATTATTCACCTGCTTTCCTCACTTTTAAACTATTTATAGGGGCGGCTAGATAATGCAGTGAACAGAGCACCAGCCCTGGAGTCAGGAGGACCTGAGTTCAAATCCGGCCTCAGACACTTGACATACTTACTAGCCATGTGACTTTGGGCAAGTCACTTAACCCCAATTGCCCTCCAAAAAGCAAAAAAAAAAAAATAGCTATTTATAAAACCAAGATAAGCCAGTAAAAATATGTAGGAATCTAATACAAACCAGAGTTCTGAATGCTCTGCATATTCTCAACTCTAGGGGACCTTATTAACCTGATTTCTGTGCCCCTCAACTATGATGTAAACATTCATTCATTAATTCAACAAGCATTTACTGAATACCCATATGCCAAGAACTACAGAACTGCCTATATGCCAATTAGATGCTCAAAAATGAAAAAGTCTCTGCAGAAGACAAGTACACAGAGCAATAAATGCAAAACAATGTTGTAGAGAGAAAACTAATGACTGCGGGTTAGGAAAGGTCTGTTTTGTGTTGTGTTATGTGGGTGTTTTTGCCTTTCTATAGTCTTTTTTAAAAATATTTTCCCCAATTACATATAAAAATTTTTTTAACATTCATGTTTTTTTAAGTTTTGAGTTCCAAATTCTATCCTTTCCTTCCTTCCCTCCCCCCTCTCTGAGACAGTAAGCAATCTGATATAGATTACATATGTACAATCATGTAAAACATATTTCTATCTCAGGAAAAAAAACTTGGCCCCCCCTTCCCCCAAAAAAGGAAAGAAGGAAAAAAAGAAAAAAATGGTATGCTTCAATCTGTATTCAGATGCCATTAATTCTTTGGAAGCAAATGTCTTGTTTCATCGTGAGTCTTTTGGGATTGTCTTGGATCATCATTGCTGATAAAAGCTAAATCATTCATAATTGTTCATTTTAAATATTACTGTGACTGAGTTCAATGTTCTCCTGGTTCTGCTCACTTCACTCTGAATCAGTTCATGTATGTCTTTTCAGATTTTTCTGAAATCATCCTGCTCCTTATTTCATATAACAATAATATTCCATAACAATCATATATCACAACTTGTTTAGTCATTTCCTAATTGATGGACATCTCCTCAATTTCTAAGTCTTGGCTACCACAGGAAAGACCTATTTTGAAGGTGGCAATTGAACTTGAGTTCAAGGAAGTTAGAGATCTCAAGATGGGAAGCACTTTGAGCAGAGGGAACAATCTGTGAAAAGGATGGAAATGGGAGAAGGACTATAAGGTACAAGGAATAGCAAGTAAGTAAGACAGTTATGGAGGGATAAGAAAGTGCTTGAGGGGAGTAATTAATGAGGGGGAGCAATAACCAAGCTGGAAAGGATACCTGAAGTCAGATTATAAAAGGGCAATAAATGTCAGACAGGAATTTTTATTTTACCCTATAGCCAAGAGGGAGCCATTGGAGCTCCTTGAGCATCATTACCTAAGTGACTTGGTCACATCTGTGTTTCAGGAATAGTGCAGAAGTATAAAAGAGGGATTAGAAAAGAGAAAGACTAGAGGCAGAAAGAAAAATAAAGTTACTCCGGTAGTCTGAGTGGTGATGAGAGCTTGAAAGTCAATTAAGGAAAATGTCAATATTTGCCACATATCACTTAATTGTGGGATACTTAGGGAATATATGTATGTATGAATTTTCAAGTTGTGTTTTATTTATACCATATCAAAATGAACAACTGTATCTAGTGTATCCCTTTATCTCCTAATAATCCCTAGCCACCAAGGGAGGCTAAGGGTGGTGGGTCTCTCTAGGTTCACAGTCCTGAATTACAGTAGGGCTAAAGTCCATCAGCTGTCCACACTAAGTACAGTCCAAATGTGAACCTGGGAGAAGGCCACCAGGTTGCTTAAGGAGGTTCAGGTCAGAAAAATGGAGTAAGTTAAAGCTAACATATTGATCAATACTGGGACTGGGCAAGTTAGTGGCCACTGTACTTACAGCTTGAGTAAGACAGGAAGTCCTAGTCTCAAAAAGAAAAAGCAACCACCCTGCAGGAGTCTAGGTTGTTACTATAATATTAAAAATTACTTACTTAGATATCAAAACATAAGCATATAAGTTATCCTCTTGTTCGATTTGGGGGAAGTACAAAAATATCAGTAGGAAGATAAAGACCCACAAAACATGAGAACTGCATGACAAAATCTAGCTTCATTTCCAGAATGCTATTAACAACAGTATAAGGAAATAGTTTTCTAGGATTTTTCCACCTGGATGTCATTTAAAGTTGATGCTTCCAGTGTGTGTTCTTTATACAGATTCATATCACAACATAATTTTCATAAAATTTCAGTAAACTCTCAGGGGCAGCTAGGTGGCACAATGAGTAAAGCGCCGGCCCCAGAGTCAGGAGGACCTGGCCTCGACACAACACCCACACAAAAAAAAACTAGCCATGTAACCTTGGGCAAGTTACTTAACCCCAACTGCCCTCCAAAAGGCAAAAAAAAAAAAAATCAGTAAACTCTGAGAGAGTTTACTGGGGAGAAAAGGGGGAGATTTCCCATTGCAAAATTATTATTTTGGCTAATCAGAGGCTTCCCAAAAGTATCCAGCAGTGATTAATTCTCCTCCACCACTACTACCATCTCAGTTAAGTGGATACCTTAATTAATATATAATTTGAGGGTCGTTGGGTGGTGCAGCAGAAAGAACACTGGTCCTGGAGTCAGGAGGACCTGAGTTCAAATCCATCCTCAGACAGTTGATACTCACTAGCTGTGTGACAGTGGGCAAATCACTTAACTCCTATTGCTTTGCCAAAAAACAACAACAACAAAAAAGCCCATTTAATTTGAAATGGGTAAGTTGTTTGAGGATGGGTCAATACCAGGCCAAGAATGCCCAGATGGGCCCCCACAGTCATCTGTATGATCAAAATCAAAGGTAGCCCTTCATTTTTATTTGCATTCATCAGAATGAAAGCAAGTCAAATATACAAACAATATATATATACTCATTACCATGAAAAAAGAAATACACCTTTAAAAACCCAAGACAAGTGAAACTTTAAGAAGGAGGCATAAATCATTCTCAAGATATTTCAACTGATACCAGTAACAGTTCCCTAACCAACCAAGCACTTTTTTGGATCAAATTATCTCCTTGCAATGTCATGATTCTGCACACACATTAAGAATCTTCATCTCCTGTAGGAAAACCGAGATACTAAAGTTTTGTCGGTAGATTTGTGAACTGAGCCTACCATTCTTGAGAGCAATTGAAACTATGCCCTAAGGGCAAAAAAAAAAAAGCGCACACACTTTGATTCAGCAATACCACTACTAGGTCTATATCCCAAAGAGATCATAAAAAAGGGGAAAAGACCTAAATGTACAAAAATATCTATAGCGGCTCTTTTTGTGGCAGCAAAGAATTGGAAATTGAGGGGATGTCCATCAACTGGGTAATGGCTGAACAAGTTGTGGTATATGAATGCAGTGGGTATTGCCCTATGAGAAATAATGAGCAGGCAGATTTCAGAAAAAGCTGGAAAGTTTTAAATGAATTGATGAAGAGTGAAGTGAACAAAACCAGAACACTGCATACAGACAGCAACAGCAACCCTGTGTGATGACAAGTTCCTACCGTGTTTCCCCGATAATAAGACATTGTCTTATTAATTTTTTTGGACAGAAAAACACCAGAGGGCTTATTTTCAGGGGAGGGCTTATTTTAATGAACATTGACAGCAATTTTAATAAACAGGTAAATGTGAACAAAAAAATGTACCTTTATTCAATAAGCAAATCACTGGGGAAGAACAGGATGACGCGCTCACTGCTGCAGCTATGATTGGATGCAGCTCGGAGCGCGGCATGCGTTTCACGGGGGGTGGGGGGACGGTGCATACAGAGGGTACCATAATATAGCGTGTAGCGCAGGGGATCACCTTCACTACAGTAGCAATCTCAACAGGGCTTATTTTCGGGGGAGGGCTTATTTTAGAGGAATCTTACACAGTAAGGGGAGGGCTTATTTTCGGGATAGGTCTTATTATCAGGGAAACACGGTAGTTCTTCTCAGCAATAATACAACAATTCAAGACAATTCCAAAAGACTCATGATGGAAAATTCTATCCACATCCAGAGAAAGAACTATGGAATTTGAATGCAAATTGAAGCACACGGTTTTCCACTTTTTTGTTTTTTCTTTCTCCTGATTTTCCCCTTTCATTCTGATTCTTCTTTTACAACATGACTAATATGGAAATATGTTTAATATAATTGTACATGTATAATCTATATCAGATTGTTTGCTATCTTGGGGGGGTAAGGAGGGAAGGAAAAAAATTTGGAAATCAAAATCTTATAAAAATGGATGTTGAAAATTATTTCTACATGTAATTTTTAAAAATAAAATACTATTTACATTTAAAAAAGAGAGTATTCATCTTCACTATGCAATGAGGTTTCTTTTTTAACTTTGGAAAACATCACAGTCAACAGCTGTCATTCTGGTAGCAATACCTCTTCATTTAGTCAATATGCAGTGTAGATAGGGGTGGCCAGGTGGCGAAGTGAGTAAGAGCACTGGCCCAAGAGTCGGGATAACCTGGGATCGAATCCGGGCTCAGATACTTAGCACCACACCCAGAAATAACTGGCTGTGTAACCTTGAGCAAGTTACTTAACCCCAATTGCCATAAAAAAATAAAATATGCAGTGTAGATACATAGATAGGCAGACATTGCAATAAGACAAATCAATAAATCATTACATATTTAATGACACATATAACTAGCATCGTCCTGGGTGCTATACCCAATGAATTTTTCTGCTGTATAACTTTAGTGAGACCCAAAAAATGATCCAAGGCATAGAGATAAAGAAATATTCCCACCGTCATGACAACGTTCTAGCTTCTTGGTATAAAATAGCTTGTCACTAATTTATCCAGAATTAATTCCCCTGTGCTAGAATTTTGTCAAAGACCCAAAGCAAAGACTTTTGCTCAAACAATCCCATTCAAATGCTATCACCTCTGCAGGGCAAGAGCTCCCTAACCACTCAAGTCACCTCTCCATCCTCTATATTCCTACAGCACGTATCATCAGCTTAATGCTTATGGACTGAAAGTTCAATGAGCATCAATTGAGAGATATGGCAGCCAAAAAAGAAAACACCATACATTTCTATTTGGATGTCTTATTTGCTTCAGCAACATCTTGAGAGACAAAGCTTCTAGAACCAGCAACTCGCATCCTTCTGTATCTTGCCCTCATCAGACTACACCTGCTGTACTGTGTTCAATTCTGAGAGTCACAATTTAGGAAGAACAATGACAAACTAGAGATGACCCAGGCCATTTAATCTCTGTTGATATGGAACAAAAACCTTAAAAGTCCACGGCCAAAACCATTCAAGGATAAAGAATACTTTTTTTTATTTTTAAACTTCAAGCTCTGCAAACAGAGAGTCAGGAAATAGACCCCAAAATGGCAGTAACTTCTATTTTTGTCTAATACTAAAGGAATGAACAAAGAAAAGTACATTGGGGAAATGGGAGTGAAGGCAGGTGTCAATTCTTCAGAAACATGCTAAGAAGAGACAGTTCTCAAATACTGAAATGGATCTGTGATCTCATTGATCCGAATGCTTCCTCCAATAATGAGTCATCAGTGCTTGGAGGTGACTCTGTGTTCTCAAGGACAACACTAGTGAAGCACAAGTTATATAGCAGGTTCTGTTATGACGGAAATGTTTTAGGTATGCTCCCTGCAACAAATCAACTCTGTTTTCTAAGGATATGCCTAACTAATAACAGACTCATTTTCAGGAGACTGATGATGAATTCTTTGGCCACAGAAACTTTTTTTTTTGGTGGGAGGAAGGCAGGGCAATTGGGGCTAAGTGACTTGCCCAAGGTCACATGGCTAGTAAGGGTTAAGTGTCTGAGGTCGGATTTGAACTCTGGTCCTCCTGACTCCAGGGCTGATGCTCTATTCACTGAGCCACCTAGCTGCCCCAATAGAAACTCTTAAAATCCAGTAATTCGACTACGCAAAATTCATTTATTGAAATATAGTATGACACCCTGCTCATTCTGTAGGTATTGTTGGTTTGTCTAGGAAAAAAGGAATAACGTAGTAGAAGGCCCATGTTCTTCAAAGGTTATTCATAAAGCATAAATTTAGAACCAAGAAGGCCTTCAGAAGTAATCATTCCAACCATTTCATTTTACACAGGAGGAAACAGAAATTCAGAGGTAAATTTGGGGAAGCAATGGGAAGACCACTAGATTTGGAGACAGTGGACCTGGGTTTGAATCCTAGACTTGACATTTAACACTTAATGTGACCTTCAGCCAGTAGTCACTTAACCTCTCTCAGATTTGGTATCTTCATGAATAAAACAAGACAGGTTGGAATATATGACCTATAAGGTCCCTTCCGGTTCTAAATCTATGTTCCTAAGAAACTACTTTAAGGACAAACAGATGGTAAGTGGCAGAGCAAGATTTAAACCCAAACTAACGTGTTTTAGAGTATTCAAACTTAAATACACATAGAAAACAGAAAAGGAAGAAACAAGGAGGAGATGACTTAGAAGATCCAGCCCCATTCAGTGGCATACCTGAAAATTCAGGAGCTGATCTTCATCATATGTGTGTTGGAAGTTTTGATATATCTGATGTTAACACAATATGCTTGGCAATGATACAGTAATGATAAATGTGGGCAATTACTATTTTTTTTATCTTATGATTTAGATATCTTCCAGTATCTCTCTTGCTCTCTAAAGCTAACCCATCTAACTGCCTACTAAGTCACATTCCTGGCTCCTATATTTCCATCATCTCTTGTATGTTCAGTCTGTCTCTCCACAAGTTCTTTCTTCTAGTCAAATGTGCACACAGGCTTCCCTTATCTTGGAAAAATTCTCACTTGACCCTTCTCTAGCAACCATCTTAATTCTCTTCCCAAGGATCAAGTTCCTTTACCCTCTACTCTTCTCCCTTTATATTTATTCACAGCTGACCACAGTAGGTATTTAATAAATGTTTATTGATTCTCATGGCTTCAATGCTCATTGCTATGTTGAAAATTACCTGATTTATACTCAGCAGTAGTCCTGTTCTCTCAAATGAACTAGTTCCAAATCTCTGTATACACCGTACATTTCTATTTGGATGTCTTATATCACCTCAACCTAAAACTGGCAAAATTAACTCCTCTTCTCCACTCTCCTTACCTCTCCTCATCCCTGACAGTGGCATCAACATGCATCTAGTCACCCAAGTTTGGTTATCTTTAACTCATCCTTCACCACCAAATATTCAATGAATCACCAAGACTTGCTCATTTATCTTATGAAACATCTTGTATTTAACTCTTCCTCCATATGTACATAGCTCCCTACTTCTCATGTCTGGATTACTATAAGAGACCTCTACACTTCGCCTCCTCAGTGTTTGACCCTCCAATTTATTCTGCTAATTTCTAGTTAATTCATTTCCCTTAAATACTGTTTTCATCATGCCACTTTCCTGCTTGAAAATCTTTCATGGCCCCTTATGTTGGCATGTGAAATTAAAATTCCTTGGCTTGGCCTTCAAAGTCCTGAAAAGGCTAGGTCTAGTCTACCTATCTGATCTTCTTGCCTATTCACACTGGGCTCCCCTCCATCCCAAGAATAATTCTATCTTCATGGGTTTATTCATTACACTGTTCCCACTGGCTGGGAGTGTTCTTTCCTTTTCCCAACTATATAAAACCTACTCATCCTTCAAGGCCCAACTCAAGGTCTCTCTCTTTAAGGAAACCTTCTCTGACAATTAACTTTTTCAGTGATCTCCTACCACATTCAGGGTCTGCACAATATAAATTAGGACTTAAATAGATTATCTGTATTATTCCATATTCCATATGTTTCAATTTAGGGTCCTTGAGAACCACACCCTCCCTATCCCTTGTACTGTAGCTCACAGAAGCACAATGCTGAGCACCTATGTGGGGCACAAAGTATGGAAAACCTCCTCCACCAATATAGATCTGCAACTCCTCAATAACTTACAATCTTGTGGTCCAGGGTAATAAGATGCTAAGTGACTCACCTACAATCACAAAGCCTATTAGAAGTACATATCAAAGGCAGTATATGTCAAACCCTAAATCCAGTTTTCCTGATTCTCTAATTGAACACATAATAGGCACTAAACACTTCTCAAATGATCAGGACTCACAATTATTTTAAAATACAGTCATGTCTCATAAGGAAACTCCTAAATTACATTTTACAAAATTAACAAATTAAGGTGCAGTGATCTACATTACAAAAGGATTGTACCTTAAAGTTTCTTTAAATACCAGCTGCCCTAAATCATGCAAAATTATATGATAAAACAAAAATCAGCTTCACACTAAAGTCCTGAACAAGGTGAAATTCACCTATGATTCATTTGTAAGTTGGTGGATTTACTTACAGGTCGGCCAAAAACAACAGCTCCTGGGTGCAGATAGATTTCCACTACATCGCTTTCTGGCACCACCTGGACCCGCTGCACTTCCCCCTTTGCCAGCATCTCATTCACAAAGTCGCTCCAGGAAATGCTAGCCACACTAATGTTTAGAGAGTTCAGCAGGCTCATGACAACAGCAATGACAAATAACGTCCGTAACCGTTCACGATACATCTGATCTTCCCGTTCTTTCCGTTTCTTTTCCTCTTAATGAATGGGAAAACCAATGGAAAAGATTTAAAACAAATACATAAGGAACATAAGATAAGATAATGTTAATATTTAATGAGAAGGTAATTAAAATAAATTCCATTTTATATATTTTTTTCTTTGAAAAGTCCAACCCAAGAAAGGTAGCATGTGTCATATGAGATTTTTACTTTTTTGCCAGTTTCCCAACCAACTTCACTGAGGCATGTGTCAATCATATGACCTGTTCATCCTGGTGTCTAAGATCACATTAGACAGCCTAGAGATGAATCCCTGTCCATTGCCCCAAATATTGCCTTCAATAATCAGGCAGTTGTGATATAGAATCAAGAGTACTAGACTAGGAGTCAGAAGCTCTGGTTTCAGATGCCAGATCTGCTACTTAGTAAAGGATGTGTGACTTTGGGGGACGCAATTCCTTTCTCTGGCCTTTATTTTCCTCATCTGTAAAATGAGGGGATTGAACTAGAAAACCCCTCAATTATAAGCCTATAAATTATGGTAAATCATTCCTTTTATTAATCATTAATGACAACTTCATCCTCAGAACCGTGCTAGGTACTGTGAGGGACACAAAAGCATTTAAGAAAGAATCACAGAATAAAGCTGGAAGGATTTCTGTAAATAATCTATATTAATAAGTATTAAAAGCTTATAATTTTATGAGGTACTGTGCTAAGTAAGCTTCAAGGGCACAAAGAAAGAGCAAAAATAGTTCTTGCTCTCAAGGAACTTGCATTCTAACAGGAGACACAAACATACAATATACAAGATATCTTCAGAACAGATAAAAGATGCCCTTAGAAGGGAAGGCTCTAGTGACTAGGAAGACCTGGAAGGTTTCATGCAGTAGGTAGCATTTGGGCTGAATCTTGAAGGGGGCTGGGGATTCTAAGAGGAAGAGATAAGGGAGAGAATTCTAAGCAAGGGAGACAGCCAGTGTAATGGCAAAGAAACAGGAAGTGGAGAGTCAGCATAAGAACACCAAGAGGCCAGGGTAGCTGGACCACAGTGTGCATGAAGGGCAATCATGTTAAAAGACTAGAATGAAGAGGCCAAATTGTGAAGGGCTTAAAATACTAAAAAGAGAACTTTGTATTTGTTCCTGAAGTTAACTGGGGGGTGAGGGGAAAGGCATGACATGTTCAGATTTAGGAAAATGGCAGCTATGTGGAGAATGAATTGGAGACGAGATTCGAAGCAAGGAGACCTACTAAATTATGAGCTCAGTAACAGCAGGGACTGCCTTTTGCCTCTTTTTTGTATAAGCATAGTGCCTGGCACATAGTAGGCACTTAATAAATGCTAACTGACAGAACAATTATTAAAGTATAGCAAGGATCCAGGACAGAGGTGACAGAAGCCTGAAGTAGTGCAGTGCCTCTGAATCGAGAGGAGATGTACATGAGAAATGTTGTGGATGTAAAAATGACCAAGTCTGGCAACTGAATGAATATATGGGGCAAGCCCCAGAAGAGGAGAAGATTACAAACATGGGTGACAGGAAGGATGCCAGTGCCCTTGACAGTAATAAGAAAGCTGGAAGACAGAAAGTCTGGGCGGGGAAAGATGAGTGCTGCTGTGGAGATACCAAGTTTGAGATGCCTATGGGGCATCCAGTTCAAAGTCTATAAAGGCAGTGTTGGGACATGAGGCCATTCTGAAGAAGGACTAGCCCTGGATATGTAGATCTGAGAGTCATAAACGAGCACTTAGAGTAAGTGCCTCCTAGGCGCACAGCATTGTGCTAAGTGCTGGGATACAAATACAAACACCAGCCAGCCCCTGATCTCAGGGAGCTCACCTCCAATACAGGAAGACAACCACAGAGGAGGTTTCAGAGACAGGTGAGAATGAAAGGCCCCTTGGTCCTTAGAGTGCAATGGCAAAGCAGATGATAATGAATCTTCCTTAATGCAATTTCTTATTATTATAAAACAACTAAGTGGTTTCTGATGTTAAACTATTTGACAGTGCCAAGGACTCTGGAGGCAAGAACCTTGTTTTCCAGGTCTTCAATAGCTACAGTTGCTCAGAATATAGAAGCTGCAGCACCAGGTGAAGAAGCTGCCAGATCCCTTCTCCACAAGGGTTGATTCCGTCCCTGCATTTTGGCAACAGGGGTCAGGATGAAAAGCAGGGCCAGAGATACTTGGGCTTAGCTGCCAGGGAGCTACAGTTAGTCAGTGGCTGGTAGTAGGAGCAGGTAACTGCTCTGCAAAAATCAGTTCCCTCAATGATAGCTGCAAGAGCAACCTGGAACCAAGCCAAATAAAGAGGAAATGGCAGTTGGGAGAGTTGGAGAATATTGTGCTGATGTTTCCAGGGTTTGGGGGTTCAAAATCCTAAACAATTTCCATATCTCTACCAGAATAAGAAGGGAGGCAGGGGCTTAGGCAGCATAAGCCATCTGGCACAAGCTGTCTTGTCTCTCCTGCAGGGTGCCTGTTCATCAGTTAGGTTGGCTTGCCTGTCCCATCAGTAGCACTTGGTCTTGATGGGGAAGGAGGGGCTCTACCTACTACACAAAGGTTGGTTCTGGTAGCAGGGCCAATGGTTTGGGGGGCATTAAGACAATAAGTCTGTGGTATCCGATGAGATCACCAAATGAGAGAATGAAGAAAGAGCTAATAAAAGAGCTGTGGGATACTCCCTCAGAGAGTGAACTTGGTGGCAAGATCCTGCAAAGGAGTCTGAGTAGTAGTCAGAGAAGTGCACTGAGAGCAGGGTCACAAGAAACAAAAGGAAAGGTTATGGCAGGGAAGGTGGTAAATAGTATCAAATACTGCTGGTCAGTTGATCTGGCAATTAAAAGATAACTTTGGAGAAAGCAATTTCAGTTGATTGAGACTGGAAGTCAGAATGCAGAAGGTTTAGAGCAGTGGCATGAAACAAAAAAAAAATCCCTGCTGGCCATCCCTGAATTAGAAAACCACAAATTAACATTAACTATGATGTATGGTATTTTAATTTATTTTGCTAAACATTTCCCAATTACCTTTTAACTAGGTTCCTGCAGTCCCTCCAAGCATGAGACCTTCAGTTTGACACCTCTGGTTTAGAGGAAAGTGAGAGAAGAGGAACTGGGGTATTGACAATTTAGCTGGGAATCTAGGGGAGGTACTAAGTACACAGGACTTCCAAGATATTTAAGTGGAAGAGGAGAGGAGAGATATGATGATTAACAGCAAGTTCTACTCAAAGATTTTTTAAGGATATGGTAAACAGGAATGCTTATAGACAGCATGGAAGGAAGCTTCAGATGGGGTGAGATTTAAGACAGATGCAGAGCATCACATAGGGGGAAACCCAAGAGAAGAGAATGGGATCAAGGGGGCACAAAGTGGGGTTGGCTGGGACAAGAAGAGCCATCTCCATCAAAGACAGGGATCAAAAAAGGGATACTAAGAGAAGACTTCAGTGATTAAGAGTTGTAAAGGGGAAAAGAAGAAGCCCGAGGCAAATGGCTTCCATTTTTTCAGTCAAGTTTAAGGTAAATGAGGGCTGGCTATGGGAGGCCTGAGGAAAAAAGAAAGTTCAGAACAGCTTCTATGGTGAGTGACTTAGAGCATAGATTAAAGAGGAATATAATGATTGCCTTGCTACAGTAAGGGGTCCAGCTAAGATTCGATAACAAACCCAGTCAGAATAGTTTTGTGACTATTTAACAGAACTTAATAGGACAAAAGGAGCTAGATGATGGAAGTAATACAGGGTTGGGGGCTGACAAGGCATGAGGAGCAACAGGACTGGAGGAAAAGAGATTTGAGAATAGAGAACAGAGTAAAACTGAACTTCATCACCAATTCGTTGAGATAGGGAAGGGAGGATGAAGTTACCTGAGAAGAGGATGATAGCTCAGGAAAGTACTGTAGGCTACTGACAATCCAGCTGGGAAATTTTTCCATACATGAAACAATTAGTAAACTATATAAAACAGCCCATAAACTAAGCACTAACATATTCTGCACTCATTCTAAGTGCTACTTCTTGGGCTTAGCTGCCAGGGAGCTACAATTGGTCAGTGGCTGGTAGTGGTAGCAGGTAACTGTTCTACAAAGATCAGTTCCCTCAATGATAGCTGCAAGAGCAACCTGGAACCAGTAAAGAGAGAATGGAGGATGGGAGAGTTGGAGATTACTGGGGGGGAGGGGTTGTGCTAGCTCTGTTCAGCCTTCAAGAATACAACTACGAATAATGGGTAAAAGTTACAGAATCAGACTTAGGTTCCATGTAAGGAAAAACTGGGGCAACTAGGTGTTACAGTGGATAGAGCTCCAGGCCCAGAGTTAGGAAAACTCATCTTCCTACGTTCAAATGTGGTCCCTGGGCAAGTCACTTCATTCTATTTGCTTCAGTTTCCTCCAGTATCTTTCACAAGAAAATTCCAAATGAGGTCATGAAGAGTCAGATACAACTAAAAACAACAGAAACAACAAATGAAAAAATTCCTAATGATAAGAGTTGTACCAAGGCTACATCAAAAAGTAATAGAAAAATTTCTTATGCTCTCTGGGAAACTGGGGGCTAGTAGCAGGAAAGATAAAGGGGTGAATTTTGATGAACAAAAAAAATCAATTAAATTTTTTTTTTAAGTATTGGGTTTCGCAATTGCTAGATATTACTTAAGGCATTATATAGAGAAGATTCCTGCTCAGATACAGATTCAACTATATGATCTCTGAAGAGATCAGTGTGGGCTAAAACTATTACAGAAGACTTCACAGAGCAGATTAGACTGAGCAAGGTCTAGAAAAAAGGTATAATTTGGACAGGTGCAAAAGAGGGGTTTGGAAAGTATCAGACCTCTGGTAGGCATGATCCATGGCAGGGAACACTCCACAGACTAAACATAAATGCAGCACTCACCAGGTAAAAGGCTCTGTACCAAATTATACAAAGATGAAGTCAGATCTAGATGAAGAATAAGATTTGGGAGGGGGATAAAGCAGGTACACAAAGGACTCTAAGTTAAAATGATAGACTCAAAAGAGACGAAAAAGAATGCTAGGAGCTATCCAAAGAAGGCTGGCTCAGGGAGGGCTTCACAGAGCAAGCAGTGCCTTTCTGAAGGAAAGGACAGCCAAGCCAATGAAGAGAGCAAACAGAGGAGGGTGATATGGGTACTAACAAGGAAAAAAAAAACTGTCCACTCCTTGGGATGAGACCAGAGTCAGTATATTCTCTAGCTATAGAGTCCGCTACAGAAATGGGAAATGAGTCCAACATCATGAGCTTGACTGATTTGAGGATCACATCCAGGAACCTTCCTGAGGCTTAGTCAAAACAAATCCCACCTCTCTTCATAACCTGAGGCCTTTTAACACTTAGTAACTCAAGATAGCCTTTGTCTTTCTTTCCTTTCTTTGTTCATATCTCCTGGCACTTCTCTTGACATACTAAATTACACTCATAAACAAGAGTAGGCACATACAGCTTCCCCACACAGAAGCCGGTAGGCAAGCAGACAAACAGAGACAGACACACACCCAAAATAAAAAGAGTTTAGGCCCAAAGCGGGGAAGATATTCTCAGTCTGATGAAGTATACCTGAAAGCCACAGGCAAGGGACAGGCAAAGAGGTACTCCTTCACTGGTTAGTGGAGGTGGTGCCTGAAAGTAGCAGACCAGGCAAGAGGCATAAAGGAAGAGCCTATGACAGGAGTGACAGGGTAAAGTAATGTTGCTTAGAATAATGGTTATAATTTTTGGTTCAGCTTCAGAGAGAAAACCAAATGAGCACAACTGCAGTTGGAAAATAGAAGGATATCTTAAAACTTCATTTCAAACTTTATTTCCACAAAATATAAAATAAACCTAGGTCATTACTCATTTTAGAAAGCAGAATTCTCTTCCAAGTTATAACTTCAGGTAAATAAATAGCTTACTATATCTATTGCATTAGAAATCATCTCTGATACTTAATTTCAATCTAATTTTCTAATTCAAGAGGCTGTTTCCAAGAAACAGAGAATCCATTGTTAGAGGGATAGAAGCTTTAAAAAAGTTTCCAAGAGTTGATTAAGTAATTCTTGGTAATAATGAAAATGGAGATTCTTTTTCTTCAGGTAATTGTATGATCTCAATATATGATATAGGAGTAAAGCATCAGAAACAATTTAACTCATGTTGTTGAGCATTTTGTATATTTACTTGTACCAGAGATTAAATTTATGAATAGAAACTTGGGCCAAAGATTGTAGCACAATTATTTTTCATTAGTCTGCTTTTAATACCCTATGCAGAAAAGGTACATGATCCAACTATCTCGCTAAAATTATCTGCTCTTCAAGGACAAAGCATTTTCTACAATTTTCATCTGCTTTCTGGTTTAAGCCTAACTTTTAGAAAGACAAGGTTTAGCTACAAATAGAAACAATATAGCTTTGTTTTGTGCGTATAAAAGTACTGATTCTCACACCTATTCTGGGATGTTTCCAGTAAAACTGCAGGCTCTCTCCTATCAACATGAACTAAACATTCTAAAATATGTCAATTCATCATATTAACATAGCCTGATATCCTTACTATATATCACTCACTGGAGGATAATTGAGGTAGTAGCATTTTTCTTTACCAGTCACCATCAATCTACTAGGTACTCAAAACTGTGTTAGGTACTACAAGAAAAATAGAGAAGTTTCTGTCTTACACACTGCCTTCTGGAAGCCTAACTGGAAAGAAATCATATACTCAGTAATAGTGAGCAATGAAAGATAATTTGTAATAAAAAGTTAAACAGCGTGGTACAGACTATTTAAGTTCAAGAGGAATCTAAAAAAAAGGGGATCAAAGAGGACTAGAATAAATAAATCAGGGAAGATTTAAATAGAAAAAGTGACTTGAGTTAGGCCTTAATGGATACATAGGTTTGGGCACTCTATAGAGCAAGGGTTTTTAACCCTGGGGTCCATAAACTTGTTTACAAATACATAGGTAGAAATAGCAATATGATTGGTCTCCTTTGTAATCCTACATATTTTGTGTATTTTTCAAATAGAGCATTATTATAAGAAGGGATCCATATGATTCACTAGACTGCCAAAGGGGCTTATGACACAAAAAAGACAAAAGAATCCTTAGTGTACAGGGAAAGGGAGGCCAATTCCTGGCAATGAAAGCAACAGAAGTGAAGGCATTAAGGCAGAACAGAGCACTGGCCAGTGAAAGTCCTGCCTAAAATCAGCCCAAACAGAATATGGATGAATAGATGTGGGAAACACTGTTTAGGAAAGCACTCTGTAAAGTGCTCGGAGTGCTCAGCAAACATAAATGAGGAATTATTATGTAAGGGGCCAGAATATGGACAACCTTAAAAGTGGATGAGGGTAGGGAAGCTAAGGGTTGCAGTAAATAGAGCACTGGCCCTGGAGTCAGGAGGACATGAGTTCAAATCTAGCCTCAGACATTGGACACACTCACTAGCTTTGTGACCTTGGGCAAGTCACTTAACCCCAATTGCCTTGCCTACCCCCCTCCCCAAAGAAAAGTGGATGAGGGAAGTGAGAAATGGAGAGAAAGCACATGGCACTGGATGGAGAACAGAACCTGAATCAAATCCTGGCTCAAGTTCTCTGTCTCCCATATCCTGGCTGTGTGACCCTGGGCAAGTCACTTATCTTTTTGGTACAGGAGGCAACCTTCAAAGGCTTTAAACTGCAGAGTAAGTGCTGACCAGAGTTGGCAGAGGAAGTTTCCTCACTGGGAGTAGCATAAAACAATGAAATTGCAAATCTGATTCAAAGAAACAACAGGAATAGAGAAAGCAGTGAATGTAAGATGAATTTCAAATGAAAAACAGAAGATTTAGAGACCAAATGAATGTAGGGAATGAAAGAGAGAGCTTGATTCAGAAACAATCTTGAATTTAGGTCCAATGTGATCTAATTTTGCCCTACATTTATTAAGTTTTTTCTTCACCTAGGTTTGAAAAGTGCCCTACAGACACCTTAAGGCACCATATCAATGCAAGTACAATCCCCCTCACGCTCTGCCACTGCTTGATCCTGCCAGGAGCTCTCCTTACTCTACACTCACTTGTGAAGCTCTCAGCCACTCTCCTGACTTCAATGAACACTTCTTTTTTAACTTTTTTAATATTTTATTTTCCCCAAATACATGTAAAAACAAGTTGTAACATTCATTTTATAAAAAAATTTGGAATTCCAAATTCTTTCCCTCCTACCATTACTTCCCCACTCCCTACTGAGAAGGCAAACAATATGATCTAGGTTACACATGTGCAACTGGGCAAAATATATTTCCATACTAGTCATGTGAAAGAAAACAGACAAAACAAAACAAAAAAAGTAAAGGAAAACGTATGCTTCAATCGGCATTCAGACTCCATTGGCTCTTTCTCTGAAAATGGATAGCATTTTCCATGAGTCCTTCCGAACTGTCTTGGGTCTCAATGATCACACCTACAGAGAGCAATGCCTGAATCTCCACATCCAGCTGTGTCTTCTCTTTGGAGCTGCATCACTAGATATCTCAACCTATTTACAAAACAGAACTCATTCTCTTATCCCCAAATATGCTTGCCTTCCTGACTGCCCAATTTCAGTCTTGCAGTCACTAAGTCTGCTTCATCCTGTCTCATATCCCCATCTTCCTGAGTCTGCCTCCAAAGCATCTCTTGCATGCTTCCTTCTCTCCCCACCCATGGCCACGACTCCCTCTCATATGGAAAGAGTTTGGTCAGAGAAAGGTTTGGTAACACAAGCTTGGGCCATTTGTCAGGTTTTAAGGGGCTCCAACTTTGAATGGCTAGGCCTTTTTATGCCTTTGGGTAACCATGAAGCCACAACAATATGACACAACTAAAGCCCTAAGCTCCTGGGGCAATCAGTTCCAGGTGACAGCTTTCTCACCCTTTAAAGAAAAAAATGAACCTCATTCATGTAGAAGGGGGAAAGGGACCCTACCTAGTGAACAGTGGTCCAGTCCAGATCCTCTTTCTGTTTTTATCTTCTTTTGTTCCATTTTTACCCACTGGGGCTGTAATTTCACAGTCCAAATGTGATGGCAGCACTGTCACTGATGAAGAAAACTTTGTTATGGAAATTTTTACAAATCTTTTCCATTTTTTCATCTGTTTGTTATTCTTCTTACAATTTTAGCCTGAACTGCTTTCACAATAATCTAGTTTAATTGGTCCTACATTAATCTTTCTGCAAACTTGGCTCTCCCTCCAGTGTTTTGCATTGTTTCAAGAACTGATGCCATTCATAATAGTCCAAACCTTTATTCTGCCAATATTTTACAAATGAACTTACATACTAAGTTAGCATTGTTTTTTCTAACATCTTTCTCTGTTTGGCAAGATGAAATGCTTGTTGGCTCGAGTAGTTTCTAGGTTCTTTTGTCCTACTTGAAGCAACTGCTTTACATCAGATAAAATTCAAAAGGAAATGATGATCTTCTACATCAGTATTTGTTCTTCATTATCAATTTTTTTGCCTTTTATTTTTTAAAATTTATTTACTTTTAGTTTACAACATTTAGCATGATTATCAATTTTTTTGCAGAAAAACCTTGTTTAAATAGGTACTATTGAAGCTATTTTATATCCAATCAATCATTCAAAAAGTATACAGCAAGCACCTACTATGTTCCAAGTATTCTGTTAAGCCCTTGTAATGGGAATGTAAATTTTAAAGATCTTCCCTGCCCCTAGGCTAAAGTGCACCTGGAGCCTGGGGCGGAAGGCTTGTTTTTCAGTAGATACTTTTTGATTGGCCAGTGGGTCCAAAAGGTTGTTACATTCTCTGAGCCAGGAGAAGGCTATATAAGCCCTGATGTGAGGCTTTGTTTTGGGGCTCACTTTGATAAGTGTTCTGTGATTTGATATAGATTCTGGGAAGCCGTTGTCCTGAGCCCCCCAGCTTTGAAAAAACCCAGATGTTGACTGGGTATGGATGTAATGGTTGGACAGTTTGAAATCTGTCTACTAGATCTGTTTCTGTCTTGATAATTCTGTCTGTGTACTTTGAAGTTCGGGGTGCTGACCTTTTCCCCTGAACAAGGTAAACGATGTATGTCTGACTGATTGAAGTAAGCTTGTTAACCCATTTTGAGTTGCTTTCCTTTATCAAAGCAGATCCAAAAACCTGTGTTGGCAGCAACTCTGAGGACGCTTGGGGTGCTTGCTGCTACATCCCTAGGGATACAAAAAGAAATTAAAATGCTTACTGAATATCCAGAATATCTAAAAGATAACTGAAAATACAAGACTGGACATCTCCAGAGAGATTAAGACAGGATAGGTAAATCTGAGAATCATCAACGTAGAAATGGTAATTAAATCCATGGGAAGTGATGAGATTCCCAAGTGAAACATTATAATGGGAGAAGACAAGGCCCAGGACAAAACACTAAGTGACACATAGTTAGAGGGTGTCATCTGGCAGAGGATTCAGCAAAGGAACACAGGTAGGAAAGGAACCAGGAGAGAGGGATTGTCCTGAAAACCTGGAAAAGAGAATATCAAGGAGAAAAGAGTGGAGAGTAATTAACAGTGTCAAAGGCTGCAGAAAGATCAAGGAGAATGAGGACTGTAAAAAAAGCTACTGGATTTGGCAATGAAGAGATTGTTAGCAACTTTGGAGAGAAGTTTTGGTGGAATGATAAGGTCAGAAGTTAGATCATAACTAGTTAAGAAGAGAGGTCCTATAGCTATACATGCCTTTTCAAGCCTTGGTAAGGAGTAAGGCTACTTCATCATGTGAGGGAGAAAAGGAAGAGAGTGGCAGAAGGCACCCAAATGATAGAGAAGGTACAACAGTCACCCTTTGGGGACAATTTTTATCTTTTTTTTTTTTTTTTTGCTTTTTGGAGGGGGGAGGAAGGGCAATTGGGGTTAAGTGACTTGCCCAAGGTCACAAGGCTAGTAATTGTTAAGTGTCTGAGGTGGGATTTCAACTCAGGTCCTCCTGACTCCACGGTCGGTGCTCTATTCACTGCACCACCTAGCCGCCCTTTATCTTTTTTCTAATAAGCACAATCTGAACATATGCTGACCATTGCTTTAGAAATATCTCTATCAGTAACAAATTATTCGCCATCCATTAAGATGTAACAGTTTCATCTCTTGTGGTATTATATGATGATTTCTATTTATAGATCCTTTTCTCTTACTCAATAAAGTGTTTATTGTATTTTAGATATATGTAAATATATACATATTTATGTGGGTATATATGTATATATGTAGAGCAGGAGGCTTCTACATAATTCTGTAATGCTGTATTAAGGCATGAGGCCCCTTCTTTTGATGAATCAGAGTTTCCACTGTTTTACCCTTTTCCCACAGATGTGCTAAAGTAACTGAACAATAAAATTTCTGACACTTAGTGATTAATAAATGTTTATTGAAATGAATGGGTTGTCAGTCAATATGTATTTGTTAAGCATGTACTATCTGCAAAGCACAAGGCTAAGCACTAGGGATACAAAAATCCATCCCTGCTCTAAAAGAGCTCCCAATCTAATGGGGAAGACATGACAAACAGCAATGTTCAAATGAGATAGAGAGATATATATATAATATACATACTTATATACACACACACGCATATGAGAGATCAATTGGACATAATAAGGAGAAGACACTAGAATTAAAGGTAGGGGGATCAAGAAAGGCTTCTTACAGAATAGCAGATTTTAGCTGTGGCCTGAAAGAAACCAAGAGATGGAGATGAGCAGGGAAAGAATTCCCAGCATGAAGGACTCAGTCTGGAGAGAATGCCCTATGGGAAGAACAGCCTGGAGAGCCAGGTCACCTGACTGCAGAGTCTTCAGAGGAGGTGGACAGTAAAAAATACCTGGGAAGGAAGAGGGGGCCAAGTTGTGAGGGCTGTCAGCACCAGAGTTTTGCCTATTTGACTATGGAGCTATTTGAGTTTAATGAATAGAGGAATGACAGACCTTTACTTCAAGAAGGTTAATTTGACAGTTGATTGGAAGATGGACTAGAATGAGTAGAGACTTCGAGGCAGGGAAAAAAAAGACAAACTAATGCAATAGTCTAAGCATGAGGTAATGAGGGCCTGCACTAACAGAATGTCTTTGCAAGGGTTATGGGTACATAAACTGAATCTTAAAGGTGATTTTTTAAAACAAGTATTTATGTGTAACATAAGGCAAGCAAAATCTCATCAAATTGTTTTCTGAACAAAAGACAGAGACTTAATTCAAAAAGACATAGCTATATTAAAATTAAGCTGCTGGCCTAAAGTATAGCATGCAAGTTCAAATCATATTTCTTATTGCTTTGGAACCACAATAAAACTAACTCTACCAGGCACTAGAATTTAGGAGGCTCAAGAAAGTTTTCTTGTAGAAGGTGGGATTTTAGCTGGGAATTGAAATAAGCAAGCGAAGCCAGGAGACAGAGAGGAGAGAAAGAATTCTAAGAATGGGGAAAACCATTAAAAATGCCTAGAGTCTGCCTGAGTGTACTATCCAGGAATGATTCAGTGTCATTGGAGAGTAGTGTACATGATGCTGAAGGTACAAAATACTAATGGAAAGAGAAATGCAAATCAAAAGAATTCTGAACTTTCACCACATAACCAAAAAATTGGGAAAAATTAAAAATTATGAAAATGGTCTATATTGGCAGGCTACAAAAATAACAGGCACACTAATAAACTATAAATGAAGTTGTACATTGTTCCAATTATTCCAGAAATAAATTTCAAGTTATACCAAAGTGATCAAAGTATCAATATACCTTAAGCCAGAGAACCCAATAAGGCATATAAAGAGGTCAAAAATGGAAGAAAAACAAAAGGCCCCATAAGCACCAAAATATTGATAGCAGTACTTTTTTGTCATACAAAGAATTGTAAACCAAGTAGATGCTCAGTGATTAGGGAATGGTCAAACAAACTGTGGTACATTAAAGTAATGAAATGTCACTTAAACCTAAAAGCAAAAATATTTAAAAATTCAGAGAACATAGGAAGACTTATACAAACTCATTAAAAGTAAAGCAAATTGAACAAGGAAAACAATACACAGAGTGACCAAAACAATGCAACTGGAAAAAATAAAAACAAAATAAACACTGTTAGGACACAGAGGAAGGAGCTGAGAAAATGAACCGCCCCTTACCTTTTTTTTCAAAATGTAGAAGACTGGGGGGGGAGTACATATACTATTGTCAGACATGATTAATGTGTTGGTTAGCTTTGCTGAATTGCTTTTTTTATTTCTTTCAAAATTTTTTATTGCAAGAAATGGCTTACCAGGGAGGCAGGGGAAGATATATATTTGAAAATGAAGATGATATAAAAACAAAAGATATTAACAGATAAAAATTTTAAATATCCTGGAGTTCTTCCTCTAATCACTCTCTTCTACCTACTCAAACCTACCTCCCCCCTTTTCAGGCTCAAAAACTTCATTTGAGTCAAAAAACATTTTTTTTCCGATCTTACAGACAATTTGAAAATGCTTTCTTCATTCTTTTGCCTTATTACTTTCTAGAATATGCTACTAAACATATGTTAGATAGAAGATCTGACCAGAGATCCTTCATTCATTTAAACAAAACCATCTGTAAAACAAATTATGGGGAATCCTGGGAATATGGTGGCTATTTAGGACCTAGAAAAGCACAGATACCCAACAAACATGCAGGTCAAGTTCTACAAGTACATCAGAAAGAACAATGAAAAAGCAAACCAAAGAGAAATAGCTTATATAGGTTTCTGCAACCAGTTCAGAACCTAAAGCCTGCTATCAGCATAATATATAACATCTCCTCGGTGCCTATCAGGATCACAGGAAGGAAAAGGAAAACTCCATGTTCAGAACTGTCCATGGAAAAAAACACAGAAAGAAGCAAGGTCAAAGCCTAGTCACCAGGAGATAAGAACCAAAACTCAGGAACTCCTGCAAGGAGTGAGTCCAGGTTTTAGTCACTTCTAGGACAAAGTAGGTTCTTCCCATCAGAATACAAGAAGGAGCTAAGTATGACTGAAGTACAATGCTGAAATCCAAAATCTAAGGCTAGAGATACAGGCAAAGAGAAGAAAATTCTGAAAAAAGAGAAATACTACAGCTCAAGATATAAACTCAAAAGACTAACTCAACAATAAGACTAAGGAGACTTCAGAGAAAAGAATGTCCTGATCACAAAGGTTGCCAAGACTATTTGAAAGAAATGAAAGATTTAAATGTAATGTTAAAGTAAACAATTGGGAAGGAAAGAAAGGCAAAGAAAAGGAATGGCTTAAAAGAGATGTGTCAGGGCGGCTAGGTGGCACAGTGAATAGAGCACCTGCCCTGGAGTCAGGAGGACCTGAGTTCAAATCTGGCCTCAGACACTTGACACAATTACTAGCCGTGTAACCTTGGACAAGTCACTTGACCCCAATTGCCCTCCCCCCCCAAAAAAGATGTCACTGAGCGGTTATATTTTTTTTAACGCTTTTATTTAGTTCAATTGACCTATTGAGCTGTTTGAAAATTGGATTGAGCCAAAGAATTGAGCTGCATGAAAATCAGATTGGGCCAAACAGAAAGCAATGAATCCATAAGACAATGAGAAACATCAAAATAAAATCAAGACTGAAAAAGGATAAGAAAATGCAAGGTATAGGGGCGGAGTCGAAGCAGGACCTCCACAGGGCTCTGGCTTCCACCTTCCCCAATCCATGTAAAAGGGGATTCTAAACAAACTGTGGAGCTGCAGAACCCAGAAAATGACACAGAGAAGCTAAACTCCTGCTGAGGACAGCCCAGCAGGTGGCCAGGAATCAGCCAGCACAGCACTCTGAAAGCCAAGCCCAGCTCCACGGTCGAGGTTTTAGCCCCAGGGCAGGCCTGACCAACTGCCAACTGGAGGGACTCCAGATCACCAGCAGCTGTGGCCATTTCCAGATTTATCAACACATAGATGTGGAGGACAAAGTGAGAGATCAGTGCAGTGTGGACTTTGGAACCAGTAGTTAGGGGAACCAAGTGACCAGTCTGAGGGGTAATCACTCTTGCTTTAACCTGCTTGGATCTGGACTGCAGTCTAGGGTGGAGGTCCTGGGGTGTGTGACCAGCTTGCCAGAGTGAGTGAAGGCTTCAGAGAGGGCACCCAACTAATACCTCCAGCAGCTGAGAAAACCCCAGCATTTAAGACGAAAGCTCCCCTGTCTGGTGGCAGAGTCCTACTGTGGCAAAAAGCCCAGGGGTCAAGTGACTGAGTGGTGACATGACCAGGCAAAAAAAACAAAGCAAACAGAAGAATCCAACATTAGACTCCTATTTTGGGGACAAAAAGGTACAAAGCATGGAACAGGAGGAAGACAGTGAAGTCAGAACTCCTGCACCAAAAGCTTCAAAGGAAAATACAAGCTGCTTACAGGCCATAGAGGACCTTAAGAAGCAGATAAGAGAAGTGGAGGAAAAATTGGGAAGAGAAATGAGAACGATGCAAGAAAATTACAAAATGAGAGTCAACAGCCTGACTGAAGGAAATCACACCTCAAAAAACAGACTAACTCAACTGGCAAAAGAGGCTCAAAAAGGCAATGAGAAGAATGCCTTAAAAAACCGAATTTGCCAGATTGAAAAAGAAGCCCAAAAGCTCAATGAGAATCATTCCCTTAGATTTAGAATGGAGCAAAGGGAAGCTAGTGACTTTATGAGAAATCAAGAAGATGTTAAACAGATCCAAACAAAAGAAAGAATAGAAGGCAATGTGAAAATAAACACTGCCATGGAAAATAGATCCAGGAGAGAGAATTTAAAAATTATTGGACTACCTGAAAGCCATGATCAAAGAAAGAACCTAGAAATCATCCTTCAAGAAATTCTCAAGGAAAACTGCCCTGATGTTTTAGAACCAGAAGGCAAAATAGAGGTTGAAAGAATCCATCAATCACATTCTGGAAAAGATCACAAAAAGAAAACTCCTAGGAATATTATAGACAGGTTCCAGAATTCCCAAATCAAGGAGAGAATATTACAAGCAGCCAGGAAGAAACAATTTGAATACTGTGGAAACAAAATCAGGATAACACAGGATCTGGCAGTTTCTACACTGAGGGATTGAAGGGCCTGGAATATGATAGTCAGGAGGGTAGAAGAGCTGGGATTAAAACCAAGAATCACCTACCCAACAAAACTGAGTATCATGTTTCAGGAAAAAATATGGTCATTCAGTGGAAAAGAGGACTTTCATGCATTCTTAATGAAAAAACCAGAGTTGAATAGAAAATTTTACATTCAGATACAAGAAGCGAGAGAAGCTAGAGAAGCTAAACAGGGAAAATAAATCATAAGCCACTTATCAAAGTTGAACTATTAACATTCCTACATAGAAAAACGATAATTGTAACTGATGAAACTTTTCTCAGTATGAAAATAGTTGAAAGGGAATAGAAATATATATATATATGTATATATCAGAGGGTATATGGGCGTATGAATACTTATGTGAATGTGTGTATATATGTTTACAAGTATACATAGACAGAGGGCACAGGACCAAGTTAATAGGAAGGGACGATACTTTAAAGGTGAAATTAAGAGGTGAGAGAGGAATATAATTAGAGGAGATGGAGAGAGACAGAATGGGGTAAACTATCTCATATAGATGAAGCAAAGGGAAAATGGGTTACAATGGAGGGGAAGAATAGGAAGGCAAAAGGGAATGGGTCAACCTTATTCTCATTGAATTTGGCTCAGGGAGGATATCTCACCCTAAAGGAGAATAGGGAGGAAGGGGAAAAGAGGGGGGATGATGAAAGGGAGGACAGGCTGGGGGGGAGGGAAGCTGGAAGCACTCACTTTTGAAAAGGGACAAGATCAAAGTAGAGAATAGAACAAGTGGGTGGTGGGATAGGAGGGAGGTAAATTAGTCAGTCTTTTACAATATATCTTCTATGTTAATGTTTTGCATTAACTACACATGTACAACCCATACTGAATTGCCTGTCTTCCTGATAAGGGAGGGTGACGAGGGAGGAAGGAAATGAATCTGCAATTCAAAGTTTTAAAATCAAATGTTTAAAAATATATATACGTATATATATATATTATTATTAATATTATTTTACATGTAAGTGGGAAATAAGATATACAGGTACTGGGGCATAAAGATCCACCGTGCCCTACTAGAAAGTCGGAGGGGGTATGGGAGAAGATATGGGACAGCAGATTGGAGGAGGGGATATCCAGTGGGATTGCTATTTTGGTGTGGTAGGTAGGGGAAAAAACGGGGAGAAAATTTGTAACTCAAAATCTTGTGAAAATGAATGATGTAAACTATAAGTTAATAAAACATTTGGTTAAAAAATGAAAAAAAAATTTTTAAAAATAGAAAACTTTAATTTCAAAAAAAAAAAAAGGGTCAGCTAGCTAGATGGTGCAGTGAATACAGCATCTGCCCTAGAGTCAGGAGGACCTGAGTTCAAATCCGGCCTCAGACACTTGACAGTTAAGTAGCTGTGTGACCTTGGGCAAGTCACTTAACCCCAATTGCTCTGCCTTCCCCCTCCAAAAAAAAAATAATAAAGAGAATGAAAGAAGAAACAAGTGGCATGGCATATCAGAACCTTAATGAGGACATAAAAAAACTTAAAACAAGCACACTGCCTTGGTCCTGCTCTAGTTTAATGGTCTTAGAAGAAGGAAATAGGAGGAAAGGGGAATTTACTAGGGAGGAAAGGAAGAATGGGAGGGTACTTGGTACAGTATATAATAGGGCATGAATTGAAGAACACACCAACAAGAAAGGGATGAGTGGGGAATAGGCATCCCATGAACCTCAATTTCATTCAACATGCAAATAGATGCAGATGGGGAAAGGAAGATTTGAGAGGTAGGGCTGTACTGATAGGAGTAGCGATATGCAAAAAAAAAATTCCCATGCAGAACAGTGAAGTATGAAGAGAAGATTAAAAGTAAAGAAAGAATAAAAAACTGTGATCAGAGAATGGGACAAGGAGAAAAGGGATGACAGAAAAAACAGACCACCTCAATTATAGATGACTACTGTTAAGCAAAGGTTACTTTCATCACCTTCTTCTTTGAAAACAGAAGGAAAGGGCCAATGAGAAGGAAAAGTACAAAAGAAAAGGATAGAGAGAAATGTACAATTAATAATCATGACAATTAACAAGAACAAAATGAACTCAATTATAAAACAAAAGAGGCTCGCAAAATGGATTAGAAAACAGAATCTAAAAATAAGTTTTTGAAAAGATACATTTGAAATCTATTCAAACAGAGTTAAAACTAGGAGCTGAAGCAAAAAGTATTAGTCTTCAGGAGAACTGAAAATAATAGGGACAACAAAACTTATTTCAGAAAAGGAAATAGTAAAAATAGAATAAAAAGAGATAATACATTATAAAAAGTACCAGATAACAAATCAATACCAATACTTAATACATATTCAAACAAAAACATGGTATCTAAATATTTAAAGGCAAAGTTCACTGAATTTCAAGGAAAAACACATGGTAAAATCATAATAATGAGGGGTACCCTAAATGTCTTGTAGAACTGGAAAAATTTATCCAAACGATAAACAAGAAGTTAAGGACCTAGATAAAACTTTAGAAAAGTTATGACAGATCTTTGAAGACTATGCAATGGAAACTAAAAGAAATTTACATATTTCTCAGCAGTATATAGCATCTTTGCAAAAAATAAGAATGTATTAGGCCATAGAAACCTTATAACTACAGAAAAGCAAAAAAATTAAGCATATACTTTAATCATAATGCAATAATTACATTTAATAAAAGGCTCTGATGAAAAGATTAAAACTCCTTAGAAACTAACTTAATACTAAAGAAAGTGAATCAAAGGACAAATCAAAGAAATAGAAAATTCCATCAAAGAAAATAGCCATGAGACAACATACCAAAACTTATAAACTGCAGTTAAAGAAGTCCTTGTGGGAAAACTTGAATCTCTAAGTTCCTTAACAAAATAGAGAAAGATCAGGGCAGCTAAGTATTGCAGTAAATAGAGCACTGGCACTGGAGTCAGGAGGACCTGAGTTGAAATCTGACCTCAGACATTTAACACTTACTAGTTGTGACCTTGGGCAAGTCACGTAACCTCAATTGCCCTGCCTTCCCCCCATCCAAAAAGCAGAGAAAAAAAGAGAAAGATCAATGAATTAGGTATGCAATTTTTTAAAAACTAAAAAATAATTCAAAAAAACACAAAATAAACATCAAAGTAGAAATTCTGAAAATCAAAAAAGATTAACAAAACTAAAAACAAGGGCAGCTAGGTGACGCAGTGAATAGAGCACTGGCCCTGGAGTCAGGAGGACATGAGTTCAAATTTGGTCTCATGCACTTAACACAAAAACAATTGCCCTCCAAAAAGAAAAAAAAACTAAAAACAAAAAAATTCTTGGACTGATAAAAAAATCAGAAGCTGGATTTTTTGGAGAAAAAATAATAAAGTTTCTTAGTCTGATCTTGTAGTGAGAGGAAAACCAAACTATGTCAGAAATGAAAAAATAATTCACTAATGAAAATGAAATAAACAATTTTGTCCAATTATATGCCACAAAAACTGATAACTGAGATGAAGTATAGTGCTTGGCACTTAGTGAGGGCTCAGTAAGTAGATACTGATTGACTGAAGGAGATGAATATTTACAAAAATGTAAAATATTGAGATTAGTAGAACAAGAAAGAGGATTTAAATACCACTATCTCAGCAAAAGAAATTAAACATCCTCTAAATGAACCTCCCAATGAAAATACTGTAGGACCAGATAGATTTACAAGTGAATTCTATTCAAACATTCAAAGAACTAATATCAATATTACACAAATTTTATGCAAAAATAGGAAAAGAAAGGTACAAACTCTTTCTACAATACAATTATCATCTTTACACCTAAACCAGGGAGAAACAAAGCTGAGAAAGAAAACTACAGACTAAGTCCCTAATGAACATGTATGTAAAAATATTAAAAATATTAGCAGAGAGGTTACAACAACATCTTTAAAAGATTATGCTCTATGGCTGTGTTGGACTTATATCAGGAATACAGTTGGTTCAACATAAGGAAAATAATAAGCAAAATAGATATATTCTTATTATTATACTAATAACACAAAATAATTTTAAAAAAAGATTCTGAAAAAGCTTTTTACAAAGTCAAATGATTTTTGTTAAAAAGACTAGAACACATACGAATAAATGGATCTTTGCTTAATATAAGTAGTATCAATCTAAAACTAAAAGTAAACAATGTACATAATAAAGGTTGGTTGTCATAACTTATTTAATGTGGTACTAGAAATGTTATATAGCAATAAGACTTAAAAAAAGGAATGAAGAGAAATAAGCACAGGCAAAGAGGAAACAAAACTATTACTTTTTGTGCTTGATATGGTCCATCTAAATAATCCAAAAGAGCCGATTAAAAAATAAATTGTAAAATAACTTCAACAAGGTTACAGGATATAAAACAGATCCCTATAACTCATCAGCTTTTCTGCATTTTATCAATAAAATCCAGCAGAAAGAGATGAAATAGATTTTTCATTTAATAAAACTCAAGATTTTAAAAATTATTTGGGAGTCTATCTAGCAAGACATACATAGAACTATATTAATATAATTACAAAGCACTCTTCATTTAAATACAGACCTCTATAATTAGAGAAATATTAATAGCTGATGGATAGGCTGAGATAATGTAATAAAAATGACAATCAGTACTACTTAAATTAATTAAACTATTCAATGCCCTACCGTTCAAGCTACCAAGTGATTACTTTAGAGGTAGAAAAAGCCATAACTTTTATCTAAGAAACAATGGTAAAGAATCTCAAATGAAATAAAGGAAAGAAGTGGGAAAGGAAGAGTTACCAGTACTAGATATCAAACAATATTACAAAGCAATAAATATCAACATTATTTGGTACTGGTCAAAAAGGAAATTTATCAGAGGAACAGATTAGGTAAACAAGATAAAGATGCAAATAAACATAGTAGCACAGTGTTCAGTAAACCTCAAGACCCCAGGTACTAAGGGAAATATTCACTATTTGACAGTCAAACAGAAATTAGGCATTTAAACAGCATCTCACAACAAATAGCAGGATAAGCTCAAAATGGATACATAATTTGGATATTAAAGGTCACATCATAAACAAATTAGATAGTAAGAAAGGAATTATCTTAAGCAAATTAAGTATCTTAAGGGTAAGAAATTTGGTTGATAACCAAAAAAAGGGACAGAGTGGATAAAATGGACAATGTTGATTGCCTAAAATTGAAAGTTTTGTACAAACCAATGCAGCTTTTAAATTAATGGGAAACAGTTATCTAGAGAAAAAAGATCTCCATAGCAAGTTTCTATGATAAAGGTCTCATATCTAAGCTACATAAGGAACTTATTAAAATGTATAAGAACAAAAGCCATTCCCCAACAGGTAAATGGATAAAAGATATGAACAGGTAGAAAAATTCAAACTATAAACAATTATATTTTCAAATGGTCCAAATAATTAATAATTGGAAAAATACAAATTAAAAGAACACTGGCAAAATGACAAAAAAGGAAAATGTTAAGTCTTAAGTAAGACTCACTAATGTACTGTTGGTAGATAGCAATTTAAAATTGTTCCTACAAAACTTACTAAATTGTCTCTAACCTTTGATTCAGTGATATCACCATAAGGCCTATATCCCAAAGAGATTAAAAAAAGAGAAAAAAGATCTAAATGTACAAAAATACTTACAAGCAAAAATAGTAAAAGCATTCTGTCAAAAGAAATGACACAGAGGCAGTTTCACAAAAACCTGGAATGACTTCTTGTTTGAAATGATATAGAGTAAAGTGAACAGAATCAGGAGAAAGAGGGAGAAAGGGAAGAAGAAGGGAAGAAGAATGAGGCAGAGGCACAGAGGAGAAAAGGGAATCACTGAAGCTTTTCTAAAGTACGCACAAGAAAAAAGAAGGAAGGGGCGGCTAGGTGGTGCAGTGAGTAGAGTGCCGGACCTAGAGTCAGGAGTACCTGAGTTCGGATCCGGCCTCAGACACTTAGCACACACACACACACACACAAAAAACCTAGCCGTGTGACCTTGGGCAAGTTACTTAACCCCAATTGCCCTTCAAAAGAAGAAAGGCCAGAAAAAACTCATAGACAATCAGGACAGCTTTGAAAGTTACTGGTTGAATTTATTATACTATCTGTAAAAGAAAAAGCAAGTAGTATACACACTATAGAAGTCTATATTTTCATACACAATATTTTTATATTCTATGTACATGGAAATGTTCATTTTATTATATGTTTGTTAAATTCAGAATAAAAACTCAGAATCTTAAAAAAAAAAAAAGCAATTATGGGATTTTCTAGCTAGAAATAGAGACTCAGAAGTCGAACTTAAAACCTGGAATTTCCAACTCTGTTCCAGGAAAGTACAACTCACAAAATCAAATTACACAGAAAAGCCAATTAGCTAAAGCACCTGTAACTACTGCCAAAACCACCCAAATCAGAGAGATAGCAAAGAGAAATATTTAGGTCAAATTCTACTCCAGGCCACACAGAAAAAGCTGCTGAAAGCTGTTCACAAACTGTGATTCAGGAGCTTTTCTCTAATAGCAGTTAACACTTATGGTATGGAGGAAGCCAGGCCACTGCTATCTCCACATCATTACTCCAGAGAAATGCCCCTGCCCCGCTCCACATTAGGTGTCCTCTTCCCACACAAGAATGTAAACTCACTGAGAGCAGGAACCTTCTTGCTTGCTTAAATAAGTATCCCCAGTGTTTAGCAAAGAGTTAAGTTCTCAATAAATGTTTCATTTAGCTTGTATCTAAATACCTTCTTTTCTTTTTTTTTTTGCTTTTTATAGGGGAGAGGGCAGGACAATTGGGGTTAAGTGACTTGCCCAAGGTCACACAGCTAGTAAGTGTTAAATGTCTGAAGCTAGATTTGAACTCAGGTCCTCCTGACTCCCAGGCCGGTGCTCTATTGACTTCACCACCTAACCACCCCTAAATACCTTCTTAAACTTAATGTGAAGGTGTTACTTAAGAAAACCAAAAGCCTCAGAAAGCAATGCTTTATCTAGACACAAGCATCTTAGATATAGATACAAGAAGCACTGAGAGTAGGTCTCCATAGTTTAAACTCCACATTTAAGATGGAGGCAATATATTAAATCAATCAATTAAACCAGCCCTGCTTCTGTTTCTCTTGTTGTGCCTAAGTTCTAAAGACTTTCATTAGATTATGGAATGAAATATTTTCATCAAATAAACTACCCTGGTCACTCCCTTTTGTACTTAACCCATCTTTTCTTGGGTGTTGGCAAGATCTGCCACTGATGACTCAAAGTGATAAGGGTAAGGCAGAGACAAGCCTGTGAGGAGGGGCTGCTGAACTGCACCACAAGAACAATGCCAGCTCCAAGAAAGAATGTCTGAGCTCTGGGAAGTGGTCCCAAATGTAGAGACAACTGAGCTTAAACAGCTGCTTCCTCCAACACCGCTGTACGCTCTCGGGTCCTGCAGATTCCAAACGGTTCTTATCTTCACTGAAGACTTTTACTTTTGGCCCAGCAGAACATCTGCTCTAAACAGGCTCAAATATCTGAACTTCATGAACACTGATGATTCCCAACAGACATACTGATGTAAACACTCTTATCATATAAGTGTATGACAAGGAATCTTTCAAATCGGTTTTCTCTCTTATCTAGAGACCTCAGAGAAAGTCGATTAAAGCAGTGCTATTTTACATGACCTATTCCAAAAAGGTACCAAGATGGAGGATAAGTCAAGGGCATATCTCTGAGGTCCTCCTACAGCTATAGAATGTAGGTAGTGCTTGAATTTTTTTCAATTCAATTTAAAAAACTGTATTGAGGCACTGTGCAAGTTATATGCTAGGATTAGACATATAAAGCAAAAATATAAAGAATTCCTGACCTCGAGGTGCATGCGGGGGGAGGGGAGTGCACTGAGGGGATCAGGGATAGGGAGAAAAAGAAAAACATGTAACACAGATAAGAAAACAAAGTAATTTGAAGAGGGAGATAGCAATAACCACTGGAAAGTGGATCAAGGAAGACTCCACAAAGAGGTGGCAGCTGAAATCAGCCATGAAGGAAATCCATCCCACTGTTTTGAGTGGTCCAAAGGGATGGTACCTTTAGTTATTCTTTTCTCTTCACTACCTCAGGCCCTTCGGAGTGGCTCCCAGGGAAAAGGCTGCAGTACTCATCAGACCAATGATGATAATGGGGCACTTGTCGCTTAATTATACTCACTTCTCCCCACCACTACCACATCAGACACTGGGAGAAGGATGAAGACAGACTCTCAATGTGGGAGGACATCTAGGTGTGTGCAGAGAATACATGAACTAATGTATGTGGACACTGAGGAAACAAAAAGCATCTGAAAAATAGATAAATGAAGTAACTTACAAAGATAGAGATACTTGTTTATTATTAAAAAAGAAATGAAATAAATTTTATAAACATAGTTCATAAAAAATGTGGTATTCCATAAATTTAATATTTATAAAAAGTTGGAAAAGACAGAATGGATTAAAATGCCAATCAAAACCTAACCAACACACAGAAATGTGACATCTCAACCTCACTCTTTGTAAGGCTGGCTTTGCACACTAATGGTGCTTGTGCACTAAGAAAAGACAAGTTATCTTTTTTTTTTACCAGATGTAACAACTACATCAAAATCTCAGTCCTGGGGCGGCCAGGTTGCACAGCGAGTAAGAGCACCGGCTCCAGTGTTGAGAAGACCTGGATCAAATCCGGACTCAGATACTCAGCACCACACCCAGAAATAACTGGCCAGCCGTGTAACCTTGAGCAAGTTACTTAACCCCAATTGCTTAGGGGCGGCCAGGTGGCTCAGCGAGTAAGAGCACTGGCTCCAGTGTCGAGATGACCTGGATCAAATCCGGACTCAGATACTCAGCACCACACCCAGAAATAACTGGCCGGCCGTGTAACCTTGAGCAAGTTACTTAACCCCGATTGCTTTAAAAAAATAAAAAATTTAAAAAAAAATCTCAGTCCTACCTTCATCATCTTCTGGTATTTTCCCCTTGGATTCTTCTTTCTCCTTATTCTTTTGCTTCATCCTGGAGGTACTAAAATAAGAAGTACCACCTACAAGGAATATACCAGAATTTAGTGTCAAAGTATGAAACTACAGAGAAAAAAAAGTTCACTACATGAGGAAATGAATGAAGACAGAGTATCTGAAAAATTTTATCCATTCACTGGATAAAATGAATGAGAGTTACTTATATGATGAATGATTTAAACATAATTTTCCCCATTACACTGTTTAAAACAACCAAGGTAGAACAATCCATATTCAGTGATTATGGAAATGTGTTGGGAAAATGTTGCAGGAGACAATTAAAGCTCTTTAAATGGATTATTAATGTGGAAATAAATATTTTGTACAGACCTGCTATTTAAGGTAGAAATGCACACTGGCAATTCATTTATAACTTTCAATCCTAGAAAGTTGCAAGGGACCCTGATTGAGAAGTTAATAGACTCAGCAACAGATATAAATAGGTTTCAGAGGAAGGACTTTAACTTAGGTCTTTCTGACTCCAAGGTTGCTCCTCTATCCACCCTGACATTCTATCTCTTAGGAATTTACAAACAAGTAGCTTTCGTGAATGAGGCAATATCAATAACCTTCTTGTCACTATCAGTAGGATATGCCAGAAAGACAGCACCTCCTACACTTAAGGCCTCAGTTTTTCAAAGGCTTTTGGACAAGAGTACAGCCCTTAGCAAAATTTTATTTTTACAAACACACACACACACACACACATTTCAAAGCAGTGGCCTGTAATGTCACTTTTTTTGTAGGAATGCTGATAGAACTACAAATGAACTTTGTTTTAGAGTTACTGTCATGTACTAAAAGGATTATTTTGAAGTCATGAAGATCTTCGCCACCTTCCTCTGTTTCTCACTCATAAGTACATTTTAAAAGAAAAACCACACAGAATTCACATGTGCAAGCTACTGACTCAAAACCAATTGGCACGCACTTCACACTCTCCATTATCACATATGGATAGCAGGCTGCTTGCTGGTAATTAGGATTCTACATTCTTCAATCTTTTTCTGCTTCTCCACAATAAAAACAAGCTGAACAAGAGGTATACAGTATCCATGCTAAAGGTTCTTTAACCAAGGACTAAAAGAAAGCATTAGGCAGGAGGTCAGCCAAGTAATAAAGTGACTCACTAAAGGGCAATACCTCTCTATTTTAAGTGCTAAATTCTTTGTAGTTTATTTTCAGTTCCATTCTGAATTTAAAACATACACAGCAACATTGCAGATCTGCAACAGAGCTACTTCCTTCAACAGCTGACAGAAGGCCAAAGACAACATGTGAAAACAGATTCATACAGTTTGGGGAACAATCTTTTTTATTCTTGTTTACATATCTGAAGGTTTATTTTAGTTGAAATTTATAATAAAAAGTTTTAAAACTCAAGATTTATTTATTTTTCAAGTAGTACAACAATGCCACTTCTTGCCACATAAGAAATATTACATGAAATCAAAGTAACTCCATATCAAGCAAAAAAAAAGAAAAATATCATTCAGACCTTAATTATATTGTCCTTCCCTAATCCATTCTAGCATACTCTAATGAAATATGAATTTCACTGACAGAAGAAATTCAACAAATATTTTTTTCTTTTTTTTTTTTTGGAGGGGGAATGCAGGGCAATTGGGGTTAAGTGACTTGCCCAAGGTCACACAGCTAATAAGTGGTAAGTGTCTGAGGCTGGATTTGAACTCAGGTCCTCCTGACTCCAAGGCCAATGCTCTATTCACTGGGCCACCTTGCTGCCCCCAGATATTTCTAGTACCAGCTATGTGCAAGGTACTTCACTAAGCACTAGGAATGCAAAGAATAAAAGGAATCCTAGAAGTGAAAATTCTTATTGGTACCAAATGCCTAGGGATAGGACAGAAGGAAAGGAAAGAAATAAGCATTTATTAAGCACTTACCATGTGCCAGACACTGTGTTAAGAACTTTACAAATATTATCTCCCTTAATCCTCACAACCACCCTGGGAGATATGTACAACACTCATTTTTAGAGTTAAGGAAACTGAGGCAGAGAGGTTAAATGACTTGCCCAGGATCATATAGCAAGGAAGTGCCTAAAACTGGATCTGAATTCAGGTCTTCATGATTCCAGGAACAAAGTTTTATCCACTGCATTATGCAGCCACTTGTGATTTCACTGGTATAGGCAACTCCCACGGGAGGAATCTGTATCAGTGGAGGTTGACACTTGCCTAGGGTCACATGGCTAGCATGTGTCAAAAGATGGACTCAACCCAGGTCTTCCTGACTTGGAGGCCAACTCTGTATCCCCTAAGTCACAATGCCTCTTATCACCAAATGAAAAGATAGTTAAACTTTTTTGCCAATATCACACTGGCAACATTATTAGTTATTTCAAATTTAGAATAATGGCATTTTAGAGCTGCAAGAACTCTTAAAGGCTTTGATTTTATAGCTATGGAAACTGAGACCCAAGGTCAAATGACTTACAGGTGGTTACACAGCTCTTTAGGGGGAAAGGTGGGACCATAGCTATGCTTGGCTTTTTCTCCCTCACACATATGTGGAAAGGCAAACATTGTTCAGGCCAGAAATCAGCCTTGGAGTCAGGAAAACTCAGGTTTGAGACAGCTCAGATACTTGAACTGGCTGTGTGACTGCATAAGAGAGAACTTCTTAAAGCCTCAGTTTAACACCTCCCTCATAGAGACTCAACAGAGAACATATGGCAAGTGTTCTTCAAACTTTAAAGCAAGAGATGTCATCTATTGTTATTGTAGTTGTTGCTGCTACTACTACAATGGCAGCTGCATTTCAAAAGGTACACACCTAGGGGTGGCCAGGTGGCTCAGAGAGTAAGAGCACAGGCCCCAGTGTCGGGATGACACTCAGCACTACATCCAGCAGTTACTTAACCCCAATTGCTTAAAAAAAGGTACACACCTAAGGTTCACACAAAAGGTTCATACCTAAAAGTTTCCAGAGTCTGACTGGATTCTGAATTAGCTGTTGTTTCAACAATAATCCTCTCATTCCTTGAAAGGTAGGGGACAATGTCCTCAAAAGTAAACTCTGAAAGAAAAAAACAGTATCAAAGATCAAAATAATATAGTGTTGTTATTTTCCAGTCGTTTCAGTCATGTCCAACTCTTGGTGACTCCTTTGAGCTTTTCTTAGCAGAGATACTGGAGTAGTTTACCATTCCTTCTTCATTTTACAGATGAGAAAACTGAGGCAAACAGGGATAAGAGACTTGCCCAGGGTCACACAGCTAGTAGGTGTCTGAGGCCACATTTGAACTCAGGAAGATGAGTATTCCTGAGTCCAGGTCCACCACTCTATTTGCTACACTACATCACTGTGCCACAGAAATATTACCCCATATTCGTTTGTTTCCTTGGTTAGCAGGGTCTGTTGAATTAAGTACAAACTGATAACACTAACTGCTTTTTAATGCTCAACTCTTCCCCAGTGAAAGGCTCAAGGACTTAAACACTGGCTTATGGATGTGACAAGCTTTTCTAGAGCAGTAGCATCATTTAGCTATATTACAAGTAAGAAATAATCACAGATGGAGAAATAAGTTGTGGTATATGGATGTAATGGAATACTAGTTTGCTATACGAAATGAGGAGCAGCCAGACTTCATTATAACTTGGAGAGCCTTATATAAACTGATGCTGAGTGAGAGAAGCAGAACCAGGAGAACATCATACACAACTACAGACACATTGTATCTGTGATGACTAACTTTGATAGACCAGGCTTATCTCACCAATGCAAGGTTATAAGAAACTCCAGAGGACTCATGATGGAAAAGGCTATCTGCATACAGAGAAAGATTTACAGAGTCTGAATGCAGACTGAAGCGATCTACTCGCTCCCTCTCTTTTTTTGTTTCTTCTTGGTTTTGTTTCTTCTTCCTTGTTATTCATTCCATTTGTTAGAATTCTTCTTTACAACCTGACTAATGTTTAATATGAAGGTACATATAGAACCTATATTGAATTGCATGCCACCATGGGGAAAGAGAGGGGAGAGGGGAAGGAGAAGGAAGCAGAAAATTTGGAACTCAAAAACCTGTGGAACTGAATGTTGTAAAGTAATAGTAAATAAATAAAAAATCATTAAAAAAGAAATAACAGTCACATAATGCTTTAAGTTTTGCAAATCACTTTAAATGGTATCTCATTTAATCATCACAATGATGTTATGACGTAAGTAGGCTGGCAAAAATCATTACTTCCATTTTACAAATGAGGAAAATGAAGCAAATGGTGAATTGACTTGCCTAGGGTCACCTGGCTAGTGTCTGAGACTACATTGGAACTCAACTTGTCCTGAGACTTTGCACTCTATCCACTTTGACCAGCTAGCTGCCCCTGTTTCCTCCTATCACCTAATAATTTTTACTTCCTGCCTAGAGAAAGCCTGCCTATTTTAAATGAGCTGTAGATCATATGACATGAGGTCAACTACAGAAAATTCAAAGAAAAAAAATCACTCTAGTAAATAAAAAAAGTCTAGGGGTGAGTCATATGTGAAACTAAGCAGCAAAAAAGTGATTTGAACAAATCTGGGAAAAATCCTAAGTATCTATACAAAATCAATCAGTGACATGTATTAAGTGCTTACTATATGCCTAGCACTATCCTAGGAATGACAGATAGAAAAATGAAACAGTCCCCATCCTCAAGAAGTTTATATTCTATTGGGGGGGGAAAACATACACATAAGTGTCTATATACCTTCCCACACACACACACACACACATACACACACTCACACACATACCCCCACCCACCCACCCCCAAATATAAAACTTTTGCTAACCTCAAAGTGCTAGAGTGTTTAAAACGTTTTAGATATAGATGTGTGTGTATATATATATAAATTCATACATATGTGTAATATATACATATATACATAACATATATACAATACATATATACATAACAAATAAGATAAAATATTTTAACTAAAATAAGACTAAAAAGTTTCTGTACAAACACAATGTATCTAAGATAAGGAAGGAAGCTGCCAGACGGAAATAAAATCTTTGTCAAATTTTTTGAACAAGCATTTGGTAACTAACAGAAGTGTACAGAACATATATAAGACCAAAGGCCATCTCTCCAGAGATAAATGTTCAAATGACATAAGAACATTCTTAAAGGAAGAATTTGACATTTTTAACTTTATGAAAGAATGTTTCCAATCATTAGTAAAAGAAATGCAAATCAAAACAGTTCTGAGGTTTCACTCCACACACTATAAATTAACAAAGATGTTAAAAGATGGAAATAAAGTCAGAGGATTTGTAAAATAGGCATCCTAGTGCATTGTTGATTGAATTTGTACAACCACCTAGGAAAGCAATTTGGGTAAGCAACAGTTACCCAATAAAGTGGCTAAAATGTCCATATCTGTTGACCACAGCTAGCTTATTTATCTCAAAGAGGTCACTGGCAAAAGGGAGGTGGGGAAGTTCCATATGCTCTAACATATTGATAGCAGAACTTTTTTGTGGCCACAAAGAACTGGAAACAAAACTAGGTACCATTCAATGGTGAATGTCTAAACAAATTATAGTACATGAATATAACAGAACATTGCTATAAGAAGCAATGAAAGAGGCAGCTAGATGGCCCTGTGGATGGAGCACTGGTTCTGGGGTCAAGAAGACCTGAGTTGAAATCTGACCTCAGGTACTTATTAGTTGTTTGACCCTGGGCAAGTCACTTAACCTGTTTGCCTAATCCACTGGAGAAGGAAAAGGCAAACCATTCCAGTATCTTTGCCAAGAAAACCCCAAAAACAACAGATGGTCCACAGGCTCATAAATAGGACACAACTAAACAAGAAACAGTGAACGTGATTAAAAAAAAGAGAAGCATACAAAGACCTACAATACCTAACTTTTTAAAAGAGAAGCAAGCAGAGCCAGGAAAGTAATAAGCACAACAACTACAGCAATCTCAATGGCAAGACCAACCACCACAAAATAATTAAAAATGAATGTTGCAAAATTACAAAACTAAAGTTGGTCCCAAAGCAAAGAAAGAAAAAGAAACCTTCCCTTCTCCTATGCTGAGGCAGGGAAGGTCTGCAGGTATGGAACATTGCATGCACGTACTGCCAAGTTGTTTTAATATACTGATCATTTTTCCTGAATTTTAAAAAATGTATTGATCGGTTTTGCAAAAAATTTTTTCTTTAAAAAAAATCTTTGTTATATTGGATGGCTCTCTGGGAGAAGGAGAGGGCTACACATATCAGAAAATTTAAGCAATGTAAAAACAAAAGGTATCAAAAAGATTTATTTAAAAAAATTAATAATGTACCAAAGACTAGGAATTCCAATACAAAACTTGATGGTCCCTCCCCAGAAAAAGGGTGAAAGTCTCTAGGCTCTAATTAAGAGATAAGCCTCAGGCATTCCCCAAAGGATAAATGGTCAAAGTATATAAACAAATAGTTTTCAAAAGAATTGTAAACTATTCACAACCACAGGAAAGAATGCTCCAAATCACTAACAATAAGATGCAAATAAAAAAACTTAAGAGGTAGCACCTCAGTCCTACAAATATAGGCCAAATATGCAAGAAGGCACACCACTGCATGGTTGGTGTAGCTATTACTCAAGGCAACAATTCTGGAGAGCAGGACTGCTATTCTGGAAAGTGACGAAAACGTCCATATACTCTGACCCAAAGATTCCATTCCTGGGCTTATACCTTCAAGAGATCACTGATCATAAAAAAGTCCTCCAATACATCAAAATGTTTATAGCAGTACTTGTGGTAACAAAGAGCTAGAAACCAAGTCACAGTCTACCAACTGGGGAACAGCTAATGGAATACTATCATGCTGTAAGAAATGATGTGGATGAATGCTACAGAGAGAAGCCTTGTTACTGCTGAGTCATTTTTTTAGTCTTGTCCAACTCTTCATGACCCCATTTGGGATTTTCTTGACAAATACTGGAGTTGTTTGCCATTCCCTTCTCCAGCTCATTTTACAGATGAGGAAACTGAGGCAAACAGGGCTAAGTGATGTACCCAGAGTCACACAGCTAGTAAGTGTGATTTGAACTCAGGTCCCCAACTCCAGGCCCAGTACTCTATCCACTGGGCCACCTACCTGCCCCCACAGAGAAGCCTGCAAAGATTTATATGAACTGATAGAGTGAAGCAAGTAGGGCCAAGAAAACAGAATACACAGTGACTACAGCAATGCAAATGCAAAAATTTATTTTAAAAAAATGGAAAGAATTAAGAAAAAAACAAGTGAATGTTACAAAATAAAGAACAAGCATAACTTCAAAGAAGAAATAAAAGACTCCCACCCATACCTTTTTTAAGGAGGTAAGTCCACAAGGTATTGCTCAAATTTTCACACTTTTTCTATGTATCCCTCAGTTATGCTGATTTTTCCTTTTTTCTATCTTAAAAAAAAATGCTCTGTTATATGGAATGGATCTCTGGGTAACGGATCGGAAATGATACTGGGGAAAATTACAGTGATGTAAAAAAAGACATCAAGAAAAACTTAAAAATTTTAAAAAAGAGGGGTGGCGAGGTGGCGCAGCAAATAGAGCACCAGCCCTGGAGTCAGAAGGACCTGAGTTCAATCTGGCCTCAGACATTTAACACAAAAACTAGCCGTGTCACCTTGGGCAAGTCACTTAACCTCAACTGTCCTCCAAAATGCAATAAAATAAAATAAAATAAAAAAAGACACCAAACTTTACATTCTAATGGAGAAGATCAAACTGCCATGAGTGTAAGAGGGAAGGAAGTATTTCTTAAGCACCTACTATGTGCTAGGCACTGTGCTAAGCACTTTATAATCTCCTTTGAACCTCACTACAACCCTGGGAGGGAAGTGCTACTATTACCCCCTTTTTACAGTTGGGTAATCTGAAGCAGACAGAGGTTAAGCAACTTGCCCAGGGACACACAGAAGTAAAGTGTCTGAGGCCACAGTTGAACTCAGATCTTCCTAACTCCAGTCTCTGCATTCTTTGCACTGTACCATCTAGGTGCCAGGAAAAAAGGTTAGGGTCACCCTTTTCAATGACAAAAGCAATAGTGATTTGATTTCAGTCAGCAGAGAAAGACACGAAATTCGGTGAAGGGACAGGGTAAGAGAAAGATGGCAGATTAAAAACTTCATGGGGAGATGGTTCCACAGAGTGTTAAGTGGCTGAGCTCTTTCCAGGAACAGCCCCTAATGGTCCAAACAGTCCTCTTGTGGTCAAGAACTATTTATTAAACACTTACTGTGTGCCAGGCACTGTAAAGGCTCTGAAAATAGAAATACAAGCAGAAAGAAAGACAGTCCATGACCTCATGGGGCTTACAATTCTAATGGTGGAAGATTACACATAACAGGGTGAGGAAAAGGAATGGAAAAATTAGGAATGGAGCCTGGAGAAGATATGGCTGGCTTGGGTTATCCTGAGTACTTCCTTAAAAGTGAGGTATTGGGAGGAACAGACCAATCAGAGAAAGGGGATACAGCTTACAGAACACAAGCAACACATACGTAGTGGGGATTCAATTAATGTTCATAACATCACATCCACAAACGAAACATGTTTTGTGGGGGGCCAAGTCTAATGGATTCTTGAGCATGTATCTGAGTCCAGAGACTTGTGACTTGCTCTGAGTTCAAGGACTCTTTGAGATATGTCCAAGTCCAGACCTGTTGACTTGTTCGGATATGGGAGGGTGCAAAGTCCCTTCTGGCCAGGTATGCCTTATCTTTCCCCAAGAAGAATATTTGGCAATCAGCATCAAGAAATATTGCTGTGTCTCCTACAAGCAGTCTGGGCATGCAGGAAGAGGCCTTGGTAGTCAAGGCTGTTACTGAAATCTATGTTTAGCTAACTGCATCCATGAGAAACTAGTGATCCTAAGTTCACTGTAAAACTTATAATCAACTATACTACTCCAATAAACCAGTATTGTTATCCAACTATGCTCACCTAGACCGATTCTCTTTAGTTCACCATCCATCCTCAAAGTCAGTTGCTGGCAATGTTTCACATAGAGTAAGAAAGGATCTTAGAAGATCTTTAGGTCATTTAGTGGAGCAGCTAGGTGGAGCAGTGAATAGAGCGCCAGGCCTGGAGTCAGGAAGACTCATCTTCCTGAGTCCAAATCCAGTCTTAGGAATTGACTAGCTGTGTGACCCTGGGCAAGTTGCTTAACCCTGTTTTCCCTGGTTTCTTCCTTTGTCAAATGGGCTGGGGAAGGAAACAGCAAACCTCCAGTACCTTTGGCGAGAAAACTCCAAATGAGATCACAGAGAGTCAGACATGACTGAATAGACTGAACAACAACAAAAGATCATTTAGTCCAACCCCCTCAATTTATAGAACAAGAAAGTGAGGACCATAGGGGGTTACATGACTTTCTCAAAGACACCCAGATCAAACCTGTACCTAAACAGGAATTCTCTCTACAACACCCCCAAAGTCATTGTCGGGCCTCCAAGTTAAGACCTCTAATGACAGGTTATCTATCATCTACCTCCTAGGACCAGGAAAAAGCTCAAATAAAATCATGCACAAAAGTATTTCACAAAATTTAAACCACTAAAGCAGGAATTCTTAATATGAGGTCCATGAATTTTCAAAAATATTCTGATAACCCTATTTCCACATAATTGGAAAAAGCAGCTAGGTGGTACAGGAGACAGAGAGCAGCTAGGCCTGGAGTCAGGAAAACCTGAGTTCAGATATTGCCTGCCTTACTAGCTATGTGACCATGAGCAAGTCACTTAACTGCTGTCTCAGTTTTCTCAACTGTAAAGCAGGAATAATAAAAGCAGCTACCTTCTAGAGTTGGGAAGATTAAATGAGATATTTGTAAAGTGCTTAACACAGTAATTGATAAATAATAGGCACATAACGAATGCTTATTCCCTTCCCCTCTATAATTCTATACATTTATTTTATGCATTTAAAATTATTATTCTGAAAAGGGGTCATAGGCTTCACTGAACTGTCAAAAGGTCCATGAGAAGGAAAAAAAAAGGTTAAACAAAATGAACTGCATTATTACTTTTGCTTAAGACAACTCATTTCACTTTTTTTTTTTAATTTTTTAAGCAATTGGGGTTAAGTAACTTGCTCAAGGTTACACGGCCAGTTATTATTTCTGGGTGTGGTGCTGAGTATCTGAGCCCGGATTTGATTCAGGTCATCCTGACACTGGAGCCGGTGCTCTTACTCGCTGTGCTACCTGGCTGCCCCAACTCATTTCACTTTTAGACCACTCTATTTACTCAGAGAATTTTCCTTATGAATAGACTACACCTTTTTTTTTTTTTCAATTTCTATATATTCTATTTCTGCACTTTAGGGTCAAGCAGAACAAGTCTCCAGGTACTGATGCAAACTAAGATAAACACACCCTTCTACTCAGGTGGGGGGGGTCACCTGGGATGCTATTGATGGGAGTGATGAATGAAGAATACAACAGGTGAGCAGTGGTCCCAACAGATACTTGTGAAGATACTTCATAAGAGTGATTACAAGCAGGACCGGAGAGCATTCATAAATGGGGAGAACAAACAGAACTTCTGGAAGTCCCCGATGCTCATAAGCATTAGCAGAAAGAAGAATGGAAATAAAGGGTCCATAGGCCTTAGACTGTATAGGGGGAAAGTGGTATGGAAAAAAAGAGCCCTGGGTGTGAAGCTAGAGCACGTGGGTTCAACAGCCCTCCCTGCTGAGCTCCGAGACTCAGTTTCCCCAAAGGTGAAATGGGTGAGCTGGACTCACAAAGAGTGAAGGCGTTTGCCAGCTGTGACTGACCGGATTCTACGCTGTTCCCCATCCCCGGAATGCCCGGTTCTCCTCGCCTGCCTCCCAGGCTCCCTGGTCTTCCAGACTCTACTCCCTCCCTCCCCTCGGCCTCCATTTGGTTCCGTACCCCGCCGTTTGCCCGCAGTCTCCCCCATCAGCATGGGAGCTCCTTGCGGGCAGGGGCTGCGAGCACAGTGCCCGGCACATTGGCAGCGCCTGACAAGGCCAGGTTTGTGGAGCCGGCGCAGCCAGGGCCCAAAGTTGGGAACATGAATGCCAGCTGGAGTGGTGGGAAGAAGGTCCCACCTCGAAAGCCAGTAAAGGCCCGAGGGCCAGCCCGGGGCCGGGGGCGGGGCCCGCTCCTCCATCACCACCCCTCCCCCCGCGGGCGGAGCTCAGGCGCCAGGCCCAGGAAGTTACCTGTAGGACTCGGCCGCCAGACCCAGCGGGACCCCTCGGGGAGCAGCAGAACTGCCTTCCCTCGAGCCCGGCGACAGCGGAGGCGACCGGCCCGAGGCTCCAGCTGGATCCCGCGGCCTGGAGCCGCCATCGGCCCGGCCGGCGGCGGAGCGAAAACAGCAGCAGCAGCGCCGCCGCCATGATCCCTCCGAGAGCGGCGCCTGCGCACAGGACGCCTCTCTGACCAGAACGAGGCAGGCGCGAAGGGGTCCGGGCTATGTCTGTGGAGGATCCAGGGAGCCGACGCACGGGGAGCTCCTGCGCATGCGTTACCCCCCCCCCCCCCACCCACACCCACTCCTCCCTCCTCCTGCCTTCGCCCCACCAGCCCAGTCTTGAGCTGG
>NW_027185771.1:4751313-4758069 GCF_028583685.1 Petaurus breviceps papuanus
CTCCTCCCTCCTCCTGCCTTCGCCCCACCAGCCCAGTCTTGAGCTGGACTACTAATCCCTAAGGGTTGTCTGCACTTCAAAGCACACTGTGCATTTGTCCCCAAAAAACCTCACACCGTTCTTGTTCCTGCAGAAAAACCCAGCCAGATCAAAGCACCTACTACGTGCTAGGCACTTTGAGCATGCAAAGAAAGGGGGTAAAACTGCCCCTGCCTTCAAGGAGCTTACAGTCTGATGGGGAAAACGATGTGCAAAAAAAAAAAAACCCATATAAACACAAAGTATAGACAAGACAAACTGGAAATCATTACAGGAGAATGTTCAAAGGGAATCGGGAAAGGGATTTGAAGCAAGCAAGCAGAGGGAGATGAAGAGGTAGAGCTTGACAGGCATGGGGCACAGCCAGAGAAAAATGCTTGGAGTCTGGAGATGTCTTGTTCTAGGAACAGCCAGGAGGCCAGGGTCACTGAATTGTGGAATGAAGGGAGATTTGGGGGAGGGGGAGAGGAGGAGTGGGATATAAGAAGACTGGAAAGATAAGAGGGGGTCAGGTTATGGAGGGATTAAAAAGTCTACCAGGATTCTATATTTGATTCTTGAGATATTAGGGAGCCGCTGGAGTTTATTGGTTTTGTTATTTTATTTAAGTTTTCAACATTCATTTTTTTTTAAGATTTTGAGTTTCAAATTTTTTCTCCCTCCCTCTCCCATTTCCCTTCCTCAAGATGGCAAGCAATCTGATATAGGTCATACATGTGCAATCATAAACAGATTTCACATTGGTCATATTGTGAAAGAGCAAACAGAATAAAAGGGGAAAACCACAAAAAAGAAAAAAAGTGAAATAGTATGCTTTGATCTGCATTCAGACGCCATCGTACTTTCTCTGGATATGGATAGCATTTTCACTGGAGTTTATTGAACAGAGGGTTGTGTGTGTGTGTGTGTGTGTGGTAATTTAGGAAGATCTATTGATCAGCTGAGTGATGGTTTGGCATGGGGAGATAGTTAAGGCAGGGGGACCAAAGAGAAGACTCTTACAATAATCCAAATATGAGCCTGGACCAGGGTGGTAGCAGTGCTAGGGATGTGAAGGGGTCATATATGAAAGGTGTCAGTTAAGTAAAATCATAGGAGAGAATTGTGGAATGGGGAAGAGAGAGTTGAGTTTTGCTTATTCTGAGATTAAGATGTCTATAGGCTATGCAGTTGAAAATGCCTAATAGGAAATGAGAGATGCATGTTTGGAGGTCAGGAGAAATTTGAAGTAGTTCTTTCCTCTCATCCCTTCAGTGACACTCCATGATTTCGGCAAAATCATGAGAATGGGGCGGCCAGGTAGCACATCAAGTAAGAGCACCAGCTCCAGTGTTGGAATGACCTGGAGATCGAATCCCGGGCTCAGACACTTAGAACCCACCCAAAAACACCTGGCCGTGTAACCTTGAGCAAGTTACTTAACCCTGATTTCTTAAAAAAAAAAAAAAAAAGAAAAATTATGAGAAAACATGCCCCCTACCTCCTGATAAAGATGTGATGGACACAGTGCAACATGAAACATAGTTTTTTTGGACACAGCAAATATGAGAATTTGTTTTTCTTGACTTTACGTATTTGTTACAAGGTTGGTTTTTCTTTCTATTTTTTTTTCTAAATTGGATCAGAAAAGTTATAAGGGGAAGGGGAAAAATCAATATTTGTTAATAAAATAAAACTTTTTTAGCTTAATGAATGGGTTCTATTTTGATACTCAATCAAATAGATTTTTCTTCTGTTAAGAGGCAATCCCAAAGTGGAAGTCCACTTAGTATTTTCAGAAAACCCAGTCCTGTTCTGAGCCCTGTGTTTCTAGCATTAGACTCTACCCTCCACTGGGACCAACCTAGCCTATGTTCAGAGAAATCCAATGCCAAAACTGAAATGGATGGAGGAAGAAGAATCTCCAAATCACCAAATTTTTTTAATTGGAAATGGGGTTGTGAAGAATTGAACATGACAGAAATGACTCAACCACAAGGGTACCCAACAATTGGAAAATGACTGAACAAATTTTGGTATATAAATCAATGGAATATTAAGAAATGGCAAAGTGAATGGAATCAAAGAAATCTGAGAAGTCATGAATGGATGCAGAGTGGCATGTTCAGTCAAGTCAACAAGCATTTATTAAACACCATGTACTGTGCAATGTGCTAAATACTGAGGATATAAAGGCCAAAAAATAATCCCTACCCTCAAGGAGCTTACAAACTAATTGGGAAGGACATCAATTTTTACACTGACTATACCTTTGAAAGCCTTAAGATTCAATGCAATGGAGCATGGGCCCTGGAGTCAGGAGAACCTGAGTTCAAATTTGACCTCAGACACTAACACAAAAACTAGCCTTGTAGGGGCGGCTAGGTGGCGCAGTGAGTAAAGCGCCGGCCAGGAGTGGGGAGGACCGGAGTTCAGTTCTGGTTTCAGACTCTTAACACAAAAAAAAACTAGTAAACTTGGAGTAAACTTGGGCAATTAATTAACCCCAATTGCCCTCCAAAAGGCAAACAAAACAAACAAAAAAAGAAAAAAAAAAAACCCTAGCCTTGTGACCTTGGGCAAGTCACTTAACCCCAATTGCCCTACCTTCCCCACTCCAAAAAGAAAAGAAAAAAAAAGATTCAGTGCAATGACTAATCAAATTACAATTCCAAAAACAAACAAGTCTAAGGGAACAGCCAAGCATTTCAAGGGGGAAATTCCTAGGCTGAAGTAGGGATAGCATTACACAGGGGAAATCCTTAGCTGATAGAGCAGATTATTATAAACCACTTTGAGTTGGGGAATGCTGATGGACAGTACTACCTTCCCAGTCAGAGAATGAAGGTTGCTTTGTTTCATGCATCTAACTTAAGGATTTGCACTAGTGGCTTAGTGTCTGATAACTCCTGGATATGTAAAACCACCCAAGAGCCAGCCCAGTGTTATTTCCCACTGTGCAATCTGTACCAAGCACTAGCCACCATTGTAAGCATAATCTTCATGGTCGGAGAGGTAAGAAGAGATCTTGGTAACTCAGCTAAGCCAGAATCTATTTCAGGACTAGAAACAGAATTACCCACCCATGTCCTTGTTTTGTATTCAGTATCTGGATCCTTCTAAGCTAAATAGACCTATTCTTTTTTAATCTCCTTGCTTTTGCTGGGTCACTCATTTGTGCCATCTGGATAACCTAGATTTGGGGTGGCCTCTTGAGCTACTTAGCACAGCATCTCAGACTCAACATATCCAAAAAAGAACTCATCTTTTCCTGCAAATCCTCCCCTCTTCTGAATTTCACTGTTACTATCTAGCATACCATCATCCCCTAGTCACCCCAGCTCACACCTCAATGTCATCCTTCACTTCTCATGTCATTCACTCTTACGTATCCATAGCATTGCCAGGTCTTGTCATTTCTGCTTTTACCTTCATATAATTTCTCAGATAGGTTTCCTCCTCTCCCACCACACTACCTAGTTCTGATATATCTCTGCCCTACACTCACATACCCTAGCTCAGGCCCTCATCATCCCTCCCTTGGATTATTGCAATATTCTTCTAATTGGTCTCCTGCTTTAATTCAATTAATCTCCTTACTCCAATCTGCCCTCTACTCAAGGTGGAGGTGAGTTTTCTAAAGTATAGATCACCTTCCTGTTTCAATAGACTCATAATGGAAAACACTATCTACATACAGAGAAACAACTATGGAATCTGAATACAGATTGAATCATACTATTTTCTCTCTCTCTTTTTTCTTTCTCATGGTTTTTCCCTTTTGTTCTGATTCTTCTCTCACACCATGACTAATGTAGAAATATGTCTACTATGATTGTACATGTATAGCCTATATCAGATTACATGCCATCTTGGGGAAAGGAGAGAGGAGAGAGGAAGAAAAAAAAATCTGGAACTCAAAATCTTGGGAAAGTGAATGTTGAAAACTATTTTTACATGTAATGAGAAAAAATAAAATACTATTAAGTAGGGAGAAAAAGCATAGGTCACTTTCCTACTTAAGTCCAGTGGCTCCCTATTTATTACCTTAAAGATCAAATATGAATTCTTTAATTGTTTAAAGCCCTTCATAACTTGGCCTTCCAACTTTTCTGGGCTTTTTACACTTTACCCCCCTCTCACTCTATAACCCAAACTACACTGGCTTACTTGGTGTTCCCATTTCTGTGTCTCCTTGCACTGGCTATCTCCCATGCTTGGAAAGTTCCCCCTCATCATCTCTACTTGCCGGCACTTGACATCCTTCCAGACTTAGCTCAGATCTTACCTTCTGCTGGAGGCCTTTTCCAGCTGCTGCCACCTTCCTTCTGATATGACTTTCTATATACTCTGTATCTGTCTCTTATGAACCTAGTTACTTACGCTTTGTCTTCCTCATTAGAATGTAAACTTCTTGAGGTAAGAGTCTGTTTTTTCTTTATATCACCAGCACTTAGCATATAGTACGCATAGCACATAGTAAGCTCTTACTACTTACAGGTCAACTAACTGACTGATTGAGGGTAAGTACACCTGAGTTCTAGGCAGAGTTTATCAATAATGTGTGTGATCTTGGGGCTACTCACTTCAGTGGACATCAGTTTCTTCCATACTATGAAAGGACTGCTCCAAGGCTCCCTTTCAGCTTTGAAATATTATGTTGGTAATGCTCATCCAGTGGCCAAAAAGATGGTTCTGGTCACTCAATCTCCATAAGATATTCTTTCTAGAAGAGGGCTTTTAATGTACTCGCTGAGACTGTAGATTTAGCTTGGAATGTACCCAAGCTGAACCCGACATTTTATAGATGAAGAAATTGAGGCCTATGGAGAGGTTAAGCCATTTGTCTAGGTCTAGTAGCACACAACTAGTAAGTGCCTGGCGCAGAATTCTAACTTACTTCTTAGTGCCTTCAAGTTTACGACTTCACCCACTATGCCTCTTTGAAAATTTCTGTTTGTAGTTTTGCTTTTTTTTTTTTAAACAATCCCTTATTTCTGATCGTGGAAAGTTGTCCTTGATTGCAAGAGATCAGGATTTCCTAAAGCAAAGGGTCCCTTTTTTCTTTTAGAAGTTATCATGCATTTTATCTGGTCCTCAACTACAGGGTATGAGTTCTTTTAATATTTCTTAGAATTAGGAGATTTTAGATCTAAAAATAACCTTTGTACATATCTCTAATTAGGTTCCTAATCAGAAATATGGTCCAGATCTCTCATTCATACAAATTAGGAAATGGTGGAAGTGACTTGTTTCAGAGTCACACAGGGTCACATAGGAAGAGAGAAAGAGAGATGAATAATCTGACCCTGTGTTCCCAAGGAGACAATTTTGGATCTTCATCAGGTGGGCTTACTAATATCCTCTGCCTAGGGAGTTCTGTAAGGGGTAACATATACTTTTACCAAGTTTCTAAGCAATTAACTAAACAAAAATATATTATCACAGTTGTGGGTTAAATGTTCAATTTTAATTACAATTCTTACTTGTTCACAGATATCTTTCTTAAAATTTCCATCCTGATTCTTATCAAGCCCTAGTCCCTGGAGCACATATTAATTTTCACAGCTAATCTAGTCAGTGTGGTATATTTAGCAGACGAGAAAGCTGGAATTGGAGTCAGGGAGACCTAGATCCAAATACAGCTTCAAATACTCAAATAAATGAATGAAAAATATATTTATATACAGTGAGATCACTGTTTTGGGGTGGTACATAGGGGAAAGAGGGGGAGAAAATTTGTAACTCAAAATCTCGTGGAAATGAATGATGTAAACTAAAAATAAACATAAAATTTAATTTAAAAATATATTTATTAAGTGCTTTCTATGCACTAAGCACTGTGAATAAAAATAGAACAGTAAAAACTTCCCTGCTTTCAAGGAGCTCACATTCAAATGGGAAAAGAACACATGTGGAAGGTTTCAGCTGTGAGTCAGATGGAAAGGTCCCATGTTCCTTAAGGGGCAACAATGAAGAGATACTCCTACCTCCTCTTTAATACCATTTCCACTGATAAAACAAAATCAGTTTCTGATGTTGAACCATTTGATAGCACAAAGAACTTGGATGGCAAGAACTTTCTTTTCTGCATCTTCAGCAGCTGTGGCTATATATATATATATATTTAGTATTTGCAGGAGCAGTGGCTGGTCCCGAGTCTACACAGAGTTCCCTTCCCAGGATAGTTGATGATTGAGGGCCTTGGACTGAAGCCATGAGTATTCCCAAAGCTCTTGGGTTCAGTATTCTGGGCTATCTTAATATATGTACTAGCTGTGTGACCCTGGGCAAGTCACTTCACCCTGTTTGCCTTACTTTTTTCATGTGTAAAATGTGCTGGAAAAGGAAACAGCAAATTGCTCTGGTATCTTTGTCAAGAAAACCCCAAATGGTGTCATTAAGGGTCAGACACAACTGAAAAATGACTGAATAACAACAAAAATGTTGAGAAGAGCACCTACTTCCAAAGTGCTGTTCTTAATATTTGTTATTCTTAATAACTGAGAGGCATATGCTTGGCCTAGGGAATACAGATACAACCTTCAAATTAGGAAGAACTATGTTCATGCCCCATTCTGCTTATTTTTAATTAATTCTGTTCCAAAATCTCTTTCCCTTATACCCTCCATCCAGCACCATCTTTCACTGTCAATCCATCTTTTCTTTTTCCTCTCTATCTTTTCCCTCCTCTCCTTCCAATAGTTACCGTGTTTCCCCGATAATAAGACCTATCCC
>NW_027185771.1:4758169-4792241 GCF_028583685.1 Petaurus breviceps papuanus
GTGAAACGCATGCCGCGCTCCGAGCTGCATCCAATCAGAGCTGCAGCAGTGAGCATGTCATCCTGTTCTTCCCCAGTGATTTGCTTATTGAATAAAGGTACATTTTTTTGTTCACATTTACCTGTTTATTAAAATTGCTGTCAATGTTCATTAAAATAAGCCCTCCCCTGTAAATAAGCCCTCTGGTGTTTTTCTGTCCAAAAAAATAATAAGACAGTGTCTTATTATTGGGGAAACACGGTATCAGTTAGTAAAACCTCTCTTGGATGAAGTACATTGTATTAGGAGTCATTCCTCCCTTTTATTTGCTTTTATAATATACAAACATATTCCATGTTTTCTCTAACTTTCAGTCTATCCTCCCTTCTCAATGATTCCAGTCATGCCCTAAAGAATAGTTTTTGTTTTTGTTTTTTATCAATTTACGATTATAAGGTAAAATAAATTACCAATTTATTTTTAAATGCCTCAACGTCCCATAAACTGATGGAAAGAATCACTTTAATAATAATTGCTAATGCTTATGTAATACTTCAAGATTTACAAAGCCTTCACATATGTTAACTTGTTAATCTTCACAATAATAACCCAGGGATGGGGTGGCTAGGTGGTGCAATAAATAGAGCACCAGCCCTGGAGTCAGCAGGGCCTGAGTTTAAATTCAACCTCAGACACTTAACACCTACTAGTCATGTGACCTTGGGCAAGTCACTTAGTTCCAATTGCCCTGCCCTCCCCCCTCCAAAAAAAACCCCAAAACAATAACCTAGGGAGGGAGGTGCTATTATTATTGCCACTTTACAGATGAGGAAACTACGGCTAAGAAAGGTAACTTGCCCAGGGTCATTGATACAGCTTATAAGTGTCTGAGGCATGATTTGAACTCAAGTCTTCTTGGCTGTAGATACAATAATATATTTATACTTATTGATTGGCTATCTACTTCACTACCAACCATCTCTAGACTCCCACATTTAGAGAGGAAAAGGAATCTTAAAGATCCTGTACTCCAAATTCCTCTTTCACTACATTGTAAACTGAGTCCCAGAGAGGTAAAAATCAGGCAGAATTTGAACTCATTTCTATCCTGACATACAGTACAGTGCTGAGCTTTGCTTGAACCCCCATGCCCACACAGTTGCTATGAATTCAACCAACATAGTGAGCATGAAAGTGTCTTGAAAGTTATCGGTTGTAAAATATTAGCATTTGAAAATTAAAATCATTACTTTGTTTTCCTGTCTATGAAACCAAGGCTATTGATTCATTTTTTTTTTAAGTCTATGAAAAACAAGACAAGGATCTGTTTATTGATTGAGTGGAGGGAATTTCTATATCAATGAAATTACAAGACTAGACCAAAAATATATGAGATATATGTTTAAATAGTATTTTATTACATCTCTTTGAATTATGGTATATTTCTTTAAAATAAAAAAAATTATGTTTTCTTGTAAATCTCAATTTATATAAAAATTCTTGTCTTTTTGGAATTTAGAATGTCTGAGATAATTACTGAGTTTTCATTTTTGTTAATTGAAAATCTAACTATAATTAAATACAGTATATCTATAGGACCTTCTGGACTTTTACATCTGTTCTGCAGCTGAACTTTCTTTTAGGGTATTGTCTCTTCCAATTAGAGTGTGAGCTCCTTGAAAGCAGGGTCTGTCCTAGCTTAAAAAAAAAAGACTTTATACATAAGAAGTGCTTAATAAATGCTTTTTATTCATCCATTCATTCTCATTCATTAGCAGTGCTTAATGAGCCTGACTATTTAGCTATTGATTTCACAATTATTACTGTTATCATTAATAAGGATGATATTGTTGATGATGATAATGATAGTCTAGCATTTACACAGCGTTTTAATATTTACAAAGCACTTTACCAATTTACCCTCCCAACAATCCTGAAAAATAGGTGTTAAATTGTACCCTTTTATTTTGGCATAGAGTCTTTCCTTGATGGATAGAGACTAAACCCTTTATAAATTACATAAACTTTCTTGACATGAAGAACAGGAAGAATTCTGGCCACCGAAAGCTCTATATCCACTGTGCAAGAAGTATTTCTTGATTGTCTTTATTGCGTGGTAGACATTAGGGATTGTGGAAGGATTTTTAAAACTTTTCCTTTTAATTTCTCTGGGAAAATTAAGAAACTATTTCTCAGGTCAAAAAGCTCTTTCTAACCTTTTTCAGTGGCTGAAGGTGGGTTAGGTCAGAGATAGGGGACTGTAGCCTTGAGGTCACATGTGGCCCTCTAGGTCCTCAAGTTGGGTCCTTTAACTGAATTCAAACTTCACAGAACAAATACCATTTTATTAGGCCACAAGTTCCCACCTGTGGAGCTAGGTCAAAGACAACAGGCCTTCCTAGGCCTTTCTTAGGGAAATGGATCACTATCAAATCAAATAAAGAATGCTTTTCTGATCATATTGATTGTAACCTTCCCTATTCCTGGAGTAATCGGACTACTGACCTCTTCTCCTATTTCCAGGTATTGATATGATCATAGAGGGAATCTCTTTTCAATCCTTGAGGAGAGTGGTCAAGTGAAGAACTGAATACTGAGTAGTGTTTTGGAATGTGAAACCCAAACTGTGCTTTAACATAGCTTTACCTTCTTCAAGATTCCGATAAACTGGGATAGAGAGTCAGTCTAAGGGCATGGAGGGAGTATGCCAATTTGGATATCTTTCCAAGTCAAGTAAAATCCATAAATATTTATTAAGCACCTACTATGTTCCAGGCACTGTGCTAAGTGCTGAGAATACAGAGAAAGGCAAGAATACAGTCCCTCCTCTCTAGAAGCTCACAATTTCATGAGGAGACAACATACAAATGATTATATACAAACAAGATGAAGAGGGGATAACTTGGAAATAACCAAGAGAGGGAAGGAGACTTAAAGGAAGTTAGGTAGCTATAGTACCAACATGATATTCACAATGTCTATGGCGGCTATAAATATGCTGGTGTATTCTGAACTACAAAATATAACAGATTCTCCACATGGAAGATAGAACCAGAAAATTTATTCAAACACCAGAAAGCCAAATCCCAACACCAGAAAGTCAAATCCATCATTGAAACAAAGAAGTCTATATACAATGACAATGCAGGGGGCACTGCCATCCCCAAGCCTTTTCTCTCTCTCTCTCTCTCTCTCTCTCTCAGCTCTAACTGCTCTGAACAACTTCTACTGGGTTCTGCTCCATCCTTCATCAAGCTCCTCCCACCACAGACTCTGACTCAAACTCATGCGTCTGAGACTTTCATGTGACTTAAGCAGGTCACATGGGCCTATTAATGGATGGGAAAGATCTTCCCATTTATATTACCATTACAGGAGTTTGCAAGATAATGGAGATGACAGAGAGAGTGCTGGGCTTGGGGGACAGCTCCTGAAAATATACTGAGTTAAGGAGATGGAATATATTGTGAGAGACCAGAGACACTAGATTTTGGAGTACAGGGAGGGGAATAAGGTATAAGTGATGAGGGATGGCTCACAATAGGTTCAGCAGGAACTCTGATCTTTATCTTAAGACCAGAAAATCTTCCATTCAGTCTGGAAAGAATTCAGCTCAAGCCAAATTGGAGTCAGAGTTGTAAAAGTTTATTGTATGCTTTCAGCGGGCAAGGATTCTTAGGGAGCCTGAAAGTTTATTGTTAGGCTGTATAGCGGGCAAGAGTCCTTAGGAGACCTGCAAACTTAAAGGGGTAGAATTAAGATTTTTATAGAAAAATTCATAGTAGAACCCTTGCCAATTATGCTAACTAGATGATTAAGGGTAGGATTAGGAGGAGTTAAGGTGGGGCCAGTGTTTAAAGGGACATGCATTTTTAATGTAACTTTGGGGCTACCTGGAGGTGTGGTTTTAGGCTTGAAAGGTCACTAAGTCAGCTAGGGGTCAAGGGCTTACTGAAAAGTGCCCAGTCTGCCACCCATCAGTGTCATATTTGACAAGATTGATGTCTGGGAACCAAGGCTTTTAAGGAGTTAACCCAGAGATAGGGTCCTGAAGGATTCATTGAGGCAGCCAAGGAGTCAACCTAGAGATAGGGTAATGAAGGATTCATGGGGTCAGCAGGACACTATACAAGGGGGAGATGATAGTTGCCTAAACTGGAATGTTCATAGATACTTTTGTGAAGGATTGAGAGGTGTAGCTTGTTATTTTTCCAAGCTGAGATAAACAATTCATGAGTTGTTGCTGGGCAGAGTTAATTCTCTGAAGCTGGAGGAGGGAGGGGGTGATTTTACAAGCTGGTTTGTAAAGCACCCCATCATAAGGAGACTGGAAAAATATAAAGGAGACAGAAATCTCTTGAATATAGAATAATGTTAAAACAAATAAAATTGTTTCTGGTAGGCTTATGCCTAAAATGCAGAGTACTGTATATTTTGTCTGACTACATAAGCCAATATGAATGACCAATCCATTCAGTTTTAAAAAGGTGACCCAGGTGGGGCAGTTTTATGGTCTGTACTAATTATTACTTGAGTTTTTGCTTCAAATGAAAGGACTGATTTTAATATACTCATAATTTGGCTTGTTCCCTTGTTCACTTGAGCAATTTCTCCCCTCCCCCTTCCCTTCCTCCTGATTAAGACTACTGAATAAAAGGGCATACTCTTGTTGTCAGTTATCAAGTTTTTCCTACAGGGAATTCAGGCAATGTGTTTTCCTCAAAAGTCCCTTTGTGGAATGCCTAGACTGCCCTGCTTTGAAAAGGTCTGAGTCTGTTGACCTTCAGGCTATGATGAAAGAGTGAGTTTTTAAACCAGTGTTTGAGGACTGGGTGATACTTGGGACTGTTTTATAAAATATATAAAATTTTGTTGCTTGTAATAATCATGGCAGCTACTGTTGTAGGCATGATTTAGAGAGATATTTTAATTCTGTACATATACTCCGAGGCAATCCTGCATAGGGCACAATTTTAAAAATCAGATAAACAATTTCAAAAATCAATCTAGAAGACCATGTTGAAGGTTAAATTTCTGATTTTAATTGGTAACATAGAAAACTGAGGTGATAATAGGAAAAAAATTTGCTTCAGTCGAGATTTTGGTAGTGGAGATCTGCTTTGTACAACTACTTGTACTAATTACATATGAAATGCTAATTATATCATAGGAAGACAATTTTAATATGATTTATTGTGCAAATGGAGACAAACTATCAATCTCTCCAACTAACAGGCATTTCTCTATAGGAGTATACTAGAACTCTGGATTTAACATGAAATCCATCCCTATATTTTCTGAAAGTAGTTTTTCCAAGTTGCAGAATGATGTCAGGTTGTAGTTAGGTGATGAAGTAGAGTCAGAAGGACCTGAGTTCCAGTCTGGCCTCAGACTACTACTAGCTGTGCAATCTTGGGCAAGTCATTTATTTAATTTTTTGCCTTTTGGAGGGCAATTGGGGTTAAGTAACTTGCCCAAGGTAACACTAGTTTTTGTGTGTGTGTGTGTGTTAAGTATCTGAGGCCAGAACTCGGATCCTCCTCACTCTATGGCTGGCTCTTTACTCACTGTGCCACCTAGCCATCCTGGGCAAGTCATTTAACCCAGAGTTTCCTCATCTGTAAAATATGATGGAGAAGGAAATAGCAAATCATTTTATTATCTTTGCCAAGAACATCCCAAATGGGGTCACGACTGAAATGACTAAATGATAAACAACAACAATTTTCCCTATTTCCCTTGTTTCTATGATGGTGAAGCTCTAAACCCCTTTATGATATTGTAAAAAGGTGGTTTTCAAGAGCTTCCATGGCTATGAAATTTGTCACCTATGAATAGTCTGGTAATGAGCCTCTTTGAGAGTTTAGCTAGCTTAATCCTTGCACCAGAGCCTTCTAGTCCATTGCTAGGTTCATGTCAGAAGCTTTTCCAGCTTAATGGGACCTGCCAAAGCTTCAGCTCTGCTAAGAGTTTCAGGGGAACCTTCATTCAACAAAGGAGTAGGTAGGGCTTTAGTAGAAGAATTCACACACACAAATGAACAGCTACTTATCTTGATGATGACCTCTGTGGCAACCTGACATTTTGGAATTTCTGGACTCTGATTAGCTACTTGCATGTTATCAATGAGTTTTCAGGAATGGCTAGGAGAACTGTAACCTTGGAGAATATGTGGTCTGATGAGATGGAAAGAGCATGGGTGAAAGTCTGTAGGAGCTTGAATTTGAAGCATGGCTCTGACATGGATTAGCTATATTATTTAGCTTCAGGGGTGGAGGTGGGGACCTTCCCTGTAATCTGGGGGTAATACTTGGATTTTTTTTAGCCTATCTTGATTTTATTGATAAATTTTGCCAAGCTTCTCTAAACAGCAGACAAATATAAATTTACAAAGTATCATCCCTGAAAAAAATTAAGAAAAGCAACAATAAAAAGAGTAGCTTTTAAAAGAAATGAAATTTAACTTTAACAAGGTAGCACTATTATATTATGTATTTTGTTCAACTTAACTTTGTTAAAATTAAAAAATATATTTTTAAAAATTATTTATTTATTTTAAGATTTTGCTTTTTTGGAGGGAGGAAGGCAGGGCAATTGGGGTTAAGTGACTTGCCTAAGGTCACATGGCTAGTTTTATGTTAAGTGTCTGAGGTGGGATTTGAACTCAGGTCCTCATGATTCCAGGGCTGTTGCTCTATTCACTGTGCCACCTAGCTACCCCTATTTATTTATTTTATAATTTTCAACATTCATTTCCACAAGATTTTGAGTTACAAATTTTCTCCCTGTCTCTCCCCTACACCTACCCCAAGAGAGCAAGACTACTCCTCCCCCCCTTACTTTCTTATAATATAAGATGGATTTATATACCCCATTGCCTGTGTATCTTATTTCCAGGTGCATGTAAAAAACAATTTTTAACATTTGTTTTTAAAACTTTGAGTTCCAGATTCTTTCCCTTCTCCCCTCCTCATGGGGGTAGTACTTGCACTACCCCTCTCCTAGGGTAGTCTTAAATAAAGTGCTCTGGAGATCTTTGACTGGTAGACAAGTCATAATTTTACTTGGGGCCATTTAATGACTAATAAACCTTCCTTTTCTGAACAGTTATTTGAGAGTATAACTGATAATCATTAGAAACTGATAATAGCCTTCTTTTGGTCTTCTCCAGGCATGAATGACATTACAAGTATACATGGAAAAGTTATTTTTGAAATGTTGACATAATTCAGTATTAAGAGTTCTGAATTGACATTCCTAGAAATTCCCCAGCCCTGGCACCAGAGACAGCTGCTATCCCAACAATGGACTCTATCAGTTTAACCCAATTATATTCCCAAGTGATTACTTCTAGGGATGAGAAAAGAGTAGTACAGTCTCCTCAGCCAATTCATTTTGGGCTTGGTTGCAAATTTGGGAAGAGATTGAAAATGGCTTTATTTTCAATTAATTGCCTCTGGTCACCTAGGAAAGTTTCTGGTAAACCCAAGCAAATCTCATTTACTTTGAGATAAAACAGCTACTTCAGGATTATTATGTTTTGCATCTTGATTTGAAATCTTGACACAAATTAGGAGATACTTATTTTTCATTACCAGTCTTCCTAAATTAAATAAGCCCACCACTTTTTTTTTGGGAGGGGGGTCAGTGTTCTATCCACAAGTCCACCACTTTTTAAAGAGTCAATGTCAGATTCTCATATACAATAGATGGTGAAGAAAATCCTTTTGAAGTTTTAAAAAAGTTCTTTTAGATGAACTATCAATGTATGATTTTTTTTCTCTTTGTGACTTGCCCAAGGTCACATGGCTAATTTTTGTGTTAAGTGTCTGATGCCGTATTTGAACTCAGGTTCTCCTAACTGCAGGGCCAGTGCTCTATTCACTGCACCACCTAGCCACCCCCAATGTATGATTTTTATGAGTTGTTAAAGCAAAGATTAAATACTGAAATGTTCAAGGTCTCTCTATAAAGAATAAGACTAAAGCAAAAAACCAAACCAAACTAACTACAGTTTAAGTATTATTATTCTTATTAAACTTTTTGGAGGGGGGAAGGCAGGGCAATTGGGGTTAAGTGACTTGTGACTTGCCCAAGGTCACATGGCTAATAAGTGTTAAGTGTCTGAGGCTGAATTTGAACTCAGGTCCTCCTGACTCCAGGGCCAGTGCTCTATTCACTGCACCACCTAGTCTCCCCTTAAGTATAAATTCTGAAGGGCACCACTAAATGTCAGCCAAACCCAAAATGTAATGATAGTCTAAGACTATATAGATTGACAACATTTGCAAAGGGTTCCAAATGATATTGACATCAACCCTACTACTATTTTTCAGCACATAGTAGGTGTTTAATAATTGCTTGCTGATTGATTTCTCCTAGCTTTTCCACCCTCATGTATCATGAAAGAGATTAAGAGCAACAAGATATAGTCTTGTGAGTTTCTAATTTGTTGTACAGCCATAGAGAGCAGTCTCTGGTGTTGAACAAAAGATAGTTGATTGATTGGTTTCACAGATGGCTTGGAAGAGGGTATAAACAATTTAAAAATAAAAATGTTCCTGCCATAATATATAGTTTATATTTCATTCAGAGTAGTATTGTAAACAAGTTCAAGAAACTTCCCAGTCCACTAAATTAAAAAAAAAGTTTTATTGCTGTCTTGTTTTTTTTATACAGGGACATTTCCTCATATTCCTTCCCCGCCCCCATCCTTCCCAGTCACAAAGGAAAACAAGCAAAAACAAAGCTGTCACTACCCTTTAAATTGTTTAGTGGTAGCTGTTATACCCCCAGTGAAATACAATGGATTCAAAATGAATCCAATTAACATTTCTTTCCACTTGCTAATCTAAAATTGTTTTTTGTTTGGGGCAAGTAGGCAAAAGTGTTTATCCTGAAGGTTTTTTTAGAGACTACTGGAGGTAGCAGTCACTTTTTCTTGTGGGAGGAGCCTTGAACAGAAGGCAGGCAGGATCCAGGAATGAGCTAGAGGGTTGTTTTTTTGTTTTGTTTTGTGTTTTTTTTTTTTTTTGTATCCCTAGGGTCTAGGAAGGTGCGAGCCTCGTTGAGTAGAGCAGAACAATGGAGGTGGGGCCTCTTTCCCACTTACCTTCACTTTCTCTACTTCTGCCCTACCGTGGATAAATAGATATACAATCCTCTCAAGTAAACACCAATTTTGACAGGGATTTATGAAGTTGCTTATTGGATTTAGGATTATTTAGTACTTCATGCTATTTTAATCTAACCTGGAACAAATGTTGTTAAAGTCCACAATTCTTTACTACCCCATGTCTTATATTCCCTTTAGAGGTACAGATCACTTCATTCTATAAGATATGTCTGTGTTTTTCCATTAATCTTTATATTTTTCCTCCCATTAATCTTTCTTAGAGTATTTACCCCACAAAGTGGAGAATTTCCTTAGGTCCATAGACACTCACTAGGAAAGGAGGGAGAGAAGGAGGCAGTGAGTTGCTATCAGCTGGATTTTGAGTCAGGGCGCTTTGTGTGACTTTGGACAAATTGCTTAACCTGAGTTTTAGCTTCTTCGTGTAAAATGAACAATTGGTGAACTGGATGACACTGGACTCTGGCTCTAGGACTTCTGACTATACCTCCCCCTAATCTAAATATGATTCTTGGAATAAAATAAATAAAAGAGACATTTCTTTGTCTGTCCCCCAGAATGCAGTTTTATTCTTATTTTCAAAGCCTTTTGTTTACATTACATAAGCAAGGGGACGCTGCTTCTTCAATCTTTGCTTCAAGACTCTGCTCAAGAAAGGAGTTTTGACAGGAAGCTTTTCCTGGTCCTCCCCCCTCCTATCTCTGAGATTACTTTTAGTTTCCTTTTTTTTTTTTTGCTTTTTGGAGGGCAATTGGGGTTAAGTGACTTGTCCAAGGTCACGTGGCTAGTTTTTTGTGTTAAGTGTCTAAGCCTGGATTTGGACCCAGGTCCTCCTGACTCCAGGGCTGGTGCTCTATTCACTGTGTCACCTTGTTGCCCCTTACTTTCCATTTTCTTGTCAAGTATTTTGTTGTATATTTGTTTCTGGTCTTCCTCCTTAGAAAGTGAGTTCCTAGGGGCAGCTAGGTGGGGCAGTGAATAGAGCACCGCCCAGCAGTCAGGACAACCTGAGATCAAATTTGGCCTCAGACACTTGACACTTACCAGCTGTGTGACCTTGGGCAAGTTACTTAATCCCAATTGCCTAGTCTTCTCCCCCTTAAAAAAAAAAGTGAGCTCCTTGAAGGCATCGACCCTATTTTTGCCTCATTTTGTAACCTCTGTGCTTAGTGCAAATGCCTGGTACATAAGACCTTAATAAGTACTGACTAGTTCAGTGGACATTATAGAATTTGAATTGTATTGCCTGAACAGATAATTATTGCCAGCATTTATATAATATTTTTGCAAAATACTTTATTTGATTCTCACAACTGTTGGAGGTAGGTTCTATTATTTTTTTCCCATTTTATAGATGAGAAAACTGAGGCCCCACAGAGGTTAAGGGACTTGCTCACACAGCTAGTTAAGTGTCTGAGGCCATATTTGAACTCAGATCTTTCTGAAACCATTGTCTAGGGCTCTATCTACTACATCATCCAACAGTCTCCAATTACTACATTATTCATATTTATAATAAGTGCTTTTGCATACTGAAAGAGGTGGCCTGATACGATCTTTCACTGTATGTATTAATGTCAAGAATTAAAATAAAAACTTATATACACAGGTCACCTGCCACAACAACTTATGAGTGTTATGAGGAAAACCTGAAGCCAAGAGGGGTTAATCTGTTCACTGATAGTCATACAAGGAGATAGTAAAATAGAAATTCTTTAGTTTTCTCCTCTGTAAAATGGGGGACGGGAATGGATTAGATGATCTAAGGTCTCTTTCAACACTAAAATCCCATAATCATGTTACCTCTGAAGAGGGCTGGCAGACAATGCTGTCCAACCTAGGCCACATGACATTCTTCTAAATCCTTTATGTGTGGAAGAGTGGGGGAGGAGGAGAAGGTGGGCAGGGGACCAAAAAGTGAATATCCAGGATTTGGAGGTGGTGGTGGTGTGCACTGCCCAGTGCTTGGGTTCTAGAGTAAAGGGTGTGTTGGGGGCTACCCATTGCTTTCTTCTGTTACCCCAATTTCTCCTGTCACCTTCTCATCTGACATTCAAAACTGGAAAAAGGAGGAGCAGTCAGGAGGCCCCTCTGCAGACAGTTCCAGCTCCAACCCTACCAGTTGGGTGACTTCAAAGGCTTCCCATGGCTTCTAAGGTAAAATACAAACCCTTCAATTTAGTATTTATGGCTCTCCATGGTGTGGTCCCAGCTGACCAGGTTTACTGCACGTCGCTCCCCTTCAGGCACTCTAGTGAAACTGGCCTACTTGTGCAGTTTAGCCCTTCACGATCCGTTCTTACGCGTCTGTGCCCCAGGTCTGAAACTTATTTCTTCCTCACCTTCTTCCCCTGGATGCCCTAAGTCCCTTCCATCAAGCCCCGGCCATCTCCTCCAGGAAGTTTTCCAAGGTGGCCCGAGGAGTCGCAGCTCTCCTCCTCCTGTGAAGTTCAAAGAGCCTTACCCAACCTGTTTACTCGCAGTACGCGTCCAGGTACCAACTTTACATATTGCAACACCTGCCCCTCCTCCCCCGCCCCCTTGTTCAGTTTCTTTACTTCCTTTTCGAATTAGTATCTCTCCCAAGCGCCTGTAAACAAAGCAGCCACTTAGGGTTTGCCGACTTGGATGCATCCCTGCGCAAGTCACTTATCCCCCCAACAGAGACTCAAGCTTTCCATTACAATAAATGTGTGTATCCCTTCCCCCCCCCCCGCCCCGATTGTGGAGAACGCGTCTTCCCACAAATCTTAAAAGTGATAAAATTTGCTTATATCAATAAACATTTAGGTGCACGAGGCGCTCTGGTGGGAGCTGGGGCAAGACAGAGTTAGATGGCAGCTCCTTCCTTTTAAGGGTCTTTGCAGTCAACAAGCATTTATTAAACGCTTACTGTATGCTGGGGCTGTGTTAAGCATTACAGTTATTTTAAAAAAATACTGTAAATGAGGGCACGAGATTAGGGAAAACATCTAACTTTGTGAAAGCTCCCCTGGGATTGAAAAAGCAGGGGGTCTTGGCTGCGGTGAGTCCTGGCCTCCTGGGGCATTCTCGTGAAGAGTTAAATACACAAGACTACAAAGGAGACGCCTTAGAAGGGAGCTGAGGTCCGAACGCTAAGCCAAGCCCAGAGGCCAGAGCAGGCCAGGCCGAGCACTCTGGCATGACTGGGGGTGGGGCGGCGGCGGTAGCAGGAGGGCCGCGTCAGGGGCGGCTCCCGCGCCCCGTGTTTACGCGGCGGGATCCAAGGGTGCTCCTCCCGCCAGGAAGGGCCTGCCTGGGCTGGGCCGGGCCGGCCCCGCGCTCCCCTGAGGCCGCCTTGGGATAACGCAAGGACAAGGCCCGCCGTGACCCTGTCAGTGTTGGGCGCTCGGCCTTCAGAGCAGGAGCAAGAGCGGGGAGGGGGGGTATCGGGCGGTCTCCCAGCCCGGGTCAGGCCGTTCAGGGCCAAGGAGACGAGAATCCCTGGGAGTCCCGCTCGAGAGCTCCTCCACTCTAGACTAAAGTGCTGCGCCGCTCTCCTGATCATTTCCGGCATTTACAAAGGACCAATCGCCGACGAGAAACGCTAAAGAACCACCCAATGACCAATCCGGGCTGGCAGCCAATCCACCGACCTCCTCTTCGCGCGCCCACCCTACGTAGATACACACCGTCGAAAACGGTCGCGACCAATCGTGGCTTTTCGTCCCGCCTCTTGTCTTTCCTCTGGGGGAGGTGGAAGGGGGGCATGCCCATTCCCCACTCCCGCCCCTTTGCCCCCTATTAGCGCACTTCCTCCCCGACGGCGTGACGTACGCAGTCTCTTGAGCTCCGTCCGGCGGACCAATAGCGTCGGCGGACACGGCGGGCCAATGGGAGCGCGCGTTTCATGTGGGTCTGCGGCCGCCGCAGCCGCCGCTGGGTCCTGGAAGTCAGAGGCCGCCTCGGAACTGTGCGCTATGGATCGGGAGCCCCAGGCGAGGAGGCGCCGCCGCGGAGTCTGCGGCCAGACGGCCCCCTAGGAGAGCGGTCCAGCCCTCGTCCCGCCCGCGTCCGCCGCCCCCTCGCCGTGGGCCGTCGTTGGAGGGGCGGGTGCGCCTCCCGCCCCGGCTCTCCCGGCCTCCGGCGCTTGGCTCTTGCCGTCGTCGACTCCCGGGGAGGCCGAGGCCGAGGCCGCCGGCGGCGGCTCATCGTCCCCGCGGCTGAGCGTGGCCTTCGCGTGCGGCCCCCGCGGCAGGCGCGGCCCCCACGGAAGACGCGGCCGGGGCTTCATGGGAAGCGGCCGCCGGGCCCGGGCCTGGCGTCGCTGACCTCGCTTGCGCCCCGCGCAGCCCCGGCCGGAGCGAGCGGCCCTTTGGAGGTAGGAAGGGGAGGCCTGGCCCGGGCGAGGCCCGGCGGGCGGTGCAGGAGCCCTTCCCCCGGGGCCCGCGGGTGGGGGCGGGGGCGGGGAGCCCGAGCCCAGCCTCGGGGGAAGCGGCGGCGGCGACGGCGGGAGCGAGCAGGCGGGGCGTGGGAGAGGCCGCTGTGGAGCGGGCCCGGGCCCGCGGGACGGGACGGGATGAGGCGAGGCTAGAACGAGCAGGAGGAGGAGGAGGAGGAGGAGGGGGGTGTGGTGGAGGACGGGCAGCGGCGGCAGCCCCGGGATCTCCGGGCCCGGGGCCCTCGCCGCGCTGGGGAAGCCGCCGATCCTCGGCGGGGGATCACAGGCCCGCGAGCAGCGCTGCGGGAGACGGGGAGCTGCCCGGAGGAGGCAGCCCGGGCTCCAGAGGGGGTGGGGCCGGAGCGGCAACCCCGAGCAGGGTGGGCTCCGGAGAGGGGGGGGGGAGGGGGGGGGGGGGGAGGGGGGGGGGGGCCCCCGGAAGGAGAGCGGGGGCGTCTGGGGGCAGCGCAGGAGGAGGGGGAGGAATGCGGGGCAGCCAGCGTTGGTCTGTGTGTGCGTGCTCGGGCGCGCGCGCGTGTGTGTCTATGTGTGTGTCTGTGTGTATATGAGTGAGTGTGTGAGTGTGAGAGGGAGGGAGAAGGGGGAAGGGGACCCGGAGCAGTGAAGCTGCCGCGGCCGCGGCTGCTACCGCGGAGCTGGCTTCAAGGAACAATGTGAGACGTTGCCTGAAATGTTAATTTCCGTTCCTCATTTCATCATCCCCTGGCAGGGCGGTTACTGTGTGTGTGTTTCGTGTGTGTGTGTGTGTTATGTGTGTGTGGTCGCTTTTGCCACAAGTCAGTCTGCTAGGGATTGGGTTCTTATTGTTTTCTTTTTTTTCAGAAGACTAAATTTTTCTCAGTACTTGAATTTCTTGTGGCTCTGTTATAGTTGTCTTCTCTCTGTTATGTCTTTTGCAAAACATAACCAGTCTTAAAGTGCTAACTTTTATTGAGTTTGGGGGAGGTGATCGCCTATGTTTTTGAGAAAGAATAGTTGGATTAAGAGGACTTGAACTGAAAATCCTGTTGAGATAAAGCATGCTAAGAGGGCTTGGTACAGGTGTGAGTTTACCTATTTTAGAACAGTTTTCTTTTTTTCTCAAATAATGAAAGCGGTGATTTGAACCGTGTGCTAAACATCTCTTGCCCTTTTCACTGTGTCGAAATGTGTATGATAGTTGAACTGCAATATTTGGAATCTTCCTTTCTTGGTCATCACACAAGTGAAAGGTTTGATGAGTATACTTAGGTAGGGGAGTGGCCTTGGAGGCAGGAGGACCTCAAGTTTATGTCTTTCCTCACAAATATAATAGCTGTGTGGTAATGGGCAAGTCATTTAACAGCCCTGGGCCACAGCAGCTCTCTAGGACTAAATTACAGAAAATTCTAGTTGATCATAGATCTGAAGCTGGAACACTCCTTTGAAGCCCTTGTTTTCAACTTTATTTTACAGATGAGGAAACTGAGGCCCAGGCAGGCTGTGACTTGGTCAAGGTCACAAAGGTAGTAAGTGTCAAAATCAGGACATAAAGATGGAGACACATCAGTTACTGATCTTAGGGAGTTTATATTCTGTTGGTTTACATTCTTTTCCATTCTATTGGGTTACATATATAGAAAATAAAACATGAAATCCTTATTAGGAGAAGGAAGACAATGAGCAACTTGGAATGGGATGGGATCAAGATAGACTTTTGCTAGGAGGTAGCCCTTGAGCTGATTTTTGTAAGCTAGGCATTTTACAAGGCCAGAAGGAGTTGAGGAGGGAGTAAATTCTAGGCACAGGGGCAACGCAAAGGCATGGAGGTAGTATGTGAGGGGAAACAGATAGGCCAGTTCTGACTGAACCATGGAGTGTATGAATAGGGGTAATGTGGAGTGAGGCTGAAAGGGTAGGTTGGAGTCAGGTTGTGAAAACTTTTATATGTCAAGAATTTGTAGTTCATCCTAGAAATGATAGGGAGCCACTGGAACTTTTTGAGTAGGGTAATGCTCAGTGCTTTAAGAATATTATTTGGCAGCTGTATAGACATCATTTGGGAGAGGGGAGAGAGGAGGTAAGAAGACTAATTGGGACCCAGGTAGTAGTGGCTGGCAGAACTGGAATTTGAACAGATTTTTGGATCCCAAAAATGGAATGCTCTTCTCATTATAACAAGTTACTTCTCTAATCTGAATCCTTAGAGGGAGTTTCCACATGCTTTGTTTCCCATAGAAATGCAATCCAGCCTGAAGTGCATTTCTCTCCCTCTCCCCTCATGTTATCAGTGATTATGTTGATTTTTGGAAGAGGTGCCATTGCATAATCTTGGTTTGGGCAAATTCTTTAAATGACAATTTGGATAGTTCTTGGCTGGAACCCTGAAACCCTGTGTTTGCATGGTACCTGCGATCCATTAGATCAGTTCATTGAAGTAGTAGCAGTCTCAGAAGACTTACAGTTGTTATGTGAGAGGTGCAGAAACTCTCTTAGGTTGCCTTCCAACTTAAAAGATGGAAAGTATCTTGCTCACTTTTGATTCTTAAACTTGAATTGAACAGCCGTGTCCTGAGGCCTCTTGATGTCCACTCATTCAGCTGTAATGTTTCTGTATTTTCACAGTTTAGAGCAGGAGCTTATTTGTCCATTTTGGGGGAGAGGAGGGAACAAAGATCAAGTTGCTCTGGATTTTTTTTTTTGGTCGACTTTGTGTATGTCTAGTAAATATTTAGTAAAAAGCTACTCGAGATACATCTGCAAATTGATCCCGTCCTGAAACTTTGTAGAGTTTTTTTTTTAAGTGACATATCTTCAATTCCTTATTTGCTTTTCGTATTGTGTGGCAGCCTTTTAACTTGGAGTACAACTGTCAGATGTTTCTCTATAGCCTCTCTGTAGACTAGCCATGTTAATCACACTGCACCAGCAGTGCCTTTCATCTCACTAAACCAGATGGGCTGCTCATGACTAGTGGTTGTCATTTCAGCTAGAATTACCATGTTGACATAGTGACAAATAGAACTTTCTACAAATTTAGTTAGGAAAAGAAACTATGATATTTGTATTTGAGAATGATATTTATAAAGCTTTGTATGCCTTGCATTTTAAAGCAGCTTTGACACATTAAGGTTATGTTTCATCAGTTAAAAGAAGGTACTTAAACTTACTTTACATGTGTGTAATGAGCCCATCATCAGTTAAATAATATAATTAGAGTATATCAGAAAAGCTAGTTCAAAGAAGAATCTTCATCAGTTGCTAAAATACAAATGTTTTGATCTGTCCATTACTGCAGGTCATTCAAAACTGACATTTGAGGTCCCGCTTTTTAAATAATAAAGTGTGTTCCAGTTAATAGTCAAACAGCAAAACATGATTATTTATTATACCTGTGTCTGCCAATTTATTATCGTCTTTCACTGAGCTCCTAAATGAGTATTAGAATGACCCATTCCATACCACTTGAACAAAAATATGTTGTTGAACTTAAACGACATTAATATTTAAAAAATGATTAAGAAATTTTTTTCATGTTTATGTATGTGCACATATTTATGTTTTAATAAAACACTTGCTGCCCATTTAGGGGTTTAAATTGAAGTCTTGTGCACCTCATTCAGTCTCTTCTTGAAACCTGCTTGGAAATGTGCTCCTAGTAGTAGAGAGGATCTCTCCACCAGGAAATGGTGAATATTGTCCACAGTAAGGCAGTAGGTCATAATGAAAGATTCTTCAGCAGCAGAGTGGCATGGGTAGGCCTGTGTTTGAGGAGGAGCATTTTGGTAGGTGTTTGGAGGTTGAATTTGAGAGGAGAAAGAACAGATATAGGGGAACAATTAGGAGACTCTTGTATAGGGGAGAAGTGACCGTGGCTCTGCAAGTAAGTTGGTGCCTTTTGAGTGAAGAGAAGGGATGAGTTGGAAGACAGGTGTTACGCAAGTAGAATGTGTAGTGTTTGTCAGGGGGGAAGATCCAAGTTGTCTTTGGAGGCAGAGGACTATGTTCATGTGATGTCTCTGGGTTAGTCAGTAAGCATTTATTAAGTGCCAGGCAATGAGCCAAGTGCTGGGGATACAATAAAGGGAAAAGACCTTCCAGCACACAGTTACTTAGCTTTTCTGAGCCCCAATTCCTTAAGCTCTAAAATGTGCGTTAGCCTGTGGTCTCTTACAACTCCAGATTTTGATATTATGATTGTTTATGTACATTTGAGAATCATCTGCATAGATAAGGCATTTGAACCCATAATGAAATCACCAAGAGAGGGTGTGGAGAGAGAAGAACAGACGAAGCCCCTGTTTTCTACCCTGGACTGTGTTAAGACTTGGGCCATACAAATATGAAGGATAAAATACTGTGATCTCTACTTCCATTGAATTTGCATTTGAATGGGGAAGGCAGCAAGTACATTAAAATATACTAATGTAACTATAATTATAAATGAATAAATACAAATATATCCCAGGTAGTTTGGTAAGGAGGGCTATGGTTGTGTGTGTGTCTGTGTGTGTGTGTGGGGGGATCCGGAAATGCTTCATGCAGAAATGCTTGAGCTTTGTCTTAAAAGGAAGAAGAGGACTCTGGCTGAGATGAAGAGGAGGGTGTGTGTGTGTGCCTTGAAGGCCTGGGGGTTGGGCAGTTCAGAAGCTGGGGCCTGGAGCTGGAGGAAACCAGGCCAGCCTGTTGGGCTGGATCCCAGAGTGTAGGAGGGGGATAATGTCCACTCAGGGTGGAAGGAGAGGTTGGGGCCAGGCTGTGTAGGGCTTTAAAAGCTACCAAGAAAGAATTTCTATTTTATTCTAAAGGCAATAGAAAACTGATGGCCTTGATCAAGTAAGGGAGTCACATGGTCATATCTGCAGTTAATGAAAATTACTTAAAGGAAATTACTTTGGCAGCAGCCTGCAGCATGGACTGGAGGGAGAGAGAGACTGGACAGGGAGACCGTTTGGAGACTCCTGAACTGATCTAAGTGAAAGGTGATTAGGGGCTGACCTAAGGTCGCAGCTGTGAGTAGAGAGACGGGATCAGATGTGAGGGATGTGCAGATGGAAAGGGCAAGAGTTGGTGACTAATTGGATATGGGGGGTGAGGGAGAGTAAGCTGTTGAGATATCATTGCCATTATCGTCATAGGCAGGAAGTTCTCAACCTTGACTCAAGGACTCCTTGGACAGTCTGGTGAAACCTCTGGACCCCTTCTCACAGTTGTCTTTTTAAATGATAAAATTCATAAGATTGCAAAAGCAACCAATTTTATTGAAATACAGTTTATAAAAATAATAAAAAATAAATTCACAGACTATAATTTAAGACTTCTCATTTAGAAAAAAGATTTGCCATGTTTTGGCTATGTTTGGTTTAATATATCTCCAGAGCAATCAATTTGAAATTTCTGATAGGAAATTGTGATACAGAATTGAAGTTTAGGAGGAGAGAGTGGGGCTGGATATTTACATCTTGGAGTCAGCATAGAAATGAGATGTACATCTGCAAGATTGTATAAAGTTACCAAACATATAAAAGAAGAGAACCTCGAGGAACTCTATGTAAGGAAGTAGGGGGTGAGCCCAGAGAGGGGAGGTTGTTAAATTGTATCAAACGTAGCAACTAAGTCTGGAAGTATTAGAATTGAGAAAAGACTTGGCAGTTAAAAGAAAGAGCATTGGTAACTTTGGAGACAACGGTTTCAGTTTAGTCATGAGGTTGAAGTTAGTTTGTGAAAGGGTGAGGAATGAGTGAGAAGAAAGGAAGTAAAGGCAATGAATACAGATGCCTTTTTCTTTTTTTATCTTTTTTTTTTTAAAGCAATCGGGGTTAAGTAACTTGCTCAAGGTTACACAGCCAGTTATTTCTGGGTGTGGTGCTAAGTGTCTGAGCCCGGATTTGATCCCCAGGTCATCCCGACACTGGAGCTTGTGCTCTTACTTGCTGAGCCACCTGGCTGCCCCCAGATACCTTTTTCTAGGAGTTTGGTTGTAATGGGATGATAGCTTGAGGGGCTGATAAGGTCTAGTGAAGGGTTGCTAAGAAGCCCAGGTAATGGTGAGAAAAAGTCAAGAAAGAGGACATAAGAGTGTCATCAATGCCAAGTGAGGAGAGTATCTTAAAGAATCAGAATGAGCTTCAACAGTGCCTCTAGAGTTGGTGAGATCAAGAAAGGATGAAGAATGAGTAAGGTCTGTCGATGTTGATAACCTTGGAGAAAACATTTCATCTTTTCATCCTGTTTTAGTAGTGTTCTTTTAAGCAGATACTTAGGATGCCGCATACATTGTGAACTCACTTGATGAAGCATTTTCATGATGCTTCCAGATATGGAACACTGTTACCCTTCTTTGTTTCACATATGGGAATTCTCCGTTTCAGTTATGCTCACTTGCTAGTTTCTGCCTTTATGCCATACTCCATCTCTGTGCCCATGTTTGCTACATGACATTTTATCTCCGGGTCCCCATTGCTGGTATGCTCTTCCTCCTTTCGTGGAAACCCTTGCCTTCTTTCTTAGCTCAGCTCAAGTGCTACCTACTACTGAAATACTGTCTGGACCTCCACAAGTGACCTTGTACATAGTTTATATTTACTTTTCTACATGCCTGCTGTCTCACCAATAAAATACAAGCTTCTTGAAGGGAAATAGCTTCACTGATTATTTGTATCCTTAGATCCTGGCACAGTGTTACTGGTACTTTAATAAAAACATTTTGAATGAATGAGTATATGAACAATTTAGGAAGAAGCACACACCTTCATTGACTGCCTTTTATTTAGAGGATAAAATATAGACTTCTTAGTTTCATATTTAAGGACACCCATAATTTGGCTCCCACCTACTTACTTTTCCAAATCTTTTTTTTTTTTTAAGCAATGGGGGTTAAGTAACTTGCTCAAGGTTACATGGCCAGTTATTTCTGGGTGTGGTGCTGAGTATCTGAGCCCAGATTTGATACAGTTCATCCCCATACTGGAGCCGGTGCTCTTACTCGCTGAGCCACCTGGCTGCCCCTACTTTTCCAAATCTTATTCCTTTCAGGAACTCCATAGGCTATAAGCCTATGGAAGAGAAGGGTTTGCGGCCTTAAATACTCAAAGTGGTGCTCACATCGGATACCCCTCTTTTCATTCCCACAAATCTTTCCCCCTTCACTGTAAAAATACTCCTTTTCCATCTCTGCTTCTCAGAATTTTTTCCTTCCAGACTCAACTCACTTCTTCCTTTAAGACATTACTAATTTCTCAAGTTAATGCTCACCCTTTCCCCATATTTTCTTGTATTCTTATCTGTGTACCTGATATATCACTTCAGTGTGACCTGGGCAAGTCCCTTAACTGGTTTGCCTCAGTTTCCTCATCTGTAAAATGAACTGGAGAAGGAAATGACAAACCACTCCAGTATCTTTGCCAAGAAAACCCCAAATTGGATCTCAGAGTCGAATATGACTGAAATAACTGAACACAACATATCCCTTAAATAAAAGAGCAAATGCCCCTGAAAAGTAGGGATTGAGTTATTTGAGTTTTTGTAACTACAACTTCTACCAAGGTACCTTGTTCCTTCAGTATACTCTTAATAAATGTTTGTTGAATTTATTTGAAGTTAATTAAGAATTTCCTCTTAGTTAGGTTACAGTTTCGAGAAGGAAATGCTTTTTGTGAAATAGAGGCCTAGAGGACTGCTTTTTTGCCTTTTGTCCCTGGTGGAGAAATGCTCAGATATTTTATTATTGTTTGTTTTTTCACATTTTTCATGATAAATTAAAAAAAATTAATAGTATTTTATTTTTTTCCAATTACACAAAAAGGCAATTTTCAGCATTCATTTTTTGAAAGATTTTGGGTTCCAAATTTTTCTCCCTCTCACCTTCCAGGATGGCAAGCAATCTGATAGAGGCTATACATGTGCAATAATATAAAACATTTCCACAGTAGTCATGTTGTGAAAGAAGAAAAAGAACAAAAGAAAAAATCACCCCCCCCCAAAAAAAAAAGTGAAAATAGTGTGTTTAGATTTGCATTCAGAATCCATTAGTTCTTTCTTTGGATATGGATAGCATTTTCTATCATGAATCTTTTGGAATTATCTTGGATCATTGTATTGCTGAGAAGAGCCAAGTCAATCATAGTTGATCATATGATAAGTTTTAATAGAAGGGATTTCTTTGGTATTATACCCTAATTGAAAGGATGAAAGTTCACTGTTTTACTGTTGTATGATATATTTGGTGTGGTGACAAGTGTCCAAGACCTTAAGCACCTAAATTTTAACAGGAAAAAAAACAGTTCAGTATACTTTGTAGTCTCTTGAATGTTTCAATCACAATTTAATCTTTTTTTTGGGGGGGGGAGGGCAAGGAAATTGGGCTTGTGAGTTGCCCAAAGTAAGTGTTAAGTGTCTGAGGCTGTATTTAAACTCAGTTCCTCCAGACTTGAAGGCCAGTGCTCACTATTCACTGCAACACTTAGCTGCCCCAATCATAATTTAATCTTAACAGTTTGTAACTTTACTGCTCTTTTGGATATATTAGTAATGTAGGTTTGACTTTGACCAAAGCAGTACCTAGTTTTTGGTTTTGGATGGTTTTTTTTTGAGGGACAATTGGGGTTAAGTGACTTGCCCAAGGTCACACGGCTAGTAAATGTTAAGTGTCTGAGGCTGGATTTGAACTCAGGTCCTCCTGACTCTAGGGCTGGTGTTCTATTCACTGCACCACCTAGCTGCCCCAGTTTTGGATGGTTTTAATCTTTATTTAACAAGTAGGAGAGAGTTTGGTTGTTAAGGTCTTGAGTATTTAAGGCTGGAAACACTAAACTGAGAAATATAGCCATTTTCAAGGTTTTGTTTTCTAGGGAGTTGTCCTTTTCATCTGAACCTGGAATGTGCTTCTCCCCAGATTCTTTCAGTCTCAGATTTCCTTTGGGACTCAAGTGTCACCTCCTTTTAGAAGCCTTTTCTTGTTTCCTTCCCTCCTTTTAAAGTCCTGCATGCCCTTGAAAAGCTACCTTCTATCTATTGTATGTTCTTAGTGTTAGCTCAAGTCACTAGAACATGAGCTCCTAGAGGATAGAGACTTTTTGCTTTTTTTGGGGATTATCCCCAGGGCTTAGTTTAGTGTAGGGAGTGGGTAACCTTTTACCTTGAAGCCACATGTGGCCCTTTAAGGAGCACACTAGAGGGCTACTTGTGGCCTGGTTCCCCACTCCTTATCTAGTGCATAGTTCTTTGTAAGTGCATAAAATGCTTGTTGAATGGCTTACTTATTTGGAAGTATATTTTACACGATTTCACCTGTATACTTTTTTTCCCCCATATTAGTCATGTTGTGGAAAAAAATACATGCACCCCCCCCCCCTCCAAAAAAAAAAAACTCAACAAGAAAAATAAAGTTAAAAAAGCATGCTTCAATCTGCATTCAGGTTTCATTAGTTCTCTCTCTGGATATGGATAGTCTTTTTCATCATAAGTCCTTCAGAATTGTCTTGGATCATTGTATTCCCGAGAAAAGTGAAGTCATTTCAGTTGACCGTCATACAATATTGCTGTTGCTGTTTCATACGTACACAAGTCACAATTCTTTCCTTTTCAAGGGATGGGGTGGGGCAGGAGGGAAGGAGAGAATACAAACTTAGATTTAAAAAAAGAATGCTAAAGAGAAATGATTTCTGATTGGCTGAAGTTCTGTTTTCAGGGAAATATTAGGAACCTATAGTGTATATCTTTTGTGCTATTTGGGCTAAAGAAAATGTGTAGTCTTCAAAGGATTAAATTTTGGATCCCAAAAGAGATTTCCTGCTATACTTTTCCTTCTTGATTTTTTTTTTTTAAGACCAAGGTTGAATTTATTCTTAGGTTGGTAATGTGAAGCATATCTAAATTACTGTATCCTTACCATCTGGGTAAATACAAGACTTCAGTTTCCAGGAGTACCCTTAGCATCTGTGCAGTGAATTATTTATTATTCAAAAAGTCAGTAAGCAGTCTTTTTTTTCACTTGTAAAGAAACCTGTTTGGCATTTTAAAAAATAAAATCACATTTTCTTGATAGAAAATGTTCTTATTGGTAAGTTAGACTAATTCTTTTCCTGTTTGTCAAAATTAAGTAAAATTCAGAACTCTATTAATACTGTTTTACTTTTAGAAAATTTGATCTTTATTGAATGGTTGAAAAGTTGAGATTTCATTTTCAAAATGCTTTCAGAGTTTGGGTATAACAGAAACTTCATTTTCTGTGAAATGGAGCAGCAAAGTGACCTCATTTTTCCTCCTTACCTGATTTCCCTCTAGTAGTAGCAAGCAGGCATTTCTGGATCCAGCCTGGATACTTCTTCTAATGGTGGCTTTTAGATGTTGGACTCACAGTAATGATTGTCCTAGGATACAGAAATGTTTCTTAATGGGAAGAATAGTAGATATGTTGGTTCATAAATTTGTCAATTAAGGTTTTGATTGATTCTTTCCCATAATGTTGTCATATCTAGAAAAGCTAAAAAAGAAATTGCATTTGAATCAGGGTGATACTGTAAACTTTAGAACTTCATGAATATGCTATTTGATCATGTCTAAACTAGTGGGAGGGAAATAGAAGAGAAACCTTTTTTATTACTCTTTTAGGAAATTAAATCTTGTTAGTAAGCAACATGCCTTGACATGTGGTTTTACATCCTGTAAAACAGGAAATTAAAAAAAAACCCCAACCATCAAAGAAGCATTTTAGAAAGAATTAACTTACTTTTCTTAAAACTAACATGTCTGACTAATGAAAAGAATTTTTAAAACTCTCTTCCTCAATTACCTTTTGGGAACATTTTTTTAAACCATAGACTAGGATATCTGAAAAGTATGAAGGAGGCTCTCAGGGTTTTGTTAATGTGCCATGACAAGACTCTTGATCCTTATATCTAGGAATCTTTAGTTCTTGTGAATTCTTTGTTGCTTTGCAAGGGGATGATTCTTTGACCATAATGCTATTTCCCTTACTTTGGTTTTGAGACTGACTTTTCCGAAGATTAATGCATTAGACCAGAGTACTAACACTGAACAATTGTTTGCAGAAACTTTTCTTCTAACACCTGACAGAGGAGTGTTGATCTGGCATGTAATTTGGAATTTGGGGGAAAGAAGATAAGTCCTTTTAGTTGTGGTTTAAATAATTCTCAGCAGATGTAAGCTTTATGGGATTCAAATGAGAAGTTTCTTTTTTTTTTCTGTGGTGAAGAGATTCGATCTGATTCTTCTAAAATTTGAGTTCTTGTTCTGTTTGACTTATTAAAAGGAAAAGCTAGTTTGAAAGAACAACTTTAATCTATGGAGAAAAAAAAGGATGATTAACTAGAGACAATTCCCCAATTCCCCCCCTCCCCCCATTTATTTATTTATTTTAGTTTTCAACATTCACTTCCAAAAGATTTTGAGTCCCAGATTTTCTCATCCCTCCCTTCCCCCCACCCCATGATAGCATGCATTCTGATTACCCCTTTCCCCAACCTCCCCTCTCCTCCCCTTCCCTTTCTATTTTCCTGTAGGATAAGATAGATTTCTATATCCCATTGCCTGTGTTTCTTATTCCCCAGTTGCTTGTAAAAACAATTTTTAACATTTGTTTTTAAAACTTTTGAGTTCTAAATTCTCTTCTTCCTCTCTCCCCACCCACCCTCATTGAGGAGACAAGCAATTTGATACAGGTTATATATGTGTAGTCATGTAAAACACCTCCATAATAGTCATATTATGAAAGACTACGTTTCCCTATCCTATGGCGGGGGGGGGGGGGGGTGGGCCGGTTTTTTTGTTTTTAGACTCTTTTTTTTTTTTTAATGAGCAATCGGGGTTAAGTAACTTGCTCAAGGTTGCACGGCCAGTTATTTCTGGGTGTGGTGCTAAGTGTCGAAGCCCGGATTGGATCCCCAGGTCATCCTGACACTGGAGCTGGTGCTCTTACTTGCTGAGCCACCGGCCACCCCTAAGAGACTCATTTCTTAATGAAGCCTTGTAAATAATGGTAGAAAATCCTTGAATTAAAATTTAACTTTTAGTCTTTCTTAGATTCTTTAATCACTATTGCCTCAGTTCTTCTTCAGCCTTTATTTCTCCCCCCACTCCCATTTCTAGGGAATAGGACAGGACAGGACAAGAAAGGATAGGGATAGTACCTGTGACTTCACTTATAGAAGGAGCCATCTCCACCTGTGCAGGTCAGCACTGTTTCTCTGAGTTTACAGCCTTAGAATGGTTAGGGGTATGTGGGGGAGAGGGAGGAGGAGAATGGGGTACTCTCTGAGAAGTTAAGTGACGTGTCTAGAGACACACAGCCAATATGTGTCAGAGGCAGGATTTTTGAATAGAGATGGTCCTGGTTCCCAGGCCTGTTTTCTCTCCATTTGACCACTTTGCCTCCAGGTAGTAAGAGTCACTGAACTGAATGGGGTGCTAGATTTGGGGGAGGCAACTTTATAGAGAAGAGGCCAGAATGATGGTACAAGGCTCCCTGAGTAGGAGAGAGATTAGGAGGCAGCATGGACAAGAATAGGCAAACCACCCTTACCAACTTGACCAGCATCTCCCTCTCTACCCTTGTGGAGACAGCCTAGGACCCTGGGTCTTGTGCCCAAGAGCTTTGGGAAGAGCTGGGTTTCTAGCCCAGGTCCCTAAGACATCATCCTGGGAAGCATTTGGGGAGGGGCAGTCTGGCAGTTGCTCTCGATGGGGCTACAAGACCTAGAGACCTTGCCACCAGGAAAAGACCTTGGCACTGTCAGGTGGTTCAACATCAGAAACTGACTTTTTATTTTGCTTCTAATCTATTTATTTTTAAAGGACATTTTTCTTTCTAAATTTTGAGTTCTAGATTCTCTCTCCCTCTTACTCCTCCCCTACCCACTGAGGTGGCAAGCATTATATCAGTTATATATAAAATTATGCAAAACCCTTCCATAGTAGCCATATTGAAAAACAAAACCCAAGAAAATTATAGTTCAGCTTGCACTCAAAATTTAGCATTTGTCTCTCTGGAGGTGGAAAGTATTATTTCATTTTGAATCTCTTGGAATTGTTTTGGATCATTGTATTGCTCAAGAGTAGCCAAGGCTTTTATAGTTGATCATCATTACAATATTGCTGTTATAGTGCACAATGATTTTTTCCTGTTCTTGTCACTTCTCTTTGCATCTGTTCATATAGGTCTTACCATGTTTTTTTTCTGAAACCACCCCCCCTTTGTCATTTCCTCCAGCACAGTAGTACTCCATCTATAGTCATGTACCACAACTTGTTCAGCCATTCCCCAATTGATGAGTACCCCTTCAATTTCTAATTCTTTAAATTTTTTAAAAATTTATTTACTTTTAGCTTACAACATTAAGTTTCACAATCCCTTGAGTTTATAATTTTCTCCCCCTTTCCCCCCTCCCCCATGACAGCATGCAATCCAGTGTGGGATCTGCAAATAATTTCACATTAAACATATTAGTCAAGTTGTAAAAGCATTTATAACCACTGGAATAAACAATGAGAAAGAAGAACAAAACAAAACAAAGGGAGAGCAGGTAGTTTGCTTCAGTCTGCATTCAGACTCTGTAGTTCTTTCTCTGGATGTGGATATCTCTTTCCATCATGAGTCTTTTGGAGTTGTCTTATAACCTTGCATTGCTGAGAGGAGCCCAGTCTACCGAAGTTAGCCATCACATATACATGTGTCTGTAATTGTGTACAAAGCTCTCCTGGTTCTGCTCCACTCACTCAGCATCAGTTTAAGCCTCTCCAGGTTATTATGAAGTTCATCTGCTCCTCATTTCTTATGTCACAATAGTATTCCATTACATTGATATACCACAACTTGTTTAGCCATTCCCCAATTGATGGGCATCCCCTTGATTTCCAACTCTTTACCACCACAAAAAGAGCTGCTATAAATACTTTTGTACAAACAGGTCCTTTTCCTACTTCTATGATCTCTTTGGGATACAACCCTGGAAGTGGTATTGCTGGGTCAAGGGTATGCACATTTTTTAGCCCTTTGGGCATGGTTCTAAATTGCTCTCCAGAATTGTTGAATCAGTTCACAACTCCAACAGTGCATTAGTATTCCAATTTTCCCACATCTTCTCCAGCATTTATTATTTTTCTGTTTTGTCATCTTAGCTAATCTGACTGGTGAGATGTGGTACCTCAGAGTTGTTTTGATTTACATTTCTCTAATGAAGAATGATTTAGAGCATTTTTTCATATGCTTATAGATATCTGTAATTTCTTCCTCTGACAAATGCCTGTTAATATCCTTTGACCATTTATCAATTAAGGAATGACTTGTATTCTTATAAATTTGCCTCATTTCTCTGTATATTTTAGAAATGAGGCCTTTATCAGAGATAACTGGTTGTAAAAATTCTTTGTAATTTTCCACTTCCCTCTTAATCTTGGTTCTAATTCTTTACCACTACAAAAAGAGCTGGTATAAATATTTTTGTACATATGTATCTTTTTCTGCTTTCTTTGATCCCTTTGGGGTACAGACCTAATAGTGGTATTGAATTAAAGAGTAGGCACAGTTTTAGAGTCCTTTGGGCATGGTTCCAGATTGTTCTTCAGAATGGCTGGACATTGGACTACTCCACTAATAGTTCATCAGTGTATCTATTTTCCCTTATCCCCTCCAGCATTTATTATTTCTGATAGGTGGTACCTTTCTTATTAGTAGTGATTTATAACATTTTATTCATATGTCTATAATAGCTTTGATTTCTTCTTCTGAAAACTGTTCATATCCTTTGACCATTTCTTAATTGGAGAATAGCTCTTTGAATAAATTTGGCTCTGTTCATTGTGTACTTAAGAAATGAGGCCTTTATCAGAGAAACTTGATGTGAAATTTTTTGTTATCACTTTATTTTCGACAGTACCTTTTTAGCAAAAATGTAGTTTTCCTGATTATGTCTTTCAGTTAGGTCTAATTTTGTTTTTGCCTTGCCTGAGGTCATGATTGTTACCCCCTGCCCTCTTCGCTCAACTCTGTGTGTCTTTTTGTCCTAGGTGTCTCATGTAAACAGTGCATTGTTGGATTCTGGTTTTCAGTCCATTCTGCTAATCATTTCTGTTCTATGAGTGAGCCCATTCACATTCACAATTATAATCACCTATAGTGCATTTCTCTCCATCCCATTTTCCTCTGTTTATCCTTCTCTGTCTCTTTTGTACCTCCTCTAAAGTCTCTTTTGCTTCTAACCACTACTTTCCCTTTGTGTTTCCACTCCCCCTTCTCATCCCTCCCTCATATCTTTTATTCCCTCTCCTTCCTGTCTCCCCATTGGGTAAGATAGATTTCTGTATGGAACTGAGTATGAGTGTGTGTATAAATTTTTATATATCTGTTTGTCTACACACACACACTCACAAATATAATTTTTTTTTCTTCCCTCTTTGAACCAATTCTGATGAAGCTCTTACTTACTTGCCTCTTTTATGTGAGAAAATTTTTCCCATTCTGTGTCTTCTTTCCCCCTTCTCCAGGTGCATTTCTCTTTCTCACCCTTACAGTTTTTTTTGGAGATTACCCAACATAATCAACTCAAATCCATGACCTTTGTCTATGTAGACTTCTTCTAAGTGCCTTAATAATGATAAAATTCCTAGGAGTTATATGTATCATTTTCCCACATAGGAGTATAAACAGTTTAACTTTATTGAGTCCCTTATGATTACTTTTTTAATCTTCTGGAGTCAGATTTTCTGTTCAGCTCTGGTCTTTTCTTTAGGAATACTTGGAAATCCTCTATTTAATTGAGCCGCTCCCCCCAAGATTATCCTCAATTTTATTCAGTAGGTGATTTGTGGTTGCACTCCTAGCTCCTTTGCCTTCTGTAGTACCCTTTCAAGCCCTCTGCTCCTTTAATGTGGAAGATGTAAAATTTTGTGTGATCCTAACTGTGGCTCCCTGATGTTCAAATGTTTTTTTCTTAATCCTTGCAACATTTTCTTTTTGACCTGGGAGCTCTGGAATTTGGGTATAATATTCCTGGGAGTTTTCGTTTTGGAATCTCTTTTAGGTGGTGATTGATTGATTCTTTAAATTTCTCTTTTACCCTCTGGATCTAAGATATTTGGGGCAGTTTTCCCTTGATAATTTCTTGAAATATGATGGCCAAGTTCTTTTTTATCATGGCTTTCAGGTAGTTGAGTAATTCTTAAATTAACTCTCCTTGATCTATTTTCCAGGTCAGTTTTTCCAGTGAGATATTTCATATTTTCTTCTATTGTTTCATTCTTTTGTCTTTTATTAGAGTCATTAGCTTCTACTTGCCCAATTCTAATTTATAAGGAATAATTTTCTTCAGTGAACTTTGTACCTCTTTTTCCATTTGTTTTTTATTATTATTATTTTTAAGGAATTATTTTCAGTGAATTATTGTACTTCCTTTTTCATTTAACCCATTCTTCTTTTTAAGGAGTTATTTTCTTAGGGCACCGGCCCTGAAGTCAGCAGGACCTAAGTTCAAATTCTGTCTCAGACACTAGCTGTGTGATCTTGGGCAAGTCATTTAACCCCAATTGCCTCACCTCTTGCCTTAAAGAAAAAAAGAATCTATGTAGGAGTTATTTTCTTCAGTGAATTTTTTTCCCTCTTTTACCATTAGGCCAGTTTTGTTTTTTTAGCTGGGTTTTTTGTTCAGTATTTTTTTGTGCCTATTTTACTGAACTGTTAATTTTCTTCTCATAATTTTCTTGCATCACTCTTTTTTCCCCCCCTACCAATCTTATTTCTTTATTTAACTCTTCTAGGAATTCTTGTTGGACTTGGGTCCAATTAGCATTTTTCTTTTCCAGCTTTGCTTATAGCTATTTTCACATTGCTCTCTTCTGAGATTATTTCTTATTCTTCCCTGTTTCTGTAGTAACTTTTTATGGTTAAGTTCTTTTTTTTTGTTTGCTCATTTTCCCAGCCTATTTCTTGACTTTTAACTTTGTTGAAGTTGGGCTTTGCTCACCTTGGGTTGGAAGAGGCAGCGTGCCATACTTGAGGCTTTTTTTGTGCTGCCATTTTCAGAGCTAGTTTAGGGGTTCTGTGAGTTTTTGGTGTTTCCAAGGTGGTGTGATCCTGGGAGAGGGGAAGTCACTGCTATCGTTTTTACCCAGGAAGGATCCTTGTTCACCCGCAGTATTCATTCCCCTTGGTCTTGGATGTGACTCAGCCCCCTGCTCTTCTGCAACCACAAGTGTCTACAGGGGAATGTTGTGGGAGTTAAGCTGGGTCCCTGCTCTTCCATTTTGAATCTGTGCCCTCCTCACCCTCCTTCAAGTGATATGATTTTTCTCAGTGGAAATGATATGAAAGAAGAGTCATTAAAATCTGTTTTGCTTCTGTCCCTTAAGGACCATGGACCTTTCTGTCTGACTTGCCACAGAAACCTTCCATATATATTGTCTCCTCCATTAGAATGTGGGCTCCTTAAGACTAGGGACTGACTGGCTTCATTGTTTGTATTTCTGCATTTAGCACAGTGTTTTTGCTCATAGTGTGTTCTTAATGCTTTATCATTCATCCATGAGCAAAGAAGCCTACTGTGATCATAGAATTTGGAGAATTATTGTGAGGATTAATAATAATTATTATGGTGAATATTTTGAGTGCTTGTGGGAAATGGTGCTTATCACTTAATTTTTTTGGGGGGAGGATATAGAAGTTGGGCTCTGTGTTGTACTTGAGGTTGCCTCCTCAATGTCTATTATCTCACATAATAGACATCTATTTATAAAAGAAAAGGTATATGAGCCATTCTTGCTCATGTGAAACCCAAAAACTCATAGGGGAGAGGATGTACAGAAGGAATTGTAATATGAGGTAGAATAAACAAGCATGCTATAAATAAGATCAGAGAGTTATCCACTCAGAGCTTGAAGGGACTTTTAGAGGTAATAGAATTTAACCCTGCGGTTCTCCCATCTTACATAGAAGGAAACTTAGAGCTGGAGAGCTTCAGTGAATTGCCTAAGCTCACAGCTGTGGTAAATAACAATTTCTTTTACTCTACTACACAAGTGCTTCCCTGACTTTTGGGAATTTTCCTTTGTTATAGGAAATGTTTAAAAATGTCTTGCTCCTCTGTATGGTAGTACTTGTGTTATTAGTTCTAGTGACTGAGAATAAGTAATGACAAAGTGATAGTGGTCAGTGTCCATATGTATTTGTTGACCTGTTGTAGTAATTTGCATGCTACCAAGGGTCCTAGTTCACAGGTTGAGAAGTGCTTCACTTCTATGACATACTACCTGAAGAGGAGGGAGAAAATCAGTTTTGGTTTGGGGAACTAGGAAGGGCTTCGTGGCTGAAGTGTCATTTGACCGGCACTTTGATGAATGGGGAACATTTTTGATAGGGAACAGTGAGAAGAGAGGGCATTCTGTTTGTGTACAGAAGGAATGACATCAGTTAAAGTGCAGACCCAGAATAATAGAGGGTATGTTTGGTAACTTAGTGATTAGCATAGGTTGGAACATAGGGTTATTGAGTTTAGGGGTATAATAGTGTATCCTAAGTCTGGAAAGATAAGTTGGGGCTTTATATTCTTGATTGGCCTCAGACTAATAAGTTTTAACTTTTTTTGCTAGACATAGAAATTTTTTGAGTAAATAAATGGTGTAAGCAGAGTTATACTTAAGCAGTGTTGATACCCATCATGCATTGGGTGGATGGTATAGGGTGTGCTGTAGGCTGGAGTAGTGGTGTCAAACTCAGGTAGAAATTGAGGCTACTCTGTGTGGGCTGCATATATTGACCTAGAAAACCACATGTTAACATTATCTGTATTCTGTTGTATTTTTATTTATTTTGTTAAATATTTCCCAGTTTTACTTTTAATTTGGTGCTCTGCAGTGCATTTGATTTACCTCTTTGGAGACAAATTAGGGGACTTTTGTTTCCTAGGGAACAGATTAACATCTGATTTAACTGATGGCATTGGAAATGAAAAGAAAGACAGATACATATTGAACGCATTTTTACAACATGAGATATTTTTGGGAAGCTTTCCTATTGTAGTCCAAAGGGAGAAATAGGGCACTTTGGGCTCCAAGATTCTGCTCTAAGCTCTGTCAGTAGTGTAGTGTATGACTTTAGATAAATTACTTAAGTTTTTTTGTTCTTCATTTCCTATTCGTAGATTGAGTGACCTTGTTGAGGTAGAACTGGCAGGGCTTGGTCACCTGGAATAGGGAATGGGACTGGGATGGGGCTGTGGTGGGTGACCGAAGAGCCAGAGATGACTTCTGTGGCCTGACTTGGAACTTTCTAGATTCTTTCTTTCTTTTGGATTGCTTATGGCATGCTTGCAAAGATCAGTTCAAATGCTTGTTTTTCATAAAAGGTTGTTTCATTTAAATGAATAAAGTATGAACTTAACTAATTATAGTCCAGTCAAAAACTATCCTTGCTCCGAAAAAATATTCCTGTAGGGGAAGTGGATAGTTAGTCAAGAATAAAGAGGTATGGGTTGGGGTAAGTTAGAGAAGGCAATAGATGGTGATCCTGGTAATAGATGAAAGCAAGTTTTGGTTAGGAAGACTAATGAAAAAAAATATGTGGATAAGCAAAAAGATCTGAAGACTGACTCTAAGTGTATTTTGTTTTTTTTAAAGATTTCTTAGGAACCTAAGTCTTGGGCTTAGTTGGTGAACCATTTTTCACCTGCTCCTTCACCTTGCTGTTGGTAATGAAGAAGCAGGCAGTTCTTTTCACCTATCTGACATTAAGAGTATGAGTCTTGTGAGTAAAGACAGCAGAAATATTTTCTTTTCCCTCCTCTGTGCTATGGAAATAATAGCTTTAGCGTTGCTTTTCTTTGGGTATGGTTTTGGTGAAAAAAGGTAGTAGTTGCCATTTCTTATTTAAAATAACATTTATCTACTGTAGGATTATGGATTCTTCATAGCCATGTTTTTTTCAAAAAAGAAACTATTAATTGTTTATCAACTGGTGCAGATCAAAGGATCAATAAAGAATTATGCTGGAATTACTAGTGAAACTGGGTTTAGAAATCCCCCCACCCTTGAATACTTTTTCCATTTCTAACTTCTTTCGTGAAAATTGGCATTTGAGAATCACTTAATGCCATTTCACAATTACAGAGCTTTAGAAAAGTTCTTACTTGGAATATTGATTTCTTACTGGTTCTGCATTATATACTATAAAATGTATAATATAAAATCAGAGTGCATAGCACTTTTTTTTTTTTTACCTCTCCTACCACTTTTGGGGCTTAGGACAGGTTCCAGAAAAGATTTATACCAGCTGGTTAACTTTTAAGAGAGTAGAGGTAGGTCCCCTTTAGGGTGTGTTAACACACAAAAGAAGGCTTAAGAGAGTGAGGGAATGGAGGCCACAAAGGAAATAGACATCCATGGTAGCTTGGGTCACCTCCACAACAGAACCAAATACTCTTTGGTACAGGTAGAAGCAGTGGATTTTTATTATAAAGAGGAGGTGTTCTTGCTTAATGAACTTCCCCCTTTTGTCACAGGCATAGGTCTGAGAAATTCTCCTTGCTGTAAAAATATTGGACAGGGAAGCAGTAATCCATCTGTAAGCATTTATT
>NW_027185771.1:4792341-4837807 GCF_028583685.1 Petaurus breviceps papuanus
AAAAAAAATAATAAGACAGTGTCTTATTATCGGGGAAACACGGTATACTAAGTGCTGGGGGGGATACAAAAAGAGGCAGATGACAATACCAGCCCTCAAAAGAGCTTACAATCTAATGGAGGATCTGACCTGAAGGGCAGAGAGGAGTGTGTAGAGAAGTGGCAGCTTGAGTAGAAGAGGCAAGGCCCCCTCCCCCCCTCCCCCCACAAAGCAGGGTGTTTGACTTCTGTTTCTTTCCATTGCATCAACACATTCATATTTTGGATTTTGTTGATGGCTATGTCATGGGAACTTTGGATAATTTGCAGAGTTTCTTTATGCATGTAAAAACAAGAGATATAGCAAAAGTTTTATTTTGGGCATTTCTGTACTACTTTTAGAATTGTTCAAAAAAAGTGTCTTGATAGAGTGCCCTTTAGCAATTAAAAAAATACTTATAATAAGTTGTTGGGAGGTCTTGTTTATTTCTCTTTTTTAGTATTGCTTCTTACTCAGCTTGAAAACTATGGTAGGAGTAATTCTTGAAACCAGATGGGAAGTTATGGTAAAAATGCTTAGTCACCTAAAACTGTGATCCTGGGTTGAGGATGATCTTTGATTTTATCACAAGTTATAGTGATGCTTATTATTAATCACTGTAACTTGTGTTAGAATGTTTCACTAGCTCTCCTATCCAGTTCTACTTTGCAAATTATTTGAAGTGTAGGACTTGGAGACAAGAAGATCTGAGTTCAAATGCTGCCTCAGACATTTACTAGTTTTGTGACCATTGGCAGGTCACTTAACCATTCTGTGCCTTAGTTTCCTTGACTGCAAAATAGGGGTAATAATAGTAGCTATGTCCTAGGGTCATTGTGAGGATCACCTAAAGTAATTCAGGGTGTTTTTGAGACGACTTATAGGAAAGTGCTTTTGCAAACCTTAGACATGATGTAACTGCTGCTGCTGTTGTTATTGTTACTATCATCATCATCATCGTCGTCATCATCTTCATCGTTGCAGTTACCACCACCACCATCATGTTCCAAGCCCTGTGCTTAGTGATTCATAGTTTTAATCTCATTTGATTGTCACAGTCAATTGAGGCAAATAGAGCTTAAGTGATTTACTGAGGGTGACACAGCAAGTAAGTTTCTGAGGATTACTTGGAATTCAGGTCTTTCTGACTCCAAGCCCAGTGCTTCAGCCTGGGGGTGTAACTGCTGCTTCTCTTCCTCTTTCCCTTCCCCCTCAGCCTGGCTTCTGATATCAAGTTACCAGTGATCTCTTAGTTGTTGCATCTAATGAATTTTTTTCTCAATAATTTTCATCCTTCTTGACCTCTGCAGCCTTTGACACTGTGGATCACATACTGATGACTCTTCTCTCTAGGGTTTTATGACCCTGCTGCTGGATCTCTGTCGGTCTGAACATTTCTTATTGTTCTCCTTTGCTGACTAATGTCCAGGTCGTGCTGGTTAGTTGTGTGTGGCTCTGGGCCCTGTTCTCTTTCCCCTCTATATTATTTTACTTGATGGGTTCCCATAGTTTCAATTATCATCTCTGCTGATGTTTCTCATACTTATTTACCGAGCTGTAACCTCTCTACTGACTTTGTCTCATTTCACTTAATGCTCTTGCCTTCTCTCTTCTATTCTGTCTATAACTTGTTTGTACGTGATTACTATCATGTTGTCTCCTCTGACTATGAGCTTCTTGAAAATAGTACCCACTTTTTGCCTTTCTTTGTACTCCCTATGCTTAGAACACATAATAGGCCCTTCATAAAATGTTTATTGACTATCACATTGAAGTGGGGGGAGGTCAGGGTGGTGTGACGCAATGGAGAAAGGGAACAAAGCATCTATATAGTGCCTACTATGTTCCATTCACTTTGCTAACTGCTTTTTACAAACTATGTCCCACTCAATCTTGAAACAGCTCTTTCGGGTGGCTAGGTGGTGCAGTGAATAGAGCACCTGCCCTGGAGTTAGGAGGACCTGATGAGTTCAAATCCGGCCTCAGACACTTAACACAAAACTGGCTGTGTGACCTTGGGCAAGTAACTTAATCTCTATTGCCCTTCCAAAAAGCAAAACAAAAAAGAAACAACTCTTTGAAGTTTGTGCTGTTGTTATCACCATTATACACTTGAGGAAACTGAGGCAAAAGAGTGACTTGACTAGGTTCACAAAGCTAGTCAACATGAAGAGGGATTTGATCTCAAGTCTTTCTGATTCCAGGCCTATCTTTCTATTCACTGCACTTATTTTCTTCAGCTAAGTTTTATTTAATGCTTTAATGTTTGCAAATTACAAGTTACAAATTAATTACAAATACTCCATTTTATGAATCAGATTTGACAGTGACTTGTGCTTTAGGAAGATATGATCAAACTTGGGCTTTAGGAAAATCAATTTGACAACTAAGCAGATGTTAAGGAAAGGGGTAAGATATGACACTGGGGAAACCAGTGAGCAGACTATTTCCACAGCCAGGCATGAGGAGATTCAAGTCTTCAACAGGGTGGTGGCAACTTCACAGGAGAAAAGGGGGTGGATAGAAGAAAGATACTGATATTTGGTGTTACAAGGGTAGAAATGATAGCATTTGGTAACTGAATGGATAATGGAGGATGAGAGAATTTGGGCTTGAAGGTGACAATTAGGTTTCAAAGTCTGGGGCACGGGGAGGATAGTGGGACCTTTGATAGTAGTAGGAAAGTTAAGAGAGTTTTTTTTGGAAAGATCAGTTCAGTTTTGGACATGTCAAATTTACGATTATCTAGGAGATGTACAACAGGCAGTTGGAGATCAGGAGAGAGGTTAGCACTGGACAATAAATGTGTGAGTATTCTGCAGTGATGAGAGTTGAATTCATTGGAGCTGATAGAGAGGTTGCCAAGTGCAGTAGTTTAGGTGGAGGAGAACAGAACCCAAGTTTATGGAGTCAGTATTTAACCTGGGATATCTGACTCCAGATACTGCACTGGCATCTCATCAATCAAACCTTGAATGTCTCAAGTTGTACTTTGTACTGATCCCCTTCAAAGTTTGTAACTGGAATTTCCCACTCATTGTTACCATAAAGAATACTTGTATATCTCTTCTCTTGCCTCCATGTCATATTTATAGAATTCATGACTGGTGTTAAAACTATAGAAGATCTTTGTGAAGCAACTTGTGTACTTATCTCTGGAGAAGAGAAAATGGGGGGCGGCATAATCATCAGTGAACCCCAGGAAGCAGACTTTGAGGGAAAATCTTTTGCTCCCTGGGTGGCAGCAGTGGCAAGCTAAATCAGGAATAACTGTGGCATGCCTTTGGGGGGGGATGGGTTATTTTTTTTTTTCGCCATAGAGGTTTTATAACTTGACAGTCATCTATTTTATTGTGTTTGCTTTAATTACTAATGAAAACCTAGCATTTTTATGTTAAAAAAGCCAGGATTTATAGCTGGATTCAGGACTGGATGACACCTTACTGAAGTGAAGTCTGCATTGCCATCAAGGATCCTGGAAAAAATTTCCCTAGGAAAGAAGAAGGAAGGATTTGAGCTTGCAATCAGCCATGTGATCTTTTTGAACACTTGCCAAAAAGGCTGTTTTATGGAGAACGCACACAGGGCAGGCGTTAACATAATGGTCAGAAAAAGAGATACAAGGACACTGTGTCTCAAGGTCTCTTTATTTTTTTTCCTCTCTTTTTGTTTTTTAGTTTACATCATTCATTTCCACAAGATTTTGAGTTACAAATTTTCTCCCCAGTTTACAATACCCACCACCCAAAACAGCATTCCCCCTGAATATCCCCTCCCCCAATCTGCTCTCTCCCATATCTTCCCTCATTTCCCCTTCAACTTTCCAGTAGGGCAAGGTGGATCTCTATGTCCCAGTGCCTGTATATCTCATTTCCCAGTTACATGTAAAATAATAATAATAATATGTATATATATTTAAACATTTGAATTTAAAACTTTGGATTCCAGATTCTTTCTCTTCCTCCCTCATCACCCACCCTCACTGGGAAGATAAAGCAATTCAATATAGGTTGTACATGTGTAGTTATGCAAAACATTTCCATAGTGGATATATTGTGAAAGACTGACTATATTTCCCTCTATCTTATCCCACCCCCCCCTTGGTCTGATCAGTCACAGTTGAACACATTGAAACTTGACTCTAGTGTAGTGATGTCATTTTGATCCTCTTTGAGAATGAAGGACAACAACCAGATCTTGAGGGCATATTTAATTTCTTCCCTTTTGGCCCCCCAAATTATTTGTATTCTTTTGTTCTCCATACCTTTTATTTTATTTTTTTTAAAGCAATCGGGGTTAAGTAACTTGCTCAAGGTTACATGGCGAGTTATTTCTGGGTGTGGTGCTGAGTATCTGAGCCCGGATTTGATCCAGGTTATCCCAACACTGGAGCCGGTGCTCTTACTCTCTGTGCTACCTGGCCGCCCCTCTCCATACCTTTTATTATGTCTGTTATCAAAGCATTTTTATATGTTTACATATATATATGTTTGTGTGTGACATACCCAGACAAAGAGGAAGCTTTGTGAAATAATACTCTCCAACTGTACTAAACTATTCTTTCTGAATATTAGACCACTCACTAGATTTAAAAGCCATATAGCAGTGAAATCTGGCTTATATAATGGAAACTATTGGGTAATCCTAATTATCATATTTGCAGCCATGAATACAGCAGCTAAAATAGCTGATGGGGATGAAGGAAATAATTACATTAAAGTTATCTTAAAGGTTATGGTGTGAGGCAGATCTGTTTAGCTTTTTATTAGATTAGTCTGAAGGGCCTTGGATGAAGCAGACATAATACTAGCCTTTTCTATCTTTTGTTTTATTATTTTGTACTTTTATATTCTGTTTGCCCTGAGGCTTTTTAGGGAATATGTACTTAACAAATCAAATTAAATAGAAATAACTTAAGATCAATAGTCTAATCAAACTTGTTTGGGACTAAAGTGTTCATGACTGGTGATGAAGTATAATTCAAGTCACTGGTAGGCCTGTGCATGTGAATTTAAGGTGAAAGGAAATGTTTAGTTTGACACACAGTAGTACCACATTAAAAACTGTAGCTAAGCAATATGTTTAATAAATGTATGATATGGATGAGGTTGTTGCCATTTCCATACCTTTTTCTGGAAATGACAACTTTTCTATCTTTCAGAAAATATTTGACTTTGATGATTCGGTTTCTCATAGAAATATAAACTAGTATTGAAAAAAGCCCGTTGAATATGGATAGTGTTTGGTACCAGAATCATGCTTCCAGATACTTTTTCTATTGGTAAACAAATATTTATAGACTGAATTTGGAAAAGTGGTATAAAAAGTGTAACTGAATTCTTGTCCTGAAGTGGTTGTTATGTGATCTAGGATGAGGTATAACATATGACACGATAATTATTGGTAAAAAAGATAGGGTAAAGTGGCTCCTAAAAACAATAAATGCTATTAGTATTCACCTCTGACAGGGCCAGGCTTGAAGGAATGACGTCATTTAAATAGATCCTTGCTAGCATGTGCAAGATTACATAGTGGGTGCTATTTTTTGTATAAGGGGATAAGTATGCTCTTTTGTAAGGCATGGAGATGAATTTTTGGGGAAAATAAGTAGACAAGTTTGAAAGCAAAGTAGCAGAAAGAAATACTGAACAGATGCTTGAAATCAGATTCCGAGGTCACCTTTTATTGAACCACTAAGATTAGGATTTTGGATTTTTAGGCTTTAGGAGATGGGGAGCCATTGAAGGTGCTTTTGCTCAATGAGAGACAGTACTATTTAAGAATGGCAGAAGATAAACATCTTTTAAAGGAACAAGTAAATTGAAAACAAGATACTTAAAAAGCTGAACAAAAACATTACATAAACTAAGTTAATGCCTTGGTTCATGGACCTTTGGATTATTTGCACATTTTCCTCCAGGTAAAACCTTAAAATATTCATGAAAAAGAAAGCAATATATTAGAAAAAATTTTTCATGAGTGTTCATTTTCTAGAAACCACAGATTTTCTTCAGAAAATGAAAGCTTGTTTCCCCCTCTGCCAATCCCTTTTTGTGGCAAATTTCACAGAAATGAGTTCCAGTTCACACATTTTTCCTTCCTTCAAAGAAAACAAATACAGTACCGTTTTTGTTCAGGACATTTTCCCCTTCCCACATTACAAATGAATATTATCTTAATAGTAATAGTTATATTAGACATTCTGGTTTTTTTGAAGCTATCAACGCTTGAACTATTGAGAGAGAAAAGTCTGTTGGGTTACACAAGTTTTTTATTGATGGTGAAAAAAGTCATTGTGCTTTACTTGAAAAACTAGAGAGAAGTACTTATCTAAGTTGATGGTAAGATGCAGTTTTAATACAAATATGAATCTTTCTTAAATGTTAAGATGTGAGTAATTAAAATTAGGCCATGTGTTAAGAAATTCATAAATTTATTACACATTGTGCTCTTTGTTTTCTTAATTCTTATTTCATAGAGTATTCCCTTTTTTAGCACAGAATTACAAACTTATTTATTTTGATTCTAGTTTCATCTGATCCATATTAATTCAAAAGAAAAAACTACAGTAGCCCACCCTGAATATATCACTAGCAAAATGTCCTAATAAGAAACCCTATTCTAAATTTGTATTGGTTAGTCAGCAAATGACATGAATTTAGATGAGCAGAAGCACTCTCATGTTCTGAAATATAGCTGGAAAGTCTGGCTACAAAAAGGAGAGCAGGGCAGCATAGGAGAGCGGGTATGGCATTGGATCTTGGGTCAGATTACCTGTATTTGAATTTTTGGCTCTATTACCTACCACCTATATGATCTTTGGAAACCTCTCTGAATCCTCAGCTTCATGAAGTATGTTGGAGACATAAAATGACAATTTTTGCTTCGTACAATATTGAATTGTGCACATGGATCTACTTTGCTTTAAGTAACCTTAATATCTCTTCCTGTGTGATACCCTTGCCCAGTATGTCCCAAAATTTGTGGTGCATTTTAAAACTCTTCAAGCCCTGACTTTTGAGACATTGTATATTAGAACTGTGATTTCATCTTTGCAGGGAGATCCCAGAGAGGAAACTTGCTACTATTACAGACAGGCAACTATTTTGTAATTTAGAATTTCCAGAGAGTTGCTTGAGTACTAGGGCCAGCACATGGGTGTGTTGGGGAGTAAGGTTGAACCAAGGTCTTCCTGATGCTGAGACTGGCCCCCTCTACTCATACTACCATATTCTGTGCCTACTCCCACCCTTCCCCAATGTGTATGTATATGCATATATAAAAAGTTAAATTGTTGGAGGTCATTAATTGCTTTAGGAAAGAACTTACCATTATACCGTATTTGGGGCTAATTCAGAAGAATCTCTTAAAAAGTTTTTTTGAAGAGTTATGTATTTACAAATCAAGATATATTCATTGCGGGAAGCAAGATTAATCTGTATTATCATTCAAGTTGCTATAATAACACCTCCTTTATTCCAAGCTCAGTGATTCAGCCTCTGTACCTATCTGACATACAGCAGAAACTGATAACGTGAACAGGGCTGGGGACTGTGTCCACAAGTATTTGTTCAACAGTTCATTTACCTTGATGGTTGACTGGACTAAAGAGTTGATTAAGGAATTGGGATTAGGATAGGATAGAACCAACAGTTCTGCAGAGTTCTGTTTGGTTTAGCATTTTAAATGAGTGACTTGGATTAAAGTAATTCTTAGTAAATTTTAAGATAATATGAAGCAGGAAGAGAAAGCTTAAAACTGGGGTAACAAAATTAGGATCTAAAAAATCATAGGCACAAGCACTGGTTGAATCTGATAAAATTTTCTTTTTTCCCCATTAAATTTTAAGTCCTGTGCTTAGGAATCAAAAACTACTTTCATTAAATACAAACTGAGGAGATGTGACTTTAAATCATTGAGTTTGAAAAGAAGTGGAAAAGGGTTTTCAAAGCCTACACACTTAATGTGCATTTAGCCAAAAATTTTGATCCTCTGCCAGTAGAAAGAAGATCAGTGTTCAGAGAGGAAGGTTGGTGCTTGGTCTGTTAAACTCTTCCCCGCTTGTACCAGGTCTACAATAGCTTGTCCAGTTCTGTGAACCAATTTTACAGGGCACATTGAGGGAATCTAGAGGAGGGCAGGCAAATGGGTAGGGGATATTGAGCCTGAAATAATGGAGATTAAGGGAAACCTTAATTGAAGGGTTCATTTGGAAGTTGGATAAGATTTATTTAGTTTGGCCACAAGGTAGACTGATTACCAATGGGTAGAAGTCCCAGGGAGGCAGCTTTTGGCTAAGTAAAAGGAAAACATTCCTAATAAAGCTATCCAAAATGAATTGGACTGTTTCACAAAGTAGCAAACACTCTGTTCCTGGAGGTTTAGAACTGAATGGCCACTTGTAGATGGTGTAGATTGAATTCGTGTTTTGAGGAAATGGAATAGATGGACACGATTTTCCTTCTATTTCTAAATATTTGAGGTTCTGATAGTTCTCATGGCAAAGACTCCCCATTAGGGACAATTTAGTGTTGATTCTTTATTTTGCAAAGCATCATAGTTAATTTCAGCGTCTAGTTTTCAGGCCTGAAAAAATTATCAAGGGGAGAGGGACCCTGAAAGACTTAATTGTTGGTATACACCTTGCTTGTGGAGAGTCTGAAAGTAAGGGAGGAAAAAAACCTGTAATGTTTAGATTTGATCGTCCCAAATCGAGGAGAACTGTGAAATTGTGTTCATTGTGCCCATTTGAGAAGGCAGAGGACTGTGTAGTATATTTTAGAATGGTTTCCGCCCTAGAAAGTTAATAAAAAAATTCTTTTGGTCTTTAAATAGATAAATTGTTCCATGTTTAGAATGACTAATTTTCTAAGGGTTTGGGATACTGTGTGTTTTTGTATAAGTGTTGGATCTTTTCATTATAAGAGAACTTTTTGGGGGTAATAAAGCAGAAATGGTGATTATTCTCTAATATACAGTATACATGTTCCTGACTAGTAATTGTCTAACTAAAATAGGGAACATTGCTATCCAAAGGATGTCTTAGGCTCTTGGTGTATTTTACAACTGGTAAGTAATGGCAAGAGCATAGATGAAATTGGATTCTCACTATTCATTTGTTGCCTTGCTGGCTTTAGGAGAATATCTGACTTGAGTTGTGTGTTGGAAAATGTAGTGTAAAATGTGTACATTCCTTGGGAGAGTTGTCTTGGAAAGAGATGGATTTCAAGAGAGGTTTGAACAAGACAGGGAGAACTTAAAGAAGTTAGAGCAGTGGTATCCCCATATGTTTGTAGTGCTATTAAAAGTATAAAGACAGATAGGGAGTGAAACAAGGATGCCCATTGTCACCACTGTTATTCAAGCTTGAACTAGAAAGGTGAGCTTTGACAATAAGAGGAGAAAAAGAAATCAAAGGAATTAGAATACACAACGAGGAAACAAAACTGGCACTCTTTGCAGGTGATATGATGGTATTCTTAGAGAATCCTAGATTATTAACTAAAAAACTACTTGAAATAATTAACAACTTTAGCAAAGTCCCAGGATAGAAGATAAACTCTCACAAAACATCAGCATTTCTATATATTACCATCAGAGCTCAAAAGCTAGAGATAGAGAAATTCTATTTACAATAACAAGACAGTATAAAATATTTGGGAGCTTGCTTGCCAAGACAATCTCAGGGACTATATGAACACAAACATAAAACATTTTCCACACAAATAAAGTCAGATCTAAACAGTTGGGAAAATATGGATAGGCTGAGTCAATATAATAAAAATGACAATTCTACCTAAATTAATTTACTTTTTCAGTGCCCTACCAATAGAACTAGAAAAAAGTAAAATTCATCTGGAAAAATAAAAGATCAAGAATATCAAGAGAATTAATGAAAAAAAAATGTGAAGGAAGGTGACCTAGCCACCAGATCTAAAACTATATCATAAAGTGTCAATCATTAAATTTGGTACTGGTTAAGAAATAGTGGTGGATCAGTGGAAGAGGTTAGATACATAAGACACAGTAGTAAATGACTATAGTAATGCACTGTTTGATAACTCGAAAGACTTCAGCTTCTGGGATAAGAAATCACTATCTGACAAAAACTGGGAAAACTGGAAAATAGTATGGCAGAAACTAGTCATAGACCAACATCTTAGACCTTATACAGAGGTAAGGTCAAAATGGGCATATGATTTAGACATAAAAGGTGGTGATATCATAAGCAAGGTAAGAGAGCAAGGAATAGGGGCAGCTAGGTGGGGCAGTGAAAAGAGCATTGGTCCTGGAGTCAGGAGGACCTGAGTTCAAATTTGGCCTCAGACACTTGACACACTTACTAGCTGTGTGACCTTGGGCAAATAACTTAACTCCATTTGCCCTACCTTCCCCACTCAAAAAAAAAAAAAGAGAGAGATCAAGGAATAATTTACCTGTCAAAATTATGGAGAAGGGAAGAATTTATGAGCAGGCAACAGGTAGAGAACATTATGAAATGCAAAATGGATAAATAAGGTTTTTTTTTTGCTTTTTTTTTTGGAAGGGCAATTGGGGTTAAGTGACTTGCCCAAGGTCACACGGCTAGTTTTTATGTTAAGTGTCTGAAGTCAAATTTGAACTCAGGTCCTCCTGACTCCAGGGCCAATGCTCTATTCACTGCGCCACCTACCTGCCCCTAAATTAAAAAGGTTTTGTACCAACAAAACCATTATAATCAAGATCACAAGGAGGGCAGAAAGCTAGGAATCTTTACAGCTAGTATCTCTGATACAGGCCTCAAATATGTAGAGAATTGAATCAAATTTATATAAATACAAGTCATTCCCCAGTTAATAAATGGTTAAAGAATATGAACTGGCAGTTTTCAGATGAAGAAATTAAAGCTATCTATAGTCATATGAAAAAATGCTCTAAATCACTATTGATCAGATAAATGCCAATTAAAACAGCTCTCAGGTATCTCCTCATGTCTATCAGATTGACTAATATGATAGAAAAGGAAAATAATAAATTTTTGAGAAAATGGTGGAAAATTGGAACACTAATGAATTGTTGATGGAGTTGTGATTTCAGAAATTCTTTTGGAAACAGTATTATTCCAAAAAGGAATTGTACGAATTTTATCTACATACTTTTTCTCATGAGCTATTTCTCTGACATTTTAATAGCAGCAGGTAACATGAGATCTTCTATGGAGTAGGGCTTTTTAGTTTTTGTAATTAAATTAAGAAATTTCTTAAGATGCAAGTAAATACCTTTTTTTTTTTTTTTGGAGGGGGAAGGCGGGGCAATTTGGTTGACCTTTCCAAGGTTACACAGCTCATAAGTGTCAAGTGTCTGAGGCCCGATTTGAACTCAGGTCCTCCTGATTCCAGGGCCAGTGCTCTTTTCACTGTGTGGCCTAGCTGCCCCAAATAAATAACTTTTTAAAAATTGTTTTTTACTTTTCAGCATTCACTTTTATAAGATTTTGAGTTATAAACTTTCCCCTTTCTTCGTCCTCCCCCTTTTCCAAGACAGCACACAGTTTGATAGAGGTTATACATGTATAATCATCTTAAATATATTTCCACAATAGTCATGTTGTGATAGAAGAATCAGAACAAAAAGGGAAAACCACAAGAAAGAAAGAAAGAAAGAAAGAAAGAAAGAAAGAAAGGAAGAACAAACACCAAATAAAAAAAGAGAAATAGTATGATAAGTCGATCTGCATTCAGACTCCATAGATCTTTCTCTGGATGTGGATAGCATTTTCCTTCAACAGTCTTTTGGAATTGTATTAGATGACTGCAATTCTGAAAAGAGCTAAATCTGTCAAAGCCGGCCATTGTACAATGTTGCTGCAAGTAAATACTTTTCATTGACAGGAACAGATTTCTCAAAACATTGTTTTACTTTATTTGAAAATTTTAAAAGTTGTTCAAAATACTCCTTTGGTTTATTTCAGTAAGCTGCATTCTTGGTATTAAGATGTTTTAGTTTGACTGGTTTCATGCTCTTCGAAGCCAGAACTTCATTGCAAATTAAGCAAAGAGGTTTTTCTGTACCATCATCATTATTAAAAATAAATCCATATTACAAAAATGATTCTAGATTATTTTCTTTTTCTGGCCAACTTCTGTGTACTACAACCTGGTAGTGAAGACTGCTGCATTGTCATTGGTATTTTTACTTCTGTCTAAATTTAGCTACTTATCCTTAACAAAACAAATTTCTCGAAGAACTACTAGCTTTAGTTTATGAAATTGCATTTGTTTGTGCTTAATTTAAAAAAATTGATGTTCATATTATTAAAGGGCTTTTGTCTTGTCTTGCTGCAGTTAAACATTTATGTTTCTGTAAAAGGATGAGATAAGAGCAATTTAAAAAATCAAACATTCTAACACAATACAGTCCAAAAGATATTCTGTGCTAAAGGATGATAGGAAAATATTAAGTCTTTATTTTCCATAATTAAATTATTGTGTTTCTGTAAGAGCAGAAAACTTTGTATGCAAAGTAAAAGCACTGTAATTCATAACATGAAATAGTCTTGAATTGGAGCCGAGGTGTTTCTTAGTAGCATTGTTGGTGTTGCATGGCTTGATGGCATGCGCAGTGCAAAATGCGCATGTTGTGTGTTCAGAGCCAAGGCTGCAGTGAAGTTGTGCTATACAGCTTGGGCAAGTGCTGCCAGAAACATTTCAAATTCATTATGTATTTGATTTGGACCTACTTTTTGGTTGCATACTTAGAAACCTCTTGCTGTTGCCACATTTTTCATGCTCCTCACATTCAGTTATAGGACTTCATATGGGGTCATCACCCATGGTTTAAGAGGTCCTGATATAAGGAGTGGGCCTCTGACTAGCTCCTGCTTCCTGACTGAGACTACCATCCTTGGAGAGGAGCTTGTGTCTAACCCAATAAAGTCACCTTCCTTTCTATTTTGGCACAGTTAGACAACATCTACAGTTGTCTTGATGTGTATTTGGCCACTGGACCCAGATGGCTTCTGAGGAGAGAGTGAGGCTGGTGATTTTGCACAGCCCTTCCTCACTTAAATTCAGTTCCACTTGCATGTCATCACATCACCTCCATGATGTCATGGTCTTTTTTTTTTTTTTTTGCCTTTTGGAGAGCAATTGGGGTTAAGTAACTTGCCCAAAGGTACACGGCTAGATTTTTTTTTTTTGTGTGTGGGTGTTAAGTGTCTGAGGCCAGAACCATACTTGTGTCCTCCTGACTCTGGGCCAGCGCTTTACTCACTGTGCCACCTAGCTGCCCAATCATGGTCCTTTTCAAGAACAAAGGACAAACGACAGCACAGTTAGGTAAAGGCTTAAGGGGGGTCAGTTAACTATGGAAAGTAAAGAAGGTAATTGCAAATGTTTTTTTCTTTTGACACTTTCCACACTTAGTATGTTTCAATGCTTTTGTTTAGGAATTTCCAATGATTACTTCCAATGGTTCCATTCATATTTGGCAGGGTGTACTGATGTATGATGTTCTACTTGTTAGAACTTTTATGAGGAATTTTGGAGAAAAATTTCAGACTGGTTTTTTATTTTTATGAGGCAGTTAGGGTTAAATGACTTGCCCAGGGTCACACAGCAAGTAAGTGTCAAGTGTCTGAGGCCAGATTTAGATTTAGGTCCTCTTGACTATACACTTCAACACCTAGCCTCCCCTTACTGTTGGTTTTTAAATCCACCTGTGCCATCCCTCCTAGTTGGGCTCATAAATTTCGTGTTCTTTCCTTTTCAGATTAGCATGGGAATAATTACATAGTTACAGAGCAGTTATTTTATTGTTCTGTAAACAGCTGAGAACCAGAAAGATAATAATGTGGAATTCTTCTAATTTAGTGTTCCGATTCCATTGGTTATGAGGAACTAGAGGCATAGTTCTTTTAAGATGTATTAGGGTATGGAGTTATTGATGGGTAAGAACTAAGAGTAGAAGACTAAGAGGATTTTTATTATGTTAATTTTCTTGTTTCTGACAGTTGTTAGAATACTTTTCTTGGGTTTATAAATTTATACTTTGAATTTTTGGCAGCACAGTTTAAAAAAAAATAGTGGTAGGCTTCACACAGCATTCATTGCCTTGCTAGCATTTTTATTTTCTCTTTGATCAAGCTTTGGTCAGTGCATGTGCCATGTTATATTATACTCTCAAACTGCTCTTGAGGTGATCTTTTCTGAGATATTTAGGGAATGATCTGACAAAGGCAATGACAGAGTTTGTGCTGGTTTTCTAATTGTCACTTCTCTTGCAGACTTGCTATCTGGGTAATGGCTTTTGGATATGGTTTCCTTCTTGTAAGATGAGGCATATACCTTCCTCATAGTTACGTGGTTGTGCTAGCAAAACAGGTTTTAGACCTTTAGTGTAAGGAGTCAGAGTATTGGACTGTTAGAATCCTGTAGGATTTGTGTGTGTGCTTTCAGTGTAAGAATAAATAGCATTATTAATGTTTTTGGTGTCTTCTGTCTAGCTTGGTTTTGATAAAAATCTTTTTCCTAGCAACATTTTTATTGTAATGGAGAATAATTTTCATCTAAAACTGGTTTGCTTTATGTTTTCTTCTTGGTTACCATAGAAACTCAGTCCAATGTGGTAGTGACTGCTAATCAAGTGCTAGGTTACCCTGCTTTTAGAATGGATTTCTGTGTTAATCATGCTGCCGCTTTCAGTAAGAGCAGCTTGGCACTTGGGGATTGGGAAGAGGGGCGTTGATTTGTCTTGTCTTGCTACTGTTTGGTCACAGGGACTTCAGGAGCTAACTAAATAACTGGAATAGGGTATGATGAGCTTTACAATTTCAAAATCTGAAATCTTGTTCTCCCAGAATTTTAGATCTTTCTCTAGATTCTTGTGTACATATGCCTTCTAGGCCTCTGAATTCTAAGGTGGTGAAAGTTTCTGTAGTTTTATATAAAGTATTTTAATTGTGGCATTGAGTGTAACGTCATGGTTTTGCTTCTTGGACCTTAATTGCACCACTTCCCTCAACTCTAAAGTCTCCCATCCTTAAAATATTGTTTAGCTTTTATGGTTCTAAACCTCAGGTTATATGAATGGGTGGGTGTGTGGGAATTGATGGCAAGGTTAAAAACAAACAAAAAAAAGAGACCCAGGTGACCAATTGGATTATTTTGTGTAAGATGACATCTTGATAATGTATTTTAATTGTGCTTTTAATTAGTTCTTTGTGTCATTCATGCGAATGAATTTATAACTAAAGTAATTCTTTTCTGTCAGCTTGTTATTCAGTAAATTATTAATGAATGGTGAGTTTTGCTTAGTTATGAATTGCCCTAAGATATGCGATATTGGTGCCAAATATATTACCTCCAATCAGCAATCTGCTGCATTTTACAGTAGCCTTCGAGAAGAGTTATTATTCCAGTTGAGATCTCAGTTCATTGAATAAGGCCTTACCTATTCAGATCTAATACATTTCATGTCATGATATGGAGTAAAGAACAGTTCGCTTTTCTTAAATATCTGATACAGAACTTGCTATGTAATAATAATAAAAGTGCACATTTAGGTAGGATTGCAGAGTACATTGCAAATCTTTATTGTTGTAACAAGCCTGGCAGGTTGTATTATTGTCATTCCCATTTTACAGATGAGGAAACTGAAGTAGACAGGTTACGTGATTTACCCAGAGTCACACAGCTAGTGTCTGTGACTGAAATTTGAGCTTGGGTGTTCCTGAATTAGAAGCTGGACTTGAGACCTTGTGCTGCATCCATTGTGCCACCTAGCTGTTCCGACTCACTGTGTTCTGGGAGCAGCATTTTACTTAGTTCTTTAAGGCAGTGAGCACAACAGGGTGGTAGGAGGAGTCTATTTATGTTCAAACTGTTCGACTAGATTGTAAAAGGAGGCTATTTACTTTCTCTCAATCCTCTGAGAGTTGTTGTGAGGAACAAGTGTGAAAGTACTTTTGCTTTTAGGAGCTATAAAAATGGAAGGTGGTATTATAGCTTGATCTCTGTCCTATCCTTCACCACATTCCAGAGCCGCAGCTAGGGCTCATGCTGTCCTTGGAGTTGCTAACTGTGAGGCATGGTAGTAAACCATAGTTTTGGCCACCTTTGAGGTTTCTTGGCCAATCAGACATCTTATTGACTATCTAGTCTTGGAGTTCTGTTTAAGGTGTTGGAACCTCTTAGGAGGGGTGGAAGAATGTCAGTGAGTGGAGGAGTGTTTGTTGTTTTTCTATTGCTTGTGGAGAGAGCTAGAGGGAAGAAATTACAATGATGTCATCTATAGTGCCTGTACACCCAGGCCCAGCTCCTTTTCTGTCCATTGACACAGGATGAAAGCAGTCAGTTGCATAACTAGCTACACTCACTGGATTCATTTCTGTTAGGCCAATCTGATTTTTCTGGCATTTCTGCTTCCTTTCCAGGGCTATTAACATATGCTGATTTCCAAGGAGTTTAAAGAACATCCTAGAGATAATCATTAGATTCAGACATTACCCTTTTTAAAAGAACACACACCTAAGGTTAAATTATGATTCGCAAGACCTAGGCCTTCTGACTCCAGAAGGAGTACCCCGCATAGCTGAATGTTTGTATCCTAGAAAGAGAACAGTGTAAGGAACTTGCACCCTAGCCTTAGCTCACTTTTCTTGTTTCATCCCAGTTACCACCATCTTGTTAGGCACATGGATGCACAAGGCTTATTTAGCAGGCAAGCTTTAAGCTGCTTCATGAGCATCATCAGTTTGCATAAGATAATGTTGGAAAACTCTGAACTTGACTCTGCCTGCTCCCTTTTGTACTAATTCCCTAGTAGTTGCCTTCTGTAATAGTAATGGAATTTAAAGATGCCCCTGTATTGGCTTGGTTTTTGGGTTGAGTGTTAAAACCCAGAACTTGTGAATCCCACTTGTGGGATGGACTTTTTGATGTGAAAAGAGAGGGCTGAACTGGGAGGAGCTTGTGCCTTGGATTTGGAGAGGCACAAGCAGAGGAAGAGAGGCAGAAGAATTTTTGGAAGCAGCATCGAAGAGGCCGAGAGAGAGAGAGAGAGAGAGAGAGAGAGAGAGAGAGAGAGAGAGGATTGCTGAGGGCCAGTTCAAGCTGCCCAGGACTTTTGAGAGCTGCCACCCGGAGCTGCCAAGGACTGAGGAGACATGGCTGTGATGCTGGTACTTTTTGTGCTCTGTGACTGACCAAATGAATGTACTTTGTTTATGATTGGAAACTAATCTCCATTTGAGAAGAGGGTCTTTGGAATTGACTAAATGAATGTACCACTTGGAAATGATTGAATTACACTTGGTGAATGCTGTATTTTGAATTATGCCTCATTTTGATTTTCTCTGTTCTTAATTTGTCAATGAATAAAATGGAGAGGGGCTATGCTGGTATTTTGAACCTTGGAAGTTGCCTTTGCTTGGCATTATACTTTCCTTTCCCAGGCAGATCAGAACTTTAGTCTAGTAGTCACAGAATGTGATTTGAATGAGACCTTCAGAGGACATTTTATAGAAGATGATCTTTGATAAATATGCTTGGTGAAGGTGACTAATAATTGATTTAGAAATGCTGATTTGCCTTTACTTTGCTCCTTTTTGTCCTGTTAGTGCCTTCCCCCTAAAACAGTCTTCCTACTACATATCTTGTGGTGCCTATTTATCTACATATGGTCTCTCTCACTGGAATGCACATTCCTTGATGGCAGAGAATATTTTTTGCTTTTTCTTTGTACCCCCTGTAGCTGGGTCCTCTATTTAAGAAGGCAGCCTAGGACAGACATCTCATTTCTCACCTTACTGCTAACGTGGACTTCACTCTTCTCTCCAGAAACCCATCTTCTTGCTAAATCCTATCAGCTCTAAATTTCTTGCCTCCTTGGTATCTCCTGCCTCTTTGGCCTCTCCTTCTCTCTGATTGGAGAGAATGCTGGCTAGAGATCAGAGAACTCTGCATAGGTCCTCTATTTAAGGAAGAGGCCCTCATCTAGAGGTAGGACTTCATCATATCGGAAATTCTTCTCTCTTCTCTTTTCAGCTTTTTTTCCCCCTTGGTTGTTTTCCCCCAATAGACTGTAAGTTCCTTCAGGGCAGGGATTATTTTTATGCCTTTCTTAGTATTCCCAACTTTTAGCACAATGCCTAATGCATAGTAGCTACTTAATGTTTAGTGACTGATTACATTTTGAGAAGGAATAAATATAGATAAATACGGTAGGGGTTATGTGTGGTATGTAATTCATTGATATCTTTTCATTACCAAGATTTCTCCTAGCATCCCTCCTCCTACTTCCAGAGATGTAGCCCGTTTAACAAATAATTATATTAAAAAAAAAACAAACCACAAAACTTTTGGAGGGGAGAGGGCAGGGCAGTCGGGGTTAAGTGACTTGCTTAAGGTCACATGGCTAGCAAGTGGTAAGTGTCTGAGGCCAGATTTGAACTCAGGCCCTCCCGACTCCATGGCCAGTATTCTCTTCACTGTGCCACCTGGCCACCCCACGAAAAATGTTTTAAAAAAGAAAAAACTCAGCAACGCTGATTAAAAACATGTCTAAAAGCATAAGCAATATAGCACACACATAGATCTACAGAGTGTGTGTAGGGTATCTTGTCACCTCTCTTCCTTGGAGCCATGTTTGTACTTCATAATTTTGTAGCATTTTTGATTGTTTTGTGGTTCTTTCTGTTTACAGTGTTGTCATCATTATGCATATTTCTTCTTATTTCACTTGTCATCAGAGTGTACATATCTTTCCATTACTCATCTCTATTTATCATGTATCTTTTTTTTTAAAAATAACATAGTAATTTTTCATTTATCATTCCTGTACCACGGTTTGTTTAGGGATTTCATAGTCACTTGACATCTTATGTTTCTAATTTTTTGCTATCAAAAATGCTGCTATAAATATTTTGGTGAATATCGAGATTTTTTTTCCTATGACCTTCTTTGGGCTATAATAAGCCTAGTAATCGAAACTCTGGGTCAAAGCATATGCAGTTTTTTAAAAATTTAGCATATTTTACCCCCCCAATTACATATTAAAACAATTTCTAAAACATTTTAAAGTTTTGAGTTCTAAATTCTATCCCTTTTTCCCTCCCCTCTTCCTGAGAAGCAATCTGATAAGGTTACACATATGCCATCATGTAAAATGTTTACATATTAGTTATTTTCTACTTAGAGGGCTTGAGTAAAAGAAAGTGAAAAATAGTATGCTTTCAGTCTGTATTCAGACAATATTAGTTCTTTTTCTGGAGGTGGATAGTATGCTTCATTAGACCTTTGGAATTGTCTTGAATCATTGTATTGCTGAGAATAACTAAGTCATTCACAATTCTTCATTGAACAATATTGCTGTTTCTATGTAAAATGTTCTCTTCCTTCTGTTCGCTTTACTTTGCATCAGTTCATGTAAGTCTTTCTAAGTTTTTCTGAAATAATCCTGTTTGTTATTTCTTACAGCAAATATTATTCAATCACAATCATATACCATAGTTTGTTTAGGCATTCTCCAGTTGATGGACATCCTCTCAATTTCCAATTCTTAGCCACCACAAAAAGAGTTGGTATAAATAGTTTTTATTAATTTATTTGCTGACTTTTAGTTTACAAGATTCACTTCCACATTCCCTTGAGTTTCAAATTTTCTCTCCCTGCCCCACCCGGTGGTGGCATTCAGTCAGATATAGGATCTACAGATACCTTCACATTTACATTAGTCAGGTTGTAAAGAAAGATTATAACCAATGGAATGAACAATGAGAAAGAGGAAACAAAACAAGAAAAAGAGAGCAGGTAGTTTGCTTCAGTCAGCATTCAAACTCTAGTTCTATCTGGATGTGTATATCTCTTTCCATCATGAGTCTTTTGGAGTTGTCTTATAACCTTGTATTGCTGAGAAGAGCCCAGTCTATCAGAGTTGGTCATCACACATATGATGTGTCTGTGATTGTGTTCTCCTGGTTCTGCTCTCCTCACTCAGCATCAGTGTATATAAGCCTCTCCAGGTTATTATGAAGTTCATCTGCTCCTTGTTTCTTATAGCACAATAGTATTCCATTACATTCATATACCACAACTTGTTCAGCCATTCTCCAATTGATGAGCATCCCTTTGATTTCCAATTCTTTGACACCACAAAAAGAGCTGCTATAAATATTTTTGTTCATATGGGGCCTCTTCTCACTTCTTTGATCTCTTTGGGATACAACCCTAGAAGTGTTATTGCTGGGTCAAAGGGTATGCACTTTATTTTGCTGTAAATATTTTTGTACAAATAGGTAAAGGATATGAACTTTTGAGTCACTGTATTTGCATAATTCCAAATTATTTTCCAAAATGTTTATACTGATTTATCCCTGGAACCAGCAGACATTAGGCTGCTTATCTTCCCACAACACTTCCAACATTAAAATATTCCTATCTTCAGTGATTCCCGTGGTGGGTGCAGTTCCTCCCCCTCCCTCCTTGGCCATTTGCTGGGTGTAAGGAGAATCCTTAGGGTTATTTTGATGTGTATTTCTCTCATTAGTGGTTTGGAGCTTCCTCTCGTGGTTGTTAATAACTTGCAATTCTTTTGAGAACTGTTCATATCCTTTGACAAAATCTATTATGGAATGGCTATTTGTGACTGTCCCTGTCTCCTTCCATCTTATATATCTCCATGTCCACATCTATATATCCAAACCATATCTATTTGTTAGATTAAATGTAAAAGGTAAAAATGGTCATGACATACAAACAATAATGGATAGTAGACCTGCTCTTCAGGGTTTTCTTATTTATATTCAGACCTTAAAGAAAAGGACACTTTTCTGTGTACTGACTGGTACTTATGGTATAGGTAACTATGGTATGGAGAAGACTTTTCCCTTTTTTTATGTTTCTATCAGGATGTAGAGAAAACGTGCAGGATCAGTGGTTTACAAAACAATCTTGTAAAGAAGTACTTTTTCTGTGTGCTATAATAACTATTGTATGTTAATTATAACTTCTGATAATTATGGACTTAAAATGAATGCAACATTTTCCCACATTTAATTAGTATCCAAGGAAACTTCTGATAGGAAGAGTAGTCTTATGTGTGAAATCCTTTTTTCCTTCAAAATGTTCTTATAAAATTGAGGGGAATTATTTCTGCTTTGTAAAAATATGTTAAAAAAAGTGATCCTGAATCTCTTTTAATCATGTGTTATAAACTTGGGATAGATAGCTTCAGAATTAAGGGCTTTCAGTTAGCCAGTTTTTAAGTTTATGATGCGGAAATCAGCTTCAAATAATTTCCACACATGAAGTTCACATAGTAACCATTTTATTAAAAAAAATTGTAAAACACTGTTATTTGATTATAATTTATATGAATATCATTTTTATTATATTTTAATTACATATTTTATTAATACTCCTTCATATAAGGAATATGCTGCTGCAGACCCACTGTCAGTAAGACGTTACTTTTGGGGACTTTCTAACACAGGTGATGAATTTGTGATGCTCTCTCTGTGTTGGTGGACCCCTATTTTGCAACTTTGCCCTTGGAATTTCTAAATCAGAGGGTGAAATCCAAGACTGAAACACAATGGCAAAGTTTCGGGATTGATTCTGATAAATAGTTTATTTAACTTTTTTTAAAGACCTTGTGAATCATCATCCTCAGGTTCAGAAAGATGAAAAGGAAGAATGCCAGGGTGGAATGGATGATTGGAGAGGCAGTGGGTGTGCATGTATGAACATGTATGTAATTACTGTGTTAAGTTCGAGAAAGAAAGGCTTCTACTTGTTGGGGAAGGAAGGATATTTCTTTTTTTGCCTGGTAATGTCTAGAGTTCTTACTATACACACACAGCAGCTTTCCTTAGCTTCCTGCTCACTCTTCCACCTGTTGAAACAGCTGTTTCTCAGTATGAAGGAAATTGTCACATGTTGGAGTGGGTGCACTTAGGAGCAACCCAGGTTTTGAGAGGAAAGGGAGTGGTGCATTGTTTTCTGCTGCCTTCAAGACAGGAAAGTTTTTTTCGATTTTTTTTTTTCCTCCCCTCCTCCTTGTATGGGGAGAAATTTTCTTTGGAAAATTGTCAAGACCCACCAGATGTGAAAGTGATGTTTTTGTTTGTAGTACATAGAATATCATTAATCCATTGTTGTGCAAAAATAACCTGTTATAAAATCTACAGTAGGCCTCTACTATTTTTCTCTCATATTAATCTCCTTTACTGAGATTTTCATGTTTGATGTTATGTGTAAAATAATGTTCTTTAAAGGTTCTAAAACAAAGTATAGTATAATAAGCTGTTGTTAGGTTATCTTTAACTTTGTTCCTTAAGTACTGATAAAAATGAATTAAATATGGAACACCTACTTTGTGGAGAGCAGTATGGTGTTTTTTTTCTATGTGCAGACCTTCCCTCCTCCCCTCCCCCCCAATCAGGAAAGTTTGAGAAGATTAAGTGAATAATAAGTGGAAGCAAATTTCTCATTGTTGTTTTTTCTCTTTAATAATTGTAAGGTAATCACTTATAATTTCTTACTGGGTTTCCTCAAGACTAATGAGTTCCTTATACATGCATGGTGTTCCTTTATGGTCTAGTCCTTTTTTCTCTTCTGTAGAACACATACTGACCCCAGTGTAGACATCACCTTTAGTAAAGATATATGAATAAATGGAAGAAGCTGAAAAGGTGGGCTGTTTCCAATGCTGGCTATTTGATCAGGGCTACCTAGAATTGTTAGTAGAGAGAGCCACAGTCATTTATTATTTTGAAGAAAATTGATGTTTTAGTCATAATAGATTGTTACCTTTCCCTCCCTCCCTCAACTAATCAGCATAGATGGATGTGCATTGAAGTGCCTAGTCTGGAAGGTCTAGGGCTGTTATACAAAGATTTGTAATGCTTGTGCCTGGACTGGGTACCAGGTGGGTGAGAGAGCTGTTACTTCTCAAAAAGGAAGGATGGAGAGAAGTCACTCTTATTTCAAGGGGATTTTATGTCAGTAAGAAAGTAATTGTAAAATGACTTGAAATGGTAGCAAATAGAGAAGTTAAAAAAAATAATGGCACAGTCCCTGTTACTTTTTATAGTCTTAAACTAAAACGTATTTAGCTAATTTTTTTCCTTCAAAGCAGTTGGGGTTAAGTAACTTGCCCAAGGTTACAAGGCCAGTTTTTTTTTTTGAATGTGTGTGGGTGTTAAGTGTCTGAGGCCAGAATTTAGCTAATTTAAAAGGGTATTTCCTAGAGAGTGGTTTTTTTTTCTTACATATCTGCAGATCTTTTCCTGGTAAAATTGGCCATTAATTTTTTTCCCCCATAAGAGGTTGTGTTTGAGTCTTTAGCTTTAAAAAAACAAAATCATTGTTCAGGAAATATTTTCATTCTTTAGGGTATTTTAGTATATTGGTGGGAACAATGAGCAACTTTTTCCTTTTAATTAGTGAAAATAATTTTTTTATATAGTACAGAATTTGTTACTCATTACTGTGTTTGGGCCCATTCTTCCAACTCCTTGCACAGACCGGATGGGGATCAAGCCCAGGGGATGATGACTGGCTGATTCTCCCCCCCACTGCTGCTGCTCGTCTAATGTGCTATCCATTATCATTCAACCAGTTGGTATATCCTCAATATCAGTGAACATGAATTGGCTTTTACCAAAGGCTATTTACTGAGGGGCGGCCAGGTAGCACAGTGAGTAAGAGCACCCGCCCCAGAGTCAGGAAGACCTGGGATCGAATCCGGGTTCAGACACTTAGCACCACACCTAGAAAATAACTGGCCTTGTAACCTTGAGCAAGTTACTTAATCCCAATTGCTTAAAAAAAAAACCCCAAAAAACAAAAAAGGCTATTTACTGAGAATGAATAGCAAAGGTGGAACTCCAGTAACATCTCTCTACAAAGTCTGGTTCATATTCTCTCACAAGTACTTATATAGATAGTACCTGGTTTGATGGAAGACCTCATCCTTTATTGATCTTAACATTCCCCCAAAATACAGCTCTTTCCTGACCTCTGAGGGTCCTTGCCCTTTGAAGAGTTCCAAAGTTAACTTTCTGATAGGGATGCAGCCACTATATTCTGGAACACTTTTTTTCATTTAATATTTTATTATTTTTCCAGTTACATGTAAAGATTTCCAATTACATGTTTTCAGCATTTGGTTTTATAAGATTTTGTTTCAAAGTTTTCTCCCTTCCTTTCCTCTCCCCTCCCCAAGACAGCAAGCTTTCTGATATAGATTATACATGTACAATTACATTAAACATTTCCACATTAATCATATTGTGAAAGAAGAATCAGAACAAAAGGGAAAAAGCATGAGAAAGAAGAAAAAGAGAAAATAGTATGCTTTGATACACATTCATACTCCATAATTGTTTCTCTGGATGTGGATAGTATTTTCCGTCACGAGTCTTTTGGAATTATCTTGCACACCATTGCTTTGATCTTCTTCAAGAGCTAAGGACAACAACCAACCAGCACCATTGTATTTCTGAGAAGAGCTAAGTCAGTCCTAACTGATCATGGCACAAGGTTGCTGTTACTATGTATAATGTTCTCCAGGTTCTGCTCACTTTTCTCAGCAGAAGTTCATGTAAATCTTTCCAGGTTTTTCCGAGATCTGTCTACTCATCATTTTTTTTTTCTTAAATCTGCTTTTAAAAAATAATTAATTTTCAGTTTTCAACATTTACTTTTATAAGATTTTGAGTTCTAAAATTTCCCCCCTCCTCCTCCCTAAGACAGCAATACAATCTGATATAGGCTAGTCACATTAAGCATATTTTCACATTAGTCATGTTGTGAAAGATGATGAGAATAAAAGGGAAAAACCATAAGAAAGAAAAAAAGCAACAAAAAAGAGAAAATAGTTTGCTATGATCTGCATTTAGACTCCATAGTTCTTTCTCTGGATGTTGATAGCATTTTCCATCGTTAGTCTTTTGAAATTGTCTTAGATCATTGTAGTGCTAAGAAAAGCTAAGCCTATCAGAGTTGTTCATTGCACAATATGCTGTCTTTCCAGGTTTTTCTGAAATTCACCTGCTCATCATTTCTTGTAGTATTCCATTACATTCATATACCACAACTTGTTCACCTATTCCCCAATTGGTGGACATCCCCTCAAGTGGCCTTGAAAGGACTGCTATAAATATTTTTGTACTTGTGGGTTCTTTCCCCTTTTTTATGATTTCTGTGATACAGATCTAGTATTGGTATTGCTGAATCAAAGGGTATATACATAGTTTTATAGCCCTTTGGGCATAGTTCCAAATTGCTTTCTAGAATGATTGGATCAGTTCACAGCTCCTCCACCAGTAATATATTAGTGTTCCACTTTTCCTACTTCAGCATTTATCATTTTCCTTTTCTGTCATATTAGCCGTTTTGATAGGTGGGAGGTGGTTACCTCAGAGTGGTTTTATTTTTCATTTCTCTTATCAATAGTGATTAGAGCATTTTTTCATGTGACTATAGATAGCTTTATTTTTTTTTTTTTAATTTTTGGAGGGGAAAGACAGGGCAGCTGGGGTAAAGTGACATGCCCAAGGTCACACAGCTAGTAAGTGTTAAGTGTCTGAGGCCGGATTTGAACTCAGGTTCTTCTGACTCCAGGCCCAGTGCTCTATTCATTGTGCCACCTACCTGCCCTGATAGCTTTAATTTCTTCATCTGAAAACTGCTTGTTCATATCCTTTGACCATTTCTCAATTGGGGAATGACCTTGTAGTCTTATAAATTTGACTCAGTTCTTTGTATGTTTGAGAAATGAGACCTTTAGAAGTGGCTGTAAAAAATGGTTTCCTAGCTTATTGCTTTCTTTCTAGTTTTGCTTGCCTTGGTTTTGTTTGTGCAAAAGCTTTTTAATTTAATGTAATGAAAATTATCCATTTTGCATTTCATAATCTCTTGTCTGCTGCTTGATCATAAATTCTCCATAGATCTGGTAGGCAAATTATTCCTTGTTCTCTTAAGTGGTTTATGGTTATCACCCCTTATGTCTAAATCATGTATCCATTTTGCCCTTATTCTATTCACCTCCTTTTTTCTAGTTTATTTTGTGGTTAGATTTTGACAGGGGAGGTTGGGGTCTCCCACTGGTATAGTTTCTCTGTCTATTTCTTCCTATGACTCTCTTAACTTGTCTAAGAATTTTGATGCTATACTACTTGGTGCATATATGTTTAGTATTGATATTACTTCATTGTCTATTGTACCTTTTAGCAAAGATGTTCCTTATCTCTTTTAATTAGATCTATTTTTGCTTTTGCTTTCTCTGAGATTAGGATTGCTTCCTCTGCTTTTTTTTTTACTTCAGTTGAAGCATAATACATTCTGCTCCAACCTTTCCTTTGTGTAGCTTTCTGCTTCCAATATATTTCTTCTTTTTTTTTGGAAGGCAGTTGGGATTAAGTGATGTGCCCAAGGTCACACAGCTAGTTTTTGTATTAAGTATCTGAGGCCAGATTTCAACTCAGGTCCTCCTGACTCTAGGGCTGGTGCTTTATTCACTGTGCCACCTAGCTGCCCCTATTCCAGTATATTTCTTGTAAAGGACATATTGTTAGATTCTGGTTTTTAATCCACTCTGCCATCCACTTCCATTATGTGGGAGAGTTCATCCCATTCACATTCACAATTATGATTACTGCATATTTCCCTTCATCCTATTTACCTTCCTTTTTATACTTTTCTCTCTCCTTTCACTGTGTCTCTCCTCACCAGTATTTGCTTCTGACCACCATCTCCCTTGATGTGTTCTCCCTTCTTTCATCTCTGACTGTTTTCCCTTTTCTTTTTTAGGGCATTTCTTTTTTATTTCCTTTTAGGGTAAGATAAATTTCTCTACTCAACTGAGTATGTTATTCCCTCCTTGAGCCAAGCTGATGAGAGTAAGCTTCAAACAGTGCTCACTATCCCTCCCTTCTTTCCCTCTAATATAATAGGTTTTTTGCACCTCTTCGTATAATATAATTTACCCTATTCTGTCTCCCACTTAACTCTTTTCCCAGTACAATCCTTTTTTTAACCCCTTAATTTTTTTTATCATTGTATCAAGGTTGACTTCTACCCACACCCTCTTTCTATGTATATTTCTTTTAATAGACACAGTTTTTTTTTTTAATAGAGGCTCTATTAGTGCCCTATTAGAGACACAGTTCTCAAGAGTTATACATATCATCTTCCTGTGTAGGGATGTAAACAGTTTGATCTTATTGAAACATGTTTTTTTCCTTTCCTGTTAACTTTTTATGCTTCTCTTGAGTTTTGCATTTGAAGTTTGAATTTTCTTTCAGCTCTGGTCATTTCATCAGGATAGTTTGAAAATCCCCTATTTCATTGAATGTCCATCACTTTCCCTGAAAGATTATGCCCAGTTTTGATGGGTAGTTGATTCTTTGTTATAATCTAATTTCCTTTGCCTTGTGGAATATCATATTCTGAGCCTTCTGGTCCTTTAATGTAGAAGCTGCTAAGCCCTGTGTTACCCTGACTGTGGTTCTTTGATATTTGAATTTTTCCTTTCTGACTGCTTACAGTATTTTCTCCTTGACCTGATAATTCTGGAATTTGGCTACAATATTCCTTGGAGTTTTCATTTTGGGATCTTTTTCAGGAGGTGATCAGTGGATTCTTTCAGTGACTATTTTACACCCTGGTTCTAGGATATCAGGGCAGTTTTCCTAGATAATTTCTTGGAAGATGCTGTCTAGGCTAATTTTTTTATTGTTGTTTTCAGGTAGTCCAGCAATTTTTTTTTCCCCTTTTGGAGGGGGGAAGGCAGGGCAATTGGGGTTAAGTGACTTGCTCCAGGTCACATGGCTAGTAAATATTAAGTGTCTGAATTGGAATTTGAACTCAGGTCCTCCTGACTCCAGGGCTGGTGCTCTATTCACTGCGCTGCCTAGCCGCCCCATCATTAATTCTTAAATTATCTGTCCTGGAACTATTTTCCAGGTCAGTTTGTTTTTCCATTAGGTATTTTAAATTTTCTTCTATTTTTTCCATTCTTTTAATTTTGTTTGATTGATTTTTGATATCTTAAAGAGTTGTTATCTTCCACTTGCCCAATTCCCATTTTTAAGTGATTATTTTCTTCAGTTAGCTTTTGTACCTCCTTTCTCTTTTGGCCAATTCTACTTTTAGAGTAATTTTTTTTACTGGCATTGGAGGTGGTTGGAGCAGGGACTCAAGCAAGTTCCTGCTTTTACTCTGCCATTTTGGCTCCTAAAATACCATGTAGATAAAAATGTTAAGATCATTTCATAGCCTATTTGGTCCCCTTCAGGAATGGACGAACAACAACACCAGCAGCATGTTACGGAGCTCTCAGGAGTTGGTTTTCTTCAGTCAGTTTTTGTGTTTCCTTTTCCAAGCTGTTGCCTTTTTTTTCATAGTTCTCTTTCATAACTCATTTCTTTTCCCAACTTTTCTTCTACTTCTATTGATTTTTAAAATCCTTTTTGAGTTCTTCCAAGAGGACTTTTAGGGCTTGAGATCAATTTGTATTCCTCTTTGAGGCTTCATATGTAGCCTCAAAGTTACCTTCATATGTAGGTATTTTGACATTGTTGTCCTCTTCTGAGTTTGTGTTTTGATCTTCCCTGTGGCCATAGTAGCTTTCCATGGTCAGGGCTCTTTTCTGTTTCTTTCTCATTTTTCAGCCTATTTCATGATTTTTAAACCTGAGTTCTGCTTCTGGGGTACAGGGGGTACTGTCTCAAGCTCCTTGTACTGGGGATCAGGGGCCTGGGCACTGGCTTTTTTTGTCACCTAGGGGGTGACTCCTTGCCCTTGGGGATAGGATAATCTGGCTGAGTTGAGCCTGTTGTGCTAGGGTTAGGGGCTACCAGCTTGCCTTTTGCACTGGGGCTAGAGGACTCACTGCTGGTCTACTGTGCCACTAGCCTGCTGAGCCCTGTAGGACCAAAGGTGTTCCTGATCTATACCCTGGCTAATAGCCTCCTCCTGCCTTGTCTGAACACCATCCACGTTGGACTGTGCTCCCTTTTTGCCTAAAAGAGACAGAGTTATTATGAAGTCTTTCTAAGTTATCTCAAACTGGAAAATTGTTTCAATTTGTCTTTTTCTGATTTCTGTTGCTTCAGAATCATTTAGAGGCTTTATTGAGTGTTGTTTCCAAAGGAAATTGGGGAGCATTCAAGGAGCTTCCTGGCTTCTCCCCACCTTCTTGGCTCTGCCTCCCTTGAAACATTCTTACCATCAACAGTGGTCGTCTTATGAATTTTCTGACTGCTTTTCAAAACTCTGATCAAGGGGATGGGGAAGACATAGAGACTCTCTTCCCTCTCCCTACCTTTTTCCACCTCTCCTATCCCCAGTTCATGATTGAAGACTTTGGATGGAGCTGCTCCAACATCAGCATGGCATGCTGTTAGAATACCAGATTCCAAACTGGTTTGCCATTTAAGTCAAGTTTCACAGATAGTGGCTGATTTTCTTAAGCTATTCCTAATACACTTCCCGTGTGGAAGCATTTCCACTTTTTTCCAAAGTGATTGAAAGATACATATTTTTTGCTACCTAGTTTATGACTTTGACTTGATAGAATTGTCTGAATCATATTTATTTTACACCTTTAATTAAGGAGTATTGTCACCTGATGAAGTTATTAGGACTTAAAGCACCTTGTTCTTTACATTGGTTGGGACAGGATGCTGTATTCAATCTCTTTAAACGAACGTGAAACCATTTAAGATTTCAGATTTGAACCAGTTTTTTGTTTCTTTTCAGGGGCAGGAAGGAGGTTAATAAGTTATTTATTACTATTGATATACTGTTGATGAAGTCATTGTAAGGTGAAGCTTAAAATGACATACTAAAATACCATGTAGATAAAAATGTTAAGATCATTTTATAGCCTATTTGGTCCTCTTCAAGAATGGACAAACAACAATACCAACAGCATATTATGTAGCTTTCAGGCATATGTGGAGTTAGAATATTTATTCTTTGCAGTCTTGTAAGGTATGAGTTTACTAATTGATGTTAAAGTGACTTAATAAAAAAGCTTATTTGTGACTTTAACATTTAATTAATTTAATATTTAAAAATTAAAATTACTATAAATAGTAGTTTGGGGAGATTTTTTCTGTAGCACTTGGCATAGATTAGGGGAAAGTGGAATGAAGAATTTAGACAACCAAGATGAGATGGTATCTGTCTGTCTGTCTGTCTGTCTGTCTGTCTGTCTATCTATCTATCTATCTATCTAATTGCTTCTACGAGTGGTCTTTTTTTTCCATGGTTAAAAATACCTAGAAATGAAGTTTTTTTTGCAGTGGGAAACATGGAGCACACCAATGTGAATTTAAAATATATAAATGGGAGTATTGAGAGATTTCACATGACTTTGAAGTAGTGTTGCTAGGAGAAAGAAGAAAAGTTGTTATCCCAATTTAAAAAAACTTTGCTTGTTTTAAATACATAAGAAGATAAAAAAAATTTAATTTTTTAAAATTTTGAATATTATACTACAGAAACTTTAATGTAAAAAATAAAATATGCCTAGATGAAGATGGGATTAAAATGTTATAAAGTAATCATCATGAAATAGTTATTTTAAATTCAAGTAATGTATCCTTTAAGACATTTCATGTGTGATCTCTTTGTTTTTGGAGGGGGGAGGAAGGGGATTGGACTTCAGTGACTTGCCCAAGGTCGCACGGCTAGTTTTCGTGTTAAGTGTTTGAGGCCGGATTTGAACCATCTCTTTGTTTTTTACGTCACCTATTATATTTCCCAGTCTATCTCCTTCTTTCAAAGAACCATACCTTGCATAAAATTAAAAACAGTTAAAAAAAAAAGACCTAGGAACATAACATCCAAGTCCAACAATAGCAGTGTTCTTGCTGCTACCCCTCCCTTCTGTAAAAGGAGGAGTCTGTTCATTTCCATACATATTTTTTGGGACAAGCTTGGTCATTATGATTTAACAGCTTTTTGTTTCATTTGTGGTTCTTCACATTTACATTGTTGTCATCATATATTTTGTTTTCTTGGTTGTGTTTACTTCATTTTTCATCAGTTCATAAAAATCTTTATATTTATATGCTTTGTTCCTTATACCACAGTAAGACACCATTAATTCTTGTAACGTACTTATATTAGCCACTTCTCAATGGATGGACATTTACTTTGTTTCCAATTCTTTGCAAAAAGTGCTGATATATAGAAATTTTGGTTTCTGTGAGGCTTTTCTTTTTTATATTTTATCACTTTGGGGTATATGCTTAGCATTGGGATTGCTGGGTCAAAAATTATGAATATTTTAGTCATTTACATGTAAGCTTTTTTCTTTTCTTTAAAAACTTTATTTTAAATGTTAAAATTTTTTTTGAATCCACATCCAGACAAACAGCTACAGTCTGAATGCAGATTGAAGCATACTATTTGAGCTTCTCCCTCTCACTTTTTGTCTTGTTTCTTTCTGGAGGTTCATCCCATTGGCTCTAATTCTTTTTTTTTTTTTTTTGCTACATAGTTTGTGACTTTGACAACATGGCTAATGTGAAAACATGTTTAACATGTATGTAGAGCCTATATTAGATTGCACGCCCGCTTGGGGGGAGGGGAGAGAGGTGGAGAAAATTTAAAACTCTAAAGCTCGTGGAATTGAATATTGAAAACTAAAAATAAATTAATTTTAAAAATTGAGTTCCATGTCCTCTTCCTCCCTCTTGCCTTTTCCCTATCCATTGAGAATGCAAGTGGTATGTCAGTTGTACATATGAAAGCATATAAAACACATTTCCATATGAACCATGTTTTTAAAAAAAGGCAAGGAAAAATAAAGTGAAAAAATTACACTTCACCTTGTATGTAGAGCTTCTCACTTCTCTCTTTGGAAATGGAATAACATTTTTTTATTACGGATCCTTTGGGATTTTTTTTGATCATTGTTTTGATTAGCATAGCTAAGCCTGTCACAGTTGATCATAGTTAAAATATTGCTGTTACTGTGTACAGTCTTCTATTTCTCCTCACTTTGCTTTGCATCAGTGCATCAGTTTATGTGAGACTTCCCAGGTTTTTCTGAAACTATCCCCGTCATCATTCTTACAGCACAATCACATTGCTATTACAATCACATATATATCACCACTCATTCTGTCATTCCTCAATGAATGGACTTCCCCTCAATTTCCAATTCTTTCCTACCACAGAAAGAGCTGCTGTAAATATTTTTTGTACAAATGGGTCCTTTTCCTTTTTCCTTGACCTTTTTGAGATAAATATTGCTGGGTCAAAGGGTTTCCCCATATCCTCTCCAGCATTTGTCATTTTCCTTTTCTGTCATGTTGGCTAATCTAATAGGTTTGAAATGGTACCTCAGAGTTTTTAAAATTATCATTTCTGTCATTAGTAGTGATTTACAGCATTTTTTATGACTGTGGGTAACTGATTTCTTTGTCTGAAAACTGCCTGTTGATATTCTTGGATTATTTACTAATTGGGGAATAGCTCTTATTTTTATAAATTTGACTCAGTTCCCTGTATATTGAAATGAAGAGAAATGGAGAAATGAAGCCTTTATCAGAGTAACTTGAAGTAAAAATTCTTTCTCAGTTTCTTGCTTTCCTTCTAATTTTGACTGCTTTGGTTTTGTTTATACAGAAGTTTTTAAATTTCATGTAATCAAAATTATGTGTAAACTTTGTTTTTGTTTTTGCTTTTTGGAGGGGAGAAGGCAGGACAGTTGGGTACTTGCCCAAGTGTCACATGGCTAGTAAGTGTTAAGTATCTGATTGGCTTGATTTGAACTCAGGTCTTACTCCAGGCTCTGTGCTCTATTCATTGCCCCACCTAGCCACCCCTTATGTGTAAACTTTTTATAGCTTTATGTAACTAATCATCACAATATAGAGAGAAGACTTATGTATTTTCCCTAATTTTTTTAGTGGTTCATTTAGAAATATTAAAGAAGCCATGTTATCTAAGAAATCATTTATCATTCATTCTAGAAGACCCTATTAATAGTCATTTTTTTGGATTCTGAAAATGTGCTTTTTCTCTGTAAGATAATATCTTTTAAAAATAGCATTATAGACTGTCTCTGACTTTTCATAATTGTTTTTAAAAAGTTAACTTGTAAAAGCTCTTATTTAGAATTAGAATTATATTTTCCCACAGAAACAATGTGATAACATTCCCAAGGCTGGCCACTAAAACCCATTTAAATGTTTAATATAGTGAATAGTTTTATAGAGCATAATCACTGCACATTATTTTTAAGAGGGAAACATTCCAAATTTGGAAACATCCAAATATTCTTCTCTCTCTCCTTCCATTCAAGCATACTGGGACGCTTTTTCAGGGTGAGTTTGATAAATTAGGATGGGTGAGAGCAGTAGAAACTTAATTCATTCAATATGTAGGTTGTTTGTAAATAGGGGCTGGCCATACTGCAAAAATCCTGCTTTTACTAGAATGTGGAAGAATGAACTGTTTTGTTTAAATGAATTTTCTATATAAGGAATGAAACCGTATTGATGACTTCAGACTTCAATTCAGTAGTTGGTTATTAACCATTGAATAAAGCACTGTTCTAGGCCCAGGAGATTGAATGAAAAAAAAAAAGGGCTTGGCTTATTTTCTACCTGGGATATAATTTGCAAATGGACAAGTAAATGCAAGTTCTATAACATACATTTAAAATGGATCTTTTCAGCATGGTTTGTTGTTTTTCTACAGCTTGGTTCAGTAGCATGTCATGTACAGGGGAACTTAGATCTGTAAAAGCTACAGGGAAGATCAGAGGACAACCCAAGACAAAGCTTTTGGAGGACTCCTGTGGAGCTGTGCAGTTGGAAGGATTGCTTCTGGCAGCTCCCCTTTCCCTTGCCTTCCTTAAGCTCTTGTCCCTTACTCTGGTCATAACAGACAGGTTTGTTCACACCACTTGGATGAGCTGAGAGGCACCAGTAACTAGCCTACTACCCCTAGCTCTTCTAGATGCTTTGGCACTGTCTGTAGTGGTAGCACAGTGGACAGAGCACTGGGGCTGGAATCAGGAAGGCCAGAGCTCAGATCCAGCCTCAAACCCTGACCAGCCGGGCAACCCTGGGCAAATAACCTCTTTCTGCTTCAAGTTTCTTCATCAATGTAGCAGGGAAGTTATTGTGAGGATAAGATGAGATATTTGCACTTCTCAAACCTTCAAGTGTTGTAAAAAGGCTAGCTATCATCATTGTTGTCGTTATTACTGATGCATATTAAGGAACCTGCTGCTGAATTCTTTTAATTGCCCCTAGTTACAGTAAGAAGAGCAGTAAAGAGCTAGAATTGTTCTTTACCCCTTTGCCTCCTTAATTTCCTCTGTTTGCACAGTTCTTGATACAAACATATCCTGAATAAATGGAATTTGTTCATTCTTTCATTTATTCCTGGGAAGTAGGCTCTCAGGCCACTTCCTCAGACCATAGTTTCAGGGGAACCCATCTTGATTACTTAGTTCCAATTTCTGGGTATTCACCTTGGCCCAAGGAATGGTACCTAGAGAAATGACCCATGCAAGGACCTTGACTCCCAGAGTTAATTGTCTTTCATTATAATGAGCTTCTGTTTTTATCTACAGTTTTGCCATCTCCCTCCCTGCCCCTTTCCCCAGTGCTCTTTTTCTTCATCATCTTTTGTGTATCAATACTGGTATCTCAGCACAGCTCTGAAACTATCTCCTAGGAGAGGCTTTTCTGCCAAGAAACTTGGAAGTCAGGAGACCTGAGTTCAAATCTACTCTTTTGACACTGTGTGATACTGGACAAGTCACTTAAACTCTGTCTCAGTTTCCTTAGCTATGGAATGAGGATAATAATAGTACTTACTATATAGAATTGTTGTGAGGATCAAATGAGTGCTTAACACCTGCTAAAGCCCTTCCTTATTACCTTAATTTTTATTACTTTTGAGTCCTCCCTGAAATTGCTTGGTTGTTACTTAGTATGTGTACTTTGTACACATTTCTCTCCATACTCCTAATCCAAGGCAGAGACTGTTATTTTTTTTCCTCTTTGTAATGCCAGGGTCTAGCACAGTGCCTATCAGATAATAAATGTTTCAAATAAATTGGATTATTTAATCTTATTATTAAACATTTTATATGCTATTATTAGTCTTATCTTTTTTTCTTAGAAAATAAGACCCTATTTTTTACTTCAAATCCCTAAATACTTTTGGTTGATTTTTTTTAAACTTTGAGCTGATTTTGGAAAAATTTTTTAGAACGTCATAGTACAGAATTATGTCTGCATTTCTTGTAAGAAAGTCAGGGATGTGCAGGAGGAGTTAGTATGAACCACAACTGATAATGATATTTTTAGGATAGTATTTATACCTCAGAAATTGACAAATGCTGCAAATCAGGGTTTGATTTATTGTTTTGTCAATTTTCTGAAGTTCAGAAAGTGGTAGAGAAAGTGTTTATAGGGCAGATTAAACGTTCATCTGTCTTTCCCTGTCTTCCCCTTTGGTAACCATTTACCAGCACCCCTGAGTACAATGAATCCTATTTCCTGGATTGAGGATCCTTCCCTAAGAATTGTCATACTGAATTGCAGTCATCTTTGTATACTTAAGTAGGTGTATAAAGTGTAGTAGATTGGGCTGAATTTGAAAATGAAACATACCCAGTGTCTGTAATGTAATCATTTTCTTAAGATTTGTTTCTTTGTTCTAAAGTGATAATGAAGGTCAATTAGGGTCCTAGTTAATCAAGGTTTCTCTGTATTTAGAGATGAGGTAGCAGACCTAATCAACTCTATTGTTATTTTATAAATTCATTCACAGCTCCAGTTTTTTTAGCTCTTCATAAAATTTCAAGAAATCAAATAGAATTATTGGAAAGGGAACTTAGAATGTGGCAAAGAAAAACAGACTGAATATAAATGAAATGAATAAAGGGCATTAGAAATAAAACCTTTTTTTTTAATTTTGAGGAATGATTATCGCAGAATAAAAAAGTGAAATATAAGGTAGGAATTGTACATCATTGTTGGGAGTGGTGGGGAGCAGTGGTTGGAACCTATATGAAATCATAATCATATAGGAAAATAAAGTTCCCTTTCCCAGTAAGCAAAGATTGTTTGTTCTTATGACAAAAAAATTCAAGGCTTGAATGAAACAGTCCCATGAAAGTTGGGTGAAAGTTGCATTGATGAGATGATGAATAGAACATATTTAGATATACTGGATTATAATCCACCTTTCTGATGGAACTATAAAATGAAAATGAAAATAGAAAAGGCAGATCTACTTGTAGGAGATAACCTGTTGTGTATTTTTGAGGAATAAAGCCTACTTTAAACTGTGAGTGTGCTTGAATAAAGTGAACAAGTTTTTTTGACTAATGATATAAAATGTGTTTTTTGCTTTATTTATGTACAGTCCAGCCTGTTTAATACTGTGATTCAAAGCTGAGTTTCCCTTATAGAAGAAAATATTTTAAATGTTATCTGCTGTTTTCTTCCCTCTGTACTTCAGTGGATTGTAACTTTTAGAGTTACTTTTAAAACCTTAACTTTTAGAGGTGGAAAGGATGTTAGAGGTTTTTGAGTCCAGTTACCTCCTTCTACACATTAGGAGAACAAAGTCTCAGAGGTTAGAATGTTTTGCCCCCAAACACACAGCTATTAAGTGACTGAGGAGTGACTTGACTATACATTGAACCCATGTCTTTCTGATTCCAGGTTCAATACCCCATTCCCTCTTGGACTGCACCATTTTCTTCTCTGGGTCTTTAATCCATTGAAAGTAGCAGCCCATCCATGTTTTCTTCTTATGGTGATTTTTGCTCCTGTCTTTCCAGACACTTTCCCATGAAGGTTTAGAGGCCTGTAGTTCTTTTAAAATTTTATGTATGGCACGGAAGTTTTTCTGCTACCCATTTGGCTAACTTCATTCTCACCACACGAGTAGCCATATTGAAGTGGGGGCATGGAGGGGAATTTCATGTAGTGAGAAACATGTCTAGAAGGGGAATGAAATCTAGCCACCCAAAATGGAGGCTTCAGAAATAAAGCAACAGTGAGAGAAAGGAGTGATATTAACTAGAGGATATTCTAGGGTGAGAAAGCCCCAGGTACTGAGAGAAATTTCAGAATAAGAGGGCGTCTGAGTGAGTCATGGTGGAAAAGTCCTAAGAGTCAGAGAAGCACAGCCGGGAGGAAAATGATGATTCTGGGTGAATGAAAATACAGCGGTATAATGCCGTGGGAATAAGGAAGGTTGGCAATTAGGTGGGCTTTGGCAGAAGATTGAGTTCTGTTTTTGTGTGTGTTTTGAGATGCCTATATAGAACATTTAGCTTCAGTGGTCCCACCAAGGTATTTGGAGAAGTGAGACTGGAGTGTAGGAGAATGCTTAGAACTGGATGATTTTGGGAGTTATCTTCAGAGTTGATGAGAGAGCCAAGAGAGATGATGTGGAAAGAAGAAAAGAGGGCTTAGAATTTAGCCCTGGAGAATTGGAAGAACATAGATGATGTTCCAGCAAATGAAATTTAGGATTGGTCAGATGATAGGAGGCGGCCTAGGCAAATGGGTCAGGGAATCTAAGCTGAGGGAGAAAAGGTTGTCCAGGAATAGAAAGGTGATCAATAGTGTGAGTTGGAATAGAATGGTCAAAAATTTTTATTTTGATTATTGGTAACTTTGGAGAGAGGAGTTTTAGTGTAGTGATGGAAACCCAATTTTAAGGAGTTGAGAACTGATCCTTAGTCCTAAACAGTTTATTCTTGGTAAAAAATTTCAGCTTATGTTCTTTGTGTGTCTTTTACATTGCCCTTTGAACTACTTACTGCATTAATTCTTTTGAAATTCATCTGCTGTATGGCTTCATCTGGAGAACATTTGTGTTAATATTATAAAGATCTATTGACAGTGAGCAGCTTGGGATCACTGAAAGCACTGTTTCTCTAATTATATCTCATTCAGTCTTTTCTTATTCTGAACCACCTCATTGCCTATCTGCAGAGCCTGTCCTATGTCTAGAATTGTTGTGTCTTCAAAAACTTGTATTTACCTCAGTGCCCTGCACATATTACGTACTCAGAGATTTGTTATGTTGAATTGTCTACAATCTACAGAGTTTAACCACAATTTTTTGCTAAAAGCTTATTGATTCTTTTTGTTATATCACTGTCAAGTCAAAAAGCATTTATTAGGTTACTTAACGATTTCCCAGGCACTACGCTGAGTGCTGTGGATGCAAAGAAAGGCAAAAATTGTCCTTGCCCTCATGTAGCTTGCTTTCTTTTTTTTTTAATTTAAATTTTTTTTTTCGTAGCTTACTTTCCAATGAATGGAAACGGCATGGGAACAATTCTGTAAAATTAAATAACATGGGCTTTTAATATACATAATTGAAAAGAAATGTCAGTTTCTTCCATTTCAGTTTTCATAATAAAAAAAGAAAATTTTACATGAAGCTGAAGATCTTTTGAGTACACAGCTTGTTTTTCTTTAAATTTGTTCCTTTTGCCTGCAGCATCTTTTCTTCCCCTGAATTTTTCTGGATGTAAACTGAGTCCTTTATTAATAACTTAATCCTTTTCAAAATCTGTGAGATGACAGATTTTGTTTTTATTTTTATTATTTTTTAGATCTTTTATTTATTTATTTATTTTTTAGATTTTATTTTTCCTCATTCTCTCTTTGGAATTTTTTGACTTTTATCATCTTTAACTAGTTGTCTATTAAAAAAAATTTGTAATTTCACCTTTCAAAACAAAGACACTGTGGCAGTTCAAGGAAAAAAAAAGGACAAAAGATCAGGCTTTTTGTTTTATTTATAGGCTGAGTTGTGTGACATGTGTGTGTTCCACTTTATTGACAGTTTGATTTTTTTTATTTTGACCAAAATGTCCTCCTCCTCATTAATAACTTCATTGTTTTGAAAGATTTCCTTGGGCTTGCGATTCACCTCATCAGTACCCCTGCCCCTCTGTGACTGGAAAGCCACTATTTAAGGAGGGTGCCCATTTCCCACCAGGCTACCCTTCTTTGGACTTCTCTAGCTTGTCCTCCTCTGGGGACCCAACCCTTTTCCTTTCAGCTTCCGTTTGTGTATGAGAGAGAGACGGAGACAGAGACAGAGATTTGTATCCCTAATAATTAACAGTGCCCAGCACATAGTAGGTGCTTAGTAAAATTCATTGACTGACCTACTTGTACTTTGTTGTAAACTTTATTTGAGCATGTGGGTACAAGTTTGCCTTTCACTGAAGCTTATAAAAGAAAGAGCTATCACCTGAAATACAATCTCTTGGGAATGGTTATGTATTTTTAAAAAATGCAATTTTTATTGATTTTTTTTTTTTACATCACTGGCATTTCCTGTTTTATTCTTTTTCTTACTGTTCCCCAGAGAGTGATTATTTATAAGAAAGAGTGAAAAAAGAGGAAGGAGAAATCTTCATTTAAACAAAGTTAGCCATGAGAAAAATCTGTCTTTTTATGCACTATTCTACATATGCTAAGGAAGGGGAAAGCTGAAAGCTAGCTGTCTTCTGATAGCTCTTCTTTGGGTCTGCGCTTTATCATTTTAAATTTTGCAACTTTGAGAAGCTTTAACAATTGTGCTTGGTTTTTTTTTCCCCATTTCTATTGCTATAGTCATTTTATATGATTGTTTTTTTGACTGCCTACTTCACTTTGCATCAGTTAATGCCTTTCCTTGCTTCTCTGTATTTGTTAAGTTCTTTTTTTTTTTTTTTACAGCATAGTATATTCAATGACATCTCTGTACCACAATTTGTTTAGCCTTTCCCAATTGATGGAAAGTTATTGGCTTTCCAATTCTTTGCTGCCATTAAAGACATTGCTATAAATAAACCTTTTCTACTCTAAAATTGGTGCGGATTGAAGTTCTTTTAGTTGGTAGGACTGAAGCACTCTGACAGCCCTTCTCTGTTCTCCCTTACCTAGGATAGTCATGGGAGCTGAAAAATGAGTCTATATACAGTAGAATTTGCTGCAAAAGATTAAAGAACCTAGAAAGGAAAGTATAGTCAGTTTAAAATGCAACTGGGATATGTTAAACAAAATAAATAAATATGCAACATAAATAATGTTAATTTGTGGTTTTCTAAGTCAATATTTGGTCAGTAGGTATAGTTTTCTATTTGATTTTGATATTGCTGCTCTACGGTTTGCCATGGATATATCATCCCATAACATTCTTCCTTTGTGCTAGTGCTTTCCTTTCTTTCCCTCTGTTATTTCTAGTTTATCCTGTATATAACTTGTTTTGTACATTGCTGTTTCCATCTTATCTCTAACAGTAAACCGTTAAGTCTTTGAGAGCAGGGATTTTTGCATTTTTTTTTCTGGTATCCCCAACATTTAGCACAGTGCCTAGTACATAGTAGGTGGTTAATAAATATTTTTTGATTGACTTTATAGGATCATCAGAATGATAGCATTTCATTCATTCAATAAACATTGATTAAGCACTTACTATGTTAAGTGATAAGGATACAAAAAGAGGCAATAGACAGTCCCTTACTTCAAGGAGCTTGTAAATTAATGGGGGGAAGGAACAATATGCAAGCAAATATATACAAACTAAGATACATACACATACACACACGGAAATAAAAGAGATAAAGCACTGAATATAGGAGGGATTAGAGAAGGCTTCTTATAGTAGGTGGGGTAATAGCAGGTCATTTATATTGGATTATTTCCACTCCTGGGTGACTGATAATTTCAGCAGTCACTCCAGAAACCCAATGTTTTGGAACAGTTGTAATTTAGGGAATATATTGATGTGGCCTTCAGGTTGTTTCTTTTTGTGCTCTTACCTGTTCTGCAACTGATAAGCATATCTATTTTGTAAATTATGTAATGAGCATAATTAAGTGCCTTTAGTTGTGAGAAAGTAACAGTGGGAGTTGGCACAGCTTTTTAAAAAAATTCAAATTTTTAAAAAAAGTTTAAGTAGGAATGGATGAGTGATTATTTAGCAGGCAGTACTGCTCACAGATAAGTCTATAATTTTTCCTTTCCTTGAAAGGAGATTATATCTTGTAATAATTAGTAATTAATGTGTCAGCTTAGTTATAAATTCTTTATAGAATTTTTGAGGAAAAATTAACGTGAAAGTACACATGCTATACAAGACATTCATACCCAGCTTTTAATTTGGAAGCTATTTGATGTGAATTTATAATATTTGCCCTGTACTGTAATTATATCATTTCTGACTTTTAAAGGTTCTGTCAGCAACAAAATTTGATGACAAAGGAATAAGTAATTTTTAACCTCAAAATCTAAAATGCACTTAAAGATGTTGTATAATTTCCTGAGCATCTTAGAATGTAGCACAGGGATAACAACATTTGTGGGATAACAACATTTGTGAAGAATAAATAATAGCAAGAAAATAGAAACTCTTTAGTTCTTCACGTGTTATTGACAATAAAAATAAACTTTACTATCAGCCTTTCAGTTCAAGGACCTCCCTTCCCCTTTAATTGCCATTATCTTGATTTATGAGTAGAGAATTATGCTAGCACAAAAAGGGACATCATACCCTCTCCTATCCCTCTCCATCAGGGATAGATCATCCTTTCCTTTTGATTGTGAAGTATGGGCATTAGCCTGTACCGTTTATTCTTCAGTCTAAAAATGACAGGGGAATCAAATCTTTTGTTTGTATCTACAGTATATGCTTGCAGTGAGTTTGATCAAATTTCATTAGTGATTCATTATGCCTTTAGCTATTAGGTTTCAGGGTGTGATAGCACATTTTATCTAGGTTATTAACTTAAAATAGAAAACAAAACCTAAAACATCAGTAAAAGTAGCTATACATTATTTAACAGTAGAAAAACCTGAAAAGATAGAATTTTTCTTGAAGTAAAGCTTTTGATTGTTTTGCAGAACACTCATCACCAAACTAGGAAAGTAAAATCTGTACCAGAATTCTTACGTGAGTAAAGCTTGGTATTTTCACAGTAACCAGTCTTAAAATTCATTGTTTACATTTTCATTTAGAAGATAGAATGAAAAGCTCTTTTGCTTTTAGTTACTTGCTGATACCAAATTGGGTAGAATGACGGGATCCTAAGGTTAGAATACAAAGTGATTTCCAGAGAAATGAGCAAAAAGCAATTAGAATGGAAATGAAATAGGGACACATGTAGAGTAGAAAGAAGGGATGATACACATCATGGTGAGGAACAAAATCTTAGGACTGAGAGTCAAACAAAAGTCAGTGGAAGAGCCCCATTTTTAATAAAGTGATCCTGAAACATCCAAACAGGATTGTGGAATTCAGAAAGTAATCATCTTTCCATGATACAGGCTTCGTTTTAGTCTTTTTCCCAGATGTCCCAATTCTCAACAGAAGTTATGGTATGCATAACACAGACACACACAAACACAGACACAATCAGAAAAGTGATGCATAAAGCAGTTGTGTGGTAGTCTTCAGTTCTGGAGCAAGAAAGGGACCATCAATGACCCTTGGAAACACTGCTTTCCAAGCACACTCCCCAAGCATACACACAAGAGCTTTTCAAGCTCCCTGTCACTCCTAGGCAGTAGGATGCCTCTGGATCTAATCCCTTTTACTCTAGGAAGCCAGAGGGCACAGGGTTGGTGTGCTTTATGGGAAGTGGATTGTGGGTGGTGCAGTTCTTAGCCTCAGACATTTCTTATTGGTTATTTTGCTGGTGCTAGAGATCTGGCTGAAAAAGCAGCATGTTCTCTTACGTCATGCCTTTTGCATGGAGCAAGGAAAACGACTTACTTAAAAGTCTCTTATCCACTCAGTGCTCTTGGAAGCTCTCTTAGACTAGAAGTGGCAAAGAAATGGCTGCTCTGCCCTGGTAAAGAGAGTCTTCTATATCTTTAAGATCACAGGTCACTAGCCTATTATTTTTTTAAAGATATCGTCTGTTTTTATATAACATGCACTTCTGAATGGATCCCCTATCTCCTGTCTCTCAGGCATTCTTTTTACTTTGAGATGCTGTGACTGAAGAGGGATGTGGAGTACTCAAAGTTCTTAGGGAATAGGAATGAAAAAGAAATCCTAGAAATAAAAAGTTAAAAACTAGTTGGGATTAGTCTGATGAATCTTTGCATATTTGAAGGATTATTACATGGAAGATGATTTCTAGCCTTTCCTCATCTAAGACTGAATATAAAATGGATATTTTAACGGATTTATAATTACACGTGAAAAACATAAAGAAGCCTGTAAATGATATTTTAAAATGGGAATGTGAGACATGCTGGAAATGACTTGGTTATTAATTCTAACTCTTTCAGAGGTAAGTTCACATAACTAGCAGTAGATAGGTAGAGTTGGGATTTCCATACCATATTATGTCAAAAGAGTTGAGTTTAATGATTTCTTCTAAATCAGGGATTTTAAAACTTTTTTTTGCGTATCGACTCCTTTGGCAGTCTGGGCCCCCTTCTCAGAATATGCTAATGCTAGAAAGACCAGGAGTGGCATTTGATGCAAACAATATTATAATTTGACTTCAAAAATATTCATCCTTTCATCTTTATTTTTACTGCTTTACAGATAATTCCCTCAAGGTAGTCTTCAATTCTCGTGTATTTAGTGTTAAATAATTAGAGGAGATGAGAAATTTAATTCAACTAGTGAAAATAAAGATGCTATTTTTTTTCTCATTTGAGTTCTTAGACCTCCTAAAATCTATCCATAAACTTCTTGGTAGGGAAGCCCAGGTTCAAATGCATGCTAATTTGTAAAAAAATAAAATAAAATGACATGGTTGATTTTAGTTTTCTAAGAACCTACTTTAATTCATGCCGTTTCTCCATCCATTCTTTTGACCTTTACTTTCTTTCCGATTTCCTTAAACTCTTCTTTTTATATTTGCTGTGTAGTACAAACAGGAAAAACTAAATTTTTTTAATGACCATAGTTACCTTTTAACAAATGTTTAATTTAAGAAGGGATCAGGACTAATTTTGTTATCTCTGCTTTTTGCGTTATAAATAAGAGGGTGAGTTAAGATATTATGATGCATAGCCCCCAATTTCATTTGTAACTTTGACTATCTAGCGGGCTGGTTCCTAATCATTGAGATAGCTGTGTATTTTGTTTATGTATTAGAACTTGAATATTGGAACTTTATATATTACCTTTAATTTTTTAAAAAAATTTTTATGTGACTTTTTTTTTATTATGTGACTTTAAGTTAGCAGAAAAATCCATTTATGACCAGAACAACTTAAATTTTAAAAATTGTTTGTTGATTAAACTTTTTAATGGCATTAAATATTGCTTTTAAATAAAGTGGCATCCATTTAGAGAATGTTTTTTAAAACTGATTTAAACTGATTCATGTTTCATCATGGCATAGTTGTGGTTCAGGGTTGTGCTTGTGTCGTTTGCCAACCTGGAAAGGTAATGGTTTAGTGGTAGACCATACATCTGTTACCAGAGGACAAACTTCAGTTCTAGGAGAGGTTTTACAGCAAGTCTGAGCAAACTTTTTCATCCCTTTTCAAATCTCCCCTGGCTTTCCCTATCTTTTCAGCTGAGCACTTTGCCTCTGCCTCAAACTTTACTGAAAAGATTGAAGCCATTCACAGAGGGCCATCCCTATCTCCTCAGTTAACATCATTGGGCTGTCTATTCCCACTCTCAGAGGTAAACCTGTCTTCATGCATCAGTGATTCCATTCCATTTTGTCTCCTGCAGCAGACTGCCCCATTAACACCCCGCCTCCCCCCCCCCCCCCCCCCCAGTCTTTCACTAATCTCCAGTAAGTGTCCATTGGCTACAGGGGAAGTGGGGAGGAGATACAACTAATCTTTGTAGTGCTGCATGAGTAAAGTATTGCCTGATGACTTTCCCAAAATATTGCAGTGTGTTTGCATGTGGTAAACATCCTTACTTTTTGAGATCTCAGTAGTTTATTCACAAAAGTATAAAAGTATAACCAGAACTGACAAGGTTGGCCAGACAGGATTTGTCATCTCAGTGAGAACCAAGAAGACAGAAAGAATGGGAAAGGAAAAGATTTCAAATTGGTCTATAATTTTCTTTCTCTGTTTTTACTCTTCCTAGTTTAGGTATCAGCATCATATTTGTTTCATAAAAGAAGTTTGGTAAGATCTCTTTGCCTGTTATTCCAAATGATTTATTTAGTATTGGAATTAGTTGATCTTTAAATGTTTGCTAGAATTCACTTCTAAATCCATCTGGTCCTGATGCTTTTTTCTTAGGAAGCTCATTTGTGGCTTGTTCATTTCCCCCCCATAAAATAGGTCTATGTAGATAGTTTATTTCCTCTTCTGCTATTCTTGGGAAAGAATTGAGATGATAGTCTTGGTTATTTATTGAGTTTCGAGACTTTTCTTATTTTTTTTTCTTATTGAGATTATTGAGATTCTGAAGAGCATAGTGGAAGGGGTAGGTAGCTTTAGGGTGGGGCATGGCTGTGTGTGTGT